>NC_069784.1:59001889-59301889 GCF_027406575.1 Nycticebus coucang
TTCGTGAAGCGTTCCATATTTTTATAAAAATAAAAAAAAAAAAAAGAAAGAATGAAGAGGGTCTAATGGGAGCAATGGGGTGATGTGATGAGAGCAGACAGAATAGACTGGGTCAGAGGAGACAGGCTCTGTAGGGGGCTGACCTGCCAATATTGGAGCCAGCCTGGCATTGACAAGCCCCGGGGTAAGAGGCCAAGGTCAGGGATCAGGCAAAGGGGAAAAGGCATTCTACATGAACAGAGGGCAGAGGAGTAGAGAAATAGCAGAGCTCACATGTTTTTTTCAAGCTATTAAAAAAAAAAAAAAAAGAAAGAAAAACAGTCAAAAGAGAAAAACAAAAAGGGAGATAGAAGGGGTTAGTGAAGGAGCATTGTGGGAGGTAGGGGAGGCCAGGTAACAAAGGGGAAATAACAATGAAAAAAACTATCATAGGAGCAAGAACATATCATTATGGGTTACCATTTATTGGACATTTAGTGTGACTCTTTTAAGTGCTCTCTTTTTTGAGACAGAGTTCCAAGCTGTCACCCTGGGTAGAATGCTCTGGCATCATAGCTCACAGCAACCTCCAACTCTTGGGCTCAAGCAATCCTCTTGCCTCAGTTTTCCTATTTATAGTAGAGATGTGAGATCTCACTTTTGCTCAGGCTGGTCTTGAACTTGTGAGCTTAAGCAATCCACCCATCTCGGCCTCCCAGAATGCTAGGAGTAAAGTGTGAGCCACCGAGTGCCATTAAGTGCTTTCTTTAATCCCCACAGCAACCCAATGAGCATCCTTTCTATTTTTTACATACTGTATAAGAGGTACTGTAATGCAGAAAAGTAAAATAACCTGCACAAGGCCACATAACCAGTAAGTAACAGAGCCAGCATTGAAGCCCAGCTCCGTCCTGTGTTAAAGCCTATTGTCCTAATGCCTGGCCAGCCTGCCCAAATAGAAGCAGAAGGCAGCCTGAGAGAGAGAGAGGCAGGAAGACGAAAAGAGTGAAGGCTAGATGGACCTCCAAGAAATAGAGGGCAGGGGGTAGACAGAAGGAATGGGAGACCCAGTCTCAGGCTTGTGGGTCAAATCCAGGCCACATGTGTGTGGTTTTGCCTCCTTTAAAAATCATATCATACCTGTCCTTATTTGTTCAACAGCTGCCCCTCTTTCCAGCCTGTGACCTGTTCATCATTTGGTGTGAGCACATGAGTAGTTACTGATTAAAGATAAGAGGGTTTGCCTTGGTGCCCGTAGCACAGTGGTTACAGTGCAGCCACATACACTGAGGCTGGCAGGTTTGAACCTGACCTGGGCCAGCTAAACAACAAGGACAACTGTAATTAAAAATTGCTGGGTATTGTGGCAGGTGCCTGTAGCTACTTGGGAGACTGAGGCAAGAGAATCGCTTAAGCCCAAGAGTTTGAGGTTGCTGTGGAGACATAGACTCTGCCTCAAAAAAAAAAAAAGATAAGAGGATTTGAGAAGTAGAAGATATGGAAACTGGGGTGGGGGTGGTAGTGGACAGACATGTAGGACAGAGAGAGGGATGGGCATGGGATGGAGAATGACATTTGATCTGGATAGGGGACAGGCCAAGCGGCTGGCAATCAATCTGTCAAGGACCTAAGTCACAGGGAAATCTTCTGAGGGGGAAAATGGAGGATACCTACTGTGTGCTGGCACTGGACTTGTGTATCTCTACATAATCTTATTTATCAAAATGATCCTGTGAAATCGGTTTTCTTGTCCTCATTTTCAGAAGAGATTGAAGCTGAGATAAATTAAATTCCTTACACATGATGATGTAGGAATTAAAGATGTAAAAGCTCTGTATTTATTTATTTTATTCTTTGTTTTTTTTTTTTGTAGAGACAGAGTCTCACTGTACCACCCTCGGGTAGAGTGCCGTGGCATCACACGGCTCACAGCAACCTCTTAACTCTTGGGCTTACGCGATTCTCTTGCCTCAGCCTCCCGAGCAGCTGGGACTACAGGCGCCCGCCACAACGCCCGGCTTATTTTTTGGTTGCAGTTTGGCCAGGGCTGGGTTTGAACCCGCCACCCTTGGCATATGGGGCTGGCGCCCTACTCACTGAGCCACAGGCGCCGCCCTTTATTTTATTCTTTTTGCAGTTTTTAGTCAGGGCCAGGTTTGAACCCACCACCTCTGGTATATGGCGCCGGTACCCTACTCCTTGAGCCACAGGCACCACCCATGAAAGCTCTTTAATTTGAAGCTGCACCTGACTCCAAAGCCCACTCTTTTCTTCACTACGCTGTCCCTCAGTGCTCTTGGTCTGCAGAGTGTGTAGTGTAGAGAAGGGAGAGATGTAATAGCTAGGAGATGAACAATGAGGAGGGGCTCATCAGGCGTCTGAAGGATAAAGAGACTTGTGAGGAAGGAGGGTGTAAGTTTTGCAGTGGAGACACAATGAGACTCAGTACACGAGCTGAGGGTGGGAAAAGGTCATGTGGACAGAATGAGTGACCAGGGAGGATGCCCATGGCAAGACAAGAGCACAGGGCAAAGTAATGTATAAAGGTGCTCACATCAGGATGTGACGGTGCATTCCCACAGCTGTCACTCGCTCTGAAATGGGATCTTTCTGCCTTGGAGTGTCATTGTGGGTACAGCAGACCTTCCTAAGTAGAGTTTTTTATGGCCTAAGGATACACATGGTCAATCAGTACTTTTCAGTATTTTCCAGAATTTTGAATGTCTTTTGATTGGACGTGTTCTTTATTTCCTTACACCTGCCACATTACCTGCCTGATTCCTGGAGGGATTTGAGAGTGGAACTCTCTGGAAGGTGAGAATTCAGGCCCTTGGGAAAGAGACTTGCCCAAAGTTTCACAATAACTGGCTAACTCAAAACCCAAAATGTAGACATCCTGACACTGAAGTGCCACAGTGCCTGGAGATGAACAGCTCCAGTCAGAGCAGTTTGTCCAAGTCTACAGAGATCAGTGAAAGTGAGATCTGGGAGGCAGTGAGCAACACCCAGGAAGTAGCTGAGAAGTAAGAACTTTTGAAACAAATCAAGAGCTAGAGCTGAGTGAATAAGCCCAGTGTGAACTTTTTTTTGGTGCAGTTTTGGCCAGGGCCGGGATCAAATCCGCCACCCCCAGTATATGGGGCCGGCCCCCTACTCCTTGAGCCACAGGTGCCGCCCGTAGGTGTAAACTTTTAAGAGTTAGCTTTATTTGTTAAATGGAGGTGGGGTTCTCAAGTCTCCCATCCCTTCCCTCCCTCTTACTTCAACCCTGCAGATCCCGCTCTGACCACAAGGTGTCCCTCTTGTTTTTAACGGTTGTTTGATAGATGTTTCTCAAAGAGCAGCAGGGGATTGACAGTAGAGTGAAGAGGTGAGAGTGGGAGCGTTTCCTTAAGTTCTAGGCAGGTCGCTGGGTCCAGGAATGTTTGGGATGAAGTTCAAGGTGGTAGAGGCTCAAGAAGGCTATTTTAGTGTGATGTGAATGGAAGAACAGCGTTTCAGAGGCATCACAGTCTCTCCACATAAAACGCTTTGCCCATCTGATTTAGTTCCTGCTGGTACTGCTGGTGCTCCTTTTCCAACAGCTGGTGCATGGCAGCTTGACGGACCTGGTGGGAGGGCAGAATAAAGTGTGGTGTTTGCCCTGTCTTTACCACCTTTTCTCCTCTCTCCCTGGTTGCTTTTGTATCATGCCTGTTCTCTTGGACCTGGATTTAACTGTGACATAAAGTTAGGCAGAAGCAGAGAGACTGAACAATGGAGAATCCTATGCAATTTTTTTCTCCATGGGTGAAGCTGCACGTTCAGCAAATATTTGCTGAGAACTAATCATGAACCAGGAACTCTACTAGGTACTGGGGGCACAAAGGTTGGCTTTACGACAGCAATTGGGCACCCTAGGGATAGAGAGCTACTGAGAGGCAGGTGCTGAGCATCCAGAGGGAGTTTTGAATCTCAAGTATCATGAAAGGAGTGGGGACTAGAAAAGTCTTTGGGACTTTAAAATGTGCCACCAGCAAGATGGATGTAAAGAATCATTTAATGAAAAAGAATTTTGATGTTTGAAGTTAGAGTTGTGAAAATCCCAGAGGCAAATAAGATGAGTAAGTAATGACAGTGACCAGAGGCTTGGAATTCCCAAGTGGGCAAAGGCACAGGACAGTAATGAACAGAACTCACCATCAGTAGCTGCTTGTTGGCCTGTGTTGACTCCTCTGCCATGGTCTCCTGCATCCTTAGTGTGGCATATGGGTTTCTCCTCTGGCTCAATGTCATTTGCCACAGACAGTGAGTATGTGAATTTTGCCACCTGCCTCAGGTATATAGAGGTGAGGATTGAATGGGTTAGAGGGAGGAGTGAAAACAAAAACCCCATGAGTGAGGCTGCTTCTTCACCCAGAACCTCTGTACCAATGTCAAAGTTCTTATAAGGGTAATTTAGAACCTACTATTTATGTTATTCCATTTAATCATTACAATAATCATGTGATGGAGACATGATTTTTTACATAATACAGTTAGGGAAATTTGTCAGTTGCCTAAGGTCACTTAGTGGCACACCTGGTTCTCAAATCTTTTTATTTATTTATTTTTATTTTTATTTTTTTTGTAGAGACAGAGTCTCACTTTATGGCCCTCAGTAGAGTGCCGTGGCCTCACACAGCTCACAGCAACCTCCAACTCCTGGGCTTAAGCGATTCTCTTGCCTCAGCCTCCCGAGTAGCTGGGACTACAGGTGCCCGCCACAACGCCCGGCTATTTTTTGGTTGCAGTTTGGCCGGGGCTGGGTTTGAACCCGCCACCCTCGGCATATGGGGCCGGCGCCCTACTGACTGAGCCACAGGTGCCGCCCAAATCTTTTTATTTTTTAATTAATTAATTAATTAATTTATTTTTTGTAGAGACAGAGTCTCACTTTACCGCCCTCGGTAGAGTGCCATGACGTCACAGGACTCACAGCAACCTCCAGCTCTTGGGCTTCTGCGATTCTCCTGCCTCAGCCTCCTGAGCAGCTGGGACTACAGGCGCCCGCCACAATGCCCGGCTATTTTTTGGTTGCAGTTCAGCAGGGGCTGGGTTTGAACCTGCCACCCTTGGTATATGGGGCCAGTGCCCTACTCACTGAGCCACAGGCGTCACCCTTTTTTTTTTTTTATTTTAATTAAATCTAATCTAATCTAAATCTAATCTCAAATCTAATCTAAGAATAATGTTCCTTCCATTATGCCAATGATTTTCAATGCTGGCTGGACACTGGAATCTTAGTTTTTAATTTTTATTTTATTATTATCATTATTATTATTATTTTTAGAGACTGAGTCTCACTTTATCACGCTCAGTAGAGTGCCATGGCATCACACAGCTCACAGCAACCTCCAACTCCTGGGCTTAGGTGATTCTCTTGCCTCAGTCTCCTGAGTAGCTGGGTCTACAGGCGCCTGCTACAATGCCCGGCTATTTTTTTGTTGCAGTTTGGTTGGGGCAGGGTTTGAACCCACAGTATATGGGGCTGGCGCCCCACCCACTGAGCCACAGGTGCCACCCTATTTTTTTATTCTTGAGACAGAGTCTCACTTTGTTGCCCTCAGTACTTTGTCACCTGTGGTAGAGTGCCGTGGCATTATAGCTCACAGAAACCTCAAACTCTTGGCCTCAAGTGATTCTCTTGCCTCAGCTTTCCAAATAGCTGGGACTACAAGCGCCTGCCACCACACCCAGCTATTTTTAGAGACAGGGTCTTTCTCTGGCTCAGGCTGGTCTTGAACCTGTGAGCTCAGTCTCCCAGAATGCTGGGATTATAGGAATGAGCCACCATGCCTGGCTATTTTTAGAGATGGGGGTCTCATTATGGCTCAGTCTGACCCTGCCTACTTGACCATTTTTAGAGATAGGGTCTCACTCTGAGCTCAAACTCCTGAGCTCAAGCAATCCATCTGCCTCAGCCTCCTAGGGTGCTAGGATTACAGGTGTGAGCCACCTTGCCCAGCCTTATTTTTTTCCACATGATTAAGAAAATTTAACCTGGCTCGGCACCTGTGGCTCAAGCGGCTAAGACGCCAGACACATACACCTGAGCTGGCGGGTTCGAATCCAGCCTGGGCCACCAAATGACAATGATAGCTGCAACCAAAAAATAGCTGGGCGTTGTGGCGGGCGCTTGTAGTCCCAGCTACTTGGGAGGTGGAGGCAGGAGAATCGCTTAAGCCTAGGAGCTGGAGGTTGCCGTGAGCTGTGATGCCACAGCACTCTACCCAGGGCGATAGCTTGAGGTTCTGTTTCAAAAAAAGAAAGAAAGAAAGAAAATTTAACCCACAGAGAAATATGTTAAATGAAAAGTAAAAGCTTTACTCTGCCCCAGTCCTTCTTAACAAAGTTAGCTGTTTCTTGTGCATCGTTCCAGAAAAAATTTCTATCATTTACCAGTAAGTATATCTACTTTTTCTTTTTTTTTTGTAGAGACAGAGTCTCACTTTACTGCCCTCGGTAGAGTGCCGTGGCGTCACACGGCTCACAGCAACCTCCAGCTCTTGGGCTTATGTGATTCTCTTGCCTTAGCCTCCTGAGCAGCTGGGACTACAGGTGCCCGCCACAACGCCCAGCTATTTTTTTTTTGTTGTTGTTGCAGTTCGGCAGGGGCTGGGTTTGAACCCACCACTCTCGGTATATGGGGCCGGCGCCCTACTCACTGAGCCACAGGTGCTGCCCTATCTACTTTTTCTTAAACATGTGATCATACATTTACATAAGAAGCATTACTTAACAATTTGGACTTTCCATGTTAGCACAGAGAGATTTTCTTCATTTGGCTTAAGAGGCTGCATGGTATTTTTGAATCATTTAACCAGCTAGGTTTTCTAGATTTTTTACTTTTTTTTTTGAGACAGTCTCACCCTGTTGCCCAGGCCAGAGTGCTCTGGCCTCAGCCTAGCTCAGAGCAACCTCAAACTCTTGGGTTCAAGAGATCCTCCAGCCTCAGCTTCCTGAGTAGCTGAGACCACAGGCAACCACCATGACACCTGGCTATTTTTGGAGAGACGGGGTCTCACTCCTGCTCAGGCTAGTCTCGAACTTGTGAGCTCAAGGGTTCCTCTTGCCTCAGCCTCCCCCAGTGCTACTATTACAGGTGTCAGCCACCTTGCCCAGCCACGACGGCATTTTTATTTTTATTTTTTATTTTTTTCGCTTCACAAATTTGTGTGTCATCCTTGCGCAGGGGCCATGCTAATCTTCTCTGTATTGTTCCAATTTTAGTATATATGCTGCCGAAGCGAGCACAATGACGGCATTTTTATAAAAGTAAAAAAGCTAAAGCTGGGCACGGTGGCTGATGCCTGTAGTCCTAGCACTTGGGGAGGCTGTGGTGGGAGGATCCCTTGAGCTCACAAGTTCGAGACTAGCCTGAGCAAGAGTGAGATACCATCTCTCCTAAAAATAGAAAAATTAGCTGGGTGTCATGGTGGTTGCCTGTAGTCCCAGTTACTTGGGAGGCTGAGGCTGGAGGATCTCTTGAACCCAAGAGTTTGAAGTTGCTGTGAGGAAAGCTGAGGTAGAGTTCAAAGGATGCCTTTGTAAAAATGACTGCACTGCCAGCCACATACACCTGAGCTGGCGGGTTTGAATCCAGCCCGGGCCCACCAAACAACGACAGCTGCAACCAAAAAATAGCTGGGTGTTGTGGGCAGGTGCCTGTAGTCCTAGCTACTTGGAAGGTGGAGGCAGGAGAATAGCTTAAGCCCAGGAGTTGGAGGTTGTTGTGAGCTGTGATGCCATGGCTCTCTACCCAGGGCAATAGCTTGAGGGTCTGTCTCAAAAAAAAAAAAAAAAAAAAGACTGCATTAACCTAGACTACTAAAATTATATGCTTGTTTCCTCACACCCTTGCTAGCTTTGAGTACGAAAACCTGTGAAATCTTAAATAGGCTTCTCTTATGCATCGTAGACCATTTTTTTTTTTTTTATTTTTTGTAGAGACAGTCTCACTTTATCACCCTCAGCAGAGTGCCATGGCATCACACAGCTCACAGCAACCTCCAACTCCTGCGCTTAGGTGATTCTCTTGCCTCAGCCTCCCGAGTAGCTGGGACTACAGGCCAAAACGCCTGGCTATTTTTTTGTTGCAATTTGGCCAGGGCTGGGTTTGAACCTGCCACCCTTGGTATATAGGGCCGGCGCCCTACCCACTGAGCAACGGATGCCGCCCCATCCTAGACCATTTTAATTGGAATCTCCTATGGTAAGACTTGGGCATCAACATGTTTTAAAAAGCTCACTGGTGAAACACATATGCATCCTAACTTTTTAAGGCTTCTCATTCATTCATTCAGCAAATACTGCAATATGTACAGGATTAGTACCAAGCCAGGCAACAAATACTTGAATTCTTAAAAAACAGCAAAAACAGTCCTTCGCATTTGCACGTGTTGAGACAGCAGCCTCTGGCACGATGCTGCCTCTGCTCTGCTGTGTGCCCGATATCCTGGGCCCTACCGCTGCCGGCCTCCGCGCCGCCGCGCCCGCCCCGCCGCTCCGGCAGCTACTGCAGCTGGCGCCCCGGCCGTGCGCCCGGCCCTTCGGATTGCTCTGAGTGCGCGCGGGGTCGGAGCAGCTGCCCGGCCTCCTGTGGCCTCCCGGGCTCTGCGCCTGTGGCTGCGGCTGCGGCGCGCTGCACACCGAGGGGAACAAAGCTTTTGTTGAATTTCTGAGTGATGAAATTAAGGAGGAAAAGAAAATCCAGAAGCATAAGTCTCTCCCCAAGATGTCTGGAGGTTGGGAGTTGGAAGTGAATGGGACAGAAGCAAAATTAATGCCGAAAGTTGCTGGGGAAAAGATCACTGTCACTTTCAACATTAACAACAGCATCCCACCAACATAATGATGGTGAAGAGGAGCCCTCACAAGGGCAGAAGGTTGAGGAACAGGAGCCTGAACTGATGTCAACTCCTAATTTTGTGGTTGAAGTTATGAAGAATGATGGCAAGGCGGCCCTTGTGCTGGACTGCCACTATCCAGAGGATGAGGTGGGACAAGGGGAGGCTGAAAGTGACATTTTCTCTATCAGGGAAGTTAGCTTTCAGTCCACCAGTGATTCTGAATGGAAGGACCCTAATTACACACTCAACACAGATTCCCTGGACTGGGCCTTGTATGACCATCTAATGGATTTCCTTGTGGACCAAGGGGTGGACAACACTTTTGCAGATGAGTTGGCAGAACTCAGCACAGCCCTGGAACATCAGGAGTACATTACTTTTCTTGAAGACCTCAGAAGTTTTGTCAAGAACCAGTAGAGCACACAGAGACACTGAAAGCCTTACTTTTATGCCAGGCTTTGGCCAGTGAACGAATCCCATTCTACAGCCAGACACATGTGCTTTGAAATGGTTATCATCCCACTATCATGGATATAAAAACAGCAAATGTAAATTATTTCTTTTGCACTCACTATTCATTTGGCTTTTTTCTGTACAAATCTAGATTTTTGTATAACATAATGATAGACAATAAAATTGGTTTATCTCCTCCAAAAACAAACAAAAAACAGCAAAATCTTGCTCTAATTTTCCTTTAGCTAATGGGAAAGGGGAGGCAATAAATCATACAGTTTACACAGCCCAACCTAGTGGGTACTTAGAGGTTCACCTCTCCTTGCTTGAAGTACAAGACTGCTTTTGTTTTTTTTGTTTGCGACAGTCTTACTTATAGCCCTCAGTAGAGTGCAGTGAAGTCACAGTTCACAGCAACCTCAAACTCTTGGGCTCAAGCGATTCTCTTGACTCAGCTTCCTGAGTAGCTGGGACTACAGGCACCCACCATAGTGTCTGGTTATTAGAGATACAATCTCACTCTGGCTCAGGCTGGTCTCCAACCTCTGAGCTCAGGTGATCTGCCCATCTTGGCCACCCGGAGTGTGAGGATTCCATGTGGGAGCCACAACACCTGGCACAATACCGCTCTTTAATCCCTACCACATTTTCCTTCTTGGTGAGCCCCTAATAATACAAAGCAGAGTTGGGAAGTGGCTCTGGGAGGACAAGGGAATAGAAAGGTCAAGCTCAAGGTGAGAGGCTAGAAGCAGAGATTACCTGTCGACCATCCTCTTAAGTCTTGTGGCCCTTTGAAAATTCTGCAAAAAAAGGGAGTTCTGTTGATCTGCCTTCATCTGCAGTACCTCACCCATCTCCTAATTCTAGGGAGAGACAGAGTCCTCTTTTCAGAGAGGAAGCTATCATTTTTCCAGGGTAGGTAGAGAGAAGAAAGTTCTACTTCAAGAATGGGTCAAAAAGTGGTGCCTGTAGCTCAGTCGGCAAGGCCGCTGGCCACATGCACCTAGGGTGCGGGGTTCAAACCCGGCCCAGGTCTGCTAAGCAACAATGGCAACTCCAACCAAAAAATAGCCCAGCGCTGTGGCAGGTGCCTATAGTCCTAGCTACTCGGGAGGCTGAGGCAAGAGAATCGCTTAAGCCCAAGAGTTGGAGGTTGCTGTGACCTGTGATGCCATAGCACTCTACCCAGGGTGACAGCTTGAGACTGTTGCAAGAAAAAAAAAATTAAAGAAAACATGCAGGAGTTGGGATGGAATATGTTTTTGAATACCTACTATGTGCCAGTTTCCCACTCCTGTTACTACCGTATATTCTTGTTACATCAAAAGTCTTTCCTAGGGTGCCAGTCCCATATGCCGGAGGTGGTGGGTTCAAACCCAGCCCCGGCCAAAAAAAAAAAAAAAAGTCTTTCCCAGTAAATTGATCTGGAAACCTCATCAAGGGACAATCCTCCACCCAACCCTGCCTTCCAGCTCCACATTACCTCTTCTACTTTTGTCATCTTTTCCACAGACATGTCTATAGACTTGCTTGATATAGTCTCAGGAGACTGGGCAGGCTCTCCCTTCTGTTTAGTTCAGTCACCAAGGTTTTAGTAGTTATAGCAACATTTACATTTCCCACAATGACTCGGGGCTGGGGGGTTGATTGGTCACCTGGCCTGTTGCCCTGGAGACCCAGAGAATCCTGGTTTTGTAGCCTTCTGTAATTCTCAGAGCAAAAGTCATAGTTAAAAAAAAAAGTCATAGTCCCTATTTTGGAATTTCTTCTGGTGGGGTCCCAAGAATATCTGCATGGTCCTAGGTCCAGGGTATGCACACAGCTCCATTAACTCTCTGGAGGCAAATCTTCATGTCCTATCTTGTTAGAAATGTGCAGGTCATCTACCTGCTTGATTAAAAGATAATTGTAAAAGAATCAATCATATGCTTTATTTTTTAATAGTTCATTTTATTAAATAATTTTTAAGTCAGACCATTGCATTGGTTTGGGGAAACAATTCCTTCCCACTGTCTCAAAGCCTGGCACCAGGTGCCTGAACATTCCCTTTTATGTATAACACAGTATGGGAATGAAAGTGGAATGACAGACCCTTGCATGTTAGGGAAGCTGTGTTAATGTTTCAACACATCTTGGTTTAAGAGGAACACCAGGGTTAAGTTGTTCCCATATACCACCCCCTTCCTCACCACATTTCCCTGCCAGTTTCTTCTGCCTTTTTTACCAATCAAACCTGAGATACCCTAACTCCCAGTTTCCATTTAACCATGGATGAAGGGGTAGACAGAGAAAGCACCCTACTCCAACTTTCACCTATTGGTATGTGAACTATGGCTAAAACCTAGTGAGAATTTATTTATTTATTTTTTAGCAGTTTTGGCAGGGGTTGGGTTTGAACCTACCACCTCCAGCATATGGGGCCAGCGCCGTACTCCTCTGAGCTACAGGAGCTGCCCCCCTAGTGAGGATTCTTAAGGAGGCTTAGACAGAAACATGGAGAGTAACATCTGAATTCAAATCCAGAAAAAAAATGCTATGAAGTCTTAGCCAGTGATACAAAAATGCCTGTATGGAATTGGGAATGACTGTCTAGCCAAAAGGTCTAAGAACTCTGGACACAATGGGAGCCTCAGCTGATATAGGTTGGGTCTGCTGAGCCAGATGTCCTGAGGGCTTCCAGCAAGTAGCCTGTCTGGCACACTGCAGCTGTCTGTTTCAGTCTGTAGTGAGAGTCCTTCAGTTCCATCACAAAGTACTTTCCAAGGTGTTATAGTTATCTTTAAAGCTCTTCAATTCGAGGAAGTGTTTGGCACGTTTACTCTTCTGACTGGAGGGGAGGTATGTCACCTGGATGGTTGTTGGCGAGACTTCAGGGGATTGAGTTAGGTCTTTGGCTGCTGATTGGTGTTGTCGCTGAGAGCTCCCAATTCGTGCTTTGACCCTGAAGAATAGAGGGGAGGTCATAGAGAGAATGAGGAGTAATGAAATAAAATAATTCAGGGCTTATCCTATCCCATAAACACAATGGTAGCCACAACGGTCCTCTCTTATTTATTTTTTATTTTTTTTTTTGAGACAGAGCCTCAAGCTATCGCCTTGGGTAGAGTGCCGTGACATTACAGCTCATAGCAACCTCCAACTCCTGGGCTCAAGTGAGTCTCCTGCCTCTGCCTCCCATGTAGCTGGGACTATAGGTGCCTGCCACAACGTCTGGGTATTTTTTGATTGCAGCCATCACTGTTGTTTGGCGGGCCCGGGCTGGATTCGAACCTGCCAGCTCAGGTGTATGTGGCTGGCGCCTTAGCCGCTTGAGCCACAGGCGCTGAGCCCTTTGTCCTCGCTTATAAACTAGTTACTGAAATCCCATCTGGTACCTTAGAAATAACAGAGAGGGAGGCACTGTGGCTCAGTGGGTAGGGCGCTGGCCCCATATACTGAGGGTGATGGGTTCAAACCCAGCCCCGGGTGTTGTGGCGGTTGCCTGTAATCCCAGCTACTCAGGAGGCTGAGGCAAGAGAACTGCCTAAGTTCAAGAGCTGGAGGTTGCTGTGAGCTGTAATGGGCAATAAAGTCAGACTCTGCCTCTACAAAAAAGAAAAAAAAGAAATAAGAGAGAGACCAATTTCTCACTTAGACCTTGAACTCTGGCTTAAACTTTTCTTTATCTCACTAAGCTTAAAGAAAACTTTTAACTTTGCCTGATTCACCCGATGTGTACATGCAGTTAATAGAGTCAAAAAATGAGAAGGACGGTTCAGTGCCTGCAGCTCAGCGGAGCTGGCAGGTTCGAACCCAGCTTGGGCCTGCCAAACAACAATGATAATTCGAACAAAAAAATAGCCAGGTGTTGTGGCGGGTGCCTGTAGTCCCAGCTACTTGGGAGGCTGAGGCAAGAGACTCACGTAAGCCCAAGAGTTGGAGGTTGCTGTGAGCTATGATGGTACAGCACTCTACCGAGGGCAACAGAATTTTTTTTACTGTCTCAAAAAAACAAACAAACAGAAACTTGCATAATAGTACCTGCTTTCTAATGTGAGCAAGAGACAGCTGTAATAGGCTAGAACAGGGATTTTCAACCAGTGTGCCTTGGCACACATAAAAGAATCCTAGGTATGCCATGAAAATTTTTAAAGATTATTAAATAAATTACTTTCAAAAAAAGTTCAAAGCACAGGGTGGTGCCCGTGGCTGAAGGAGTAGGACAACAGCCCCATATACGGGGGATGGCATATTCAAGCCGGGCCCCAGCCAAAGCAGCAAAAAAAAAAAAAAAAAAAAAAAAAAAAAAAAAAAAAAGTTTAAAGCACAGTACATATATCCTTTTTTTTTTTTTTTTTTTAAAAGATCAACGTAATTTAAATGTGCCATGGACATTTAACTACAGGTTTAAGCATGCTGTGAGATGAGTGTGGGATTACAGGTGTGAGCCATAGCGCCTGGCCAAATCAAACAACTCTTTTTTTTTTTTTTTTTTGTGATTTTTTTGGCCGGGGCTGGGTTTGAAACCACCACCTCCGGCATATGGAACCGGCGCCCTACTCCTTGAGCCACAGGCGCTGCCCAAATCAAACAACTCTTATGGTGTCATGGCTTTTGCTCACTTTGCTTTATGGAGGTCTCTCTATTGGCGGACAGCCCAGCACCACTGTACTCTCTAACCAGCCACCTTTGACATGTTCCCCTCCAAACTCACACAGTGGCCAGCTCATTCAGGGCTTCCTGATAGCGCAGGTATTCATTCTGACCAAAGACCTTAGGAAAGAGAAAGGAAACGTTAAGATCTCTCAGTCTGGAGCATCCTTTAGCTCTATGAAGTAAAAACTGCCCACCCAGCTTACCCCTGTCCCATAACGGGCTGTTTCATAGCCATCTAGCAGGGTATCAATGAGGGCTTTGCGCACACCCTTGAAGGGAGTACTAGTGTTTCGTAGATCTAGCAAGTAGGAGCGGAAATTCTTGCACATTAAGGAACGAGGATGCCGGCCATCAGCATGAAAAGGGATCTCTGAGGAGAGAATACATGGTAGTACAATTATAACCTTTCTCCCATTGTTTAGTCTTCCTAGTTAATTTCCCAAATTTAGAAATGTATCTAATGAAATGAGTGGGTTGAGTTGGAGGGATTTCTGATAGAATTAAGATGAAAGGCATAGGGCTGTGCCTGAGCGATCATTTGGTGATGGCACAAAATGGTCGTGTCATCATATTTTTAACCACCCTACTTAACCAATTCTGGCTTTAAGATATAAACAGTGTTTTAGTAAAGATAGTGCATGTGATGACAAGTCGTCATAGGATGGAAAAAATTCAAGAACCATTTATCTAGTGCTTAGTGAAAAAGATGTCACCCGTCATTTGTGGAAAATAAGCAAATGACCACCATCAAAATGCATCGAACTAAAGGCTTCAAAAGAAGAACCTTAAAAAACAAAACACCCAGACTCTTTGGAGAAGAAATAACTTGCTTACATGATTTTTTTGGCAAAGTGACAATCCAGTACTCTCAAAACTTTAGGAAATTCCTACCAGCCAAGGATGTGCAGAAAGGACAAATCCTAACATGTAAAGTGGGTCATCACTCTGTTCCCCTGGTGGGCTTTCAGCATCCAAGAGTGGACCCTGTCAGGCAGTCCTTACCTGAGGCACGAATGGCATCCAGAGCTTTCATCCTGTACAGATAGTTGTAGCAATCTGTTGAGAAAAAGACTGGTATCAGGCATAACCCTAAAATAATCCCCAAACTCTAATAAGCTACTAAATTAACTGCCTCCCTGCATCTGGCATATATCCAGTAACAGGAATAACTGAGGCTTTGCCAGAAGATGCAATAGGAATTCCAAACTTGTGAAATTTCTCACTGAAGCGTCCTCTAAGACCTTGCCACATACTCTGATTTCCCTGGGTCTCCAGTTGCAGCAGCCTAGCATCATCATTTCCAAGGAGTTGGGGTTCATACTTGATATCCTGAACCCTGGATAGTCGAATATCAATCTCCTCTTTCAAGTCCTGTTCACAGAGAGAAAACAATACACAATCACTTACCCTGCACTCTGCTTCCTACCACTCTGGAAAATGGGACACAGTAAGCAAACAAAACAACAGAAGCACCAGAAAATGTCCTTGTAGATAATAAAATTGCCAGATAATACACAAGATTTCAGAAAAGAATGGGACTGGGTTCTCTAATAACCTGTACAACTCTCAGCTAGATCTTTTAACTTGCCAGAATTCCTTGAAGCTCTATAGCATATTATTTGACTTTAAAATGGACTTAGCAGAAGCTTGGTTAAGTGTTAGAAAGAACTTCATGAGTTGGAAAAAAATGGACACCAACTGAAGTCATAATCTACTCTAAAATTCTGTAAGGAGGCCTGTATTTAGTCTTTAATAGTTTGGAGACTTTACCACTGTAAGACTTCCAAAGGCTAGTTAAAAAAATTAAAGCATATTTAACTTTTAAAATAGGTAACTCAGATCCATGGTATAAAGTTTAAAAAGGTACTCACTTATCCAGAAGCAACCACTAATATCAGTTTCATGGCCAGCCCACAGAAATAAATTTTTTGTTGTAACTTTTTAGAAACTTCCACTGTGAAATATATCACACACAGAAGATGGACAATATGTATGTACATTCAAAACAATTATAAAAATCATTAAGATGAAAGTTGAGTTCAATATGTAGTTTATGAAATGATATATTCCAATACCTTTAAAGTCCTGTGTGCCCAATCTCCACTGAACCCTAACCCTCCATTTAAATGCTTAACTTGCCAACAGTCCCTTTACTCTTTACTGTTTTATCGCATCACCCTAAATAAGAGTTAGCTTTTCCTGATTTTGAACTTTATACAAATGGAAAAATACCACATTAAGTTTGCAATCTGTTTCTTAAATGGATAGCTTTGACAGTATGAGTTTTGACAAATATACCCCTTCAATCACCATCTCAATCAAAATAAATATTTCCATCACCCCAAAATGCTCCCCTCATATGCCTTGTGTGTGATCTTATCTCGGGCGTAGGCGACATGATGTGCTCTATTCTATAGTTCTAGAATTTCATACAAATGGAATGGAATCATATGGTACATATTCTTTTGTGAACGGCTTTCTGGCTTTTTTCACTCAGGATGTTTTTGAGATTCATTCATGTTTGTGATTTACTTTATTCATTCAAAAAAATTTTTTTTAAGAGATAGAGTCTCATTTTAATACCCTTGGTAGAGTGCCGTGGCATCATAGCTCACCGCAACCTCCAGCTCTTGAGCTTAGGCAATTCTCTTGCCTCAGCCTTCCCAAGTAGCTGGGACTATAGGCGCCCACCACAACGCCCAGCTATTTTTTGTTGTAGTTTGGCTGGGGCCAGGTTTGAACCTCCCACCCTTGGAATATGGGGCCGGCGCCCTACTCACTGAGCCACAGGCTCCATCCCATTGAAAAATATTTTGAAGATTCATTTGTTTTCATATATTTATTTTTTTGAGACAGAGCCTCAAGCTGTTGCCCTGGGTAGAGTGCCGTGGCATCACAGCTCACGGCAACCTCCAACTCCTAGGCTTAAGCGATTCTTTTGCCTCAGTCTCCAAGGTAGCTGGGACTACAGGCACCCGCCACAATGCCCGGCTATTTTTTGGTTGTGTTGTCATTGCTGTTTGGCAGGTCCTGGCCGGATTCAAACCCGCCAGCTCTGGTGTATGTGGCTCGTGCCTTAGCTGCTTGAACTACAGGCACCACCCATTTTTCATATATTTATCTCTTTTATTTTCATTCCTTAGAGTATTCTATATAGCCATTTAAAAGTGGACAATGAATTAAAAAATTTTTTTTCATAGAAGGCCAGGCACAGTGGCTCCCAAATGTAAACCTAACAGTATTGAAGGCAGAGGCAAGTGGACTGCTTGAGCTCAGGAATTTAACACCAGCCTGAGCAAGAGACCCCATCTTTATTAAAAATGGAAAACCAGCCAGGTGTAGTGGCATATGCCTTTAGTCCCTGCTATTTGGGAGGCTGAGGCAAGTGAATTGTTCAAACCTAAAAGTTTGAGGTTGCTGTGAGATATGATGCCATGACACAGTACTTAGGGCGACTCTGTCTCAAAACAAAAAAAAAAAATTTGTAGAGATGGGGGTGTGTGTCTTATTACATTGCTTGGGCTGGCCTCAAGTAATCCTCCCACCTGTTTCTTTCCCACCGTACTGATATTATAGGTGTGAGCTGCTTCACCCAGCTGAAATTACTCTTAAATATTAATGATGCTACGAATATTCCCGAACATGTCTCTTGACATACATGAACAAAAAGTAATTTCTCTGTGGTAAGAAGCAAACTGCAAGATCATAGATTAGGTACACGTACATTCTTACTAGACAATGCCCAGTTACACTCCATAGCAGTTTTACTAACCCACCAGCAATAGGTGAAAATTTAGATAAATTTTTAAAAGGAATCTTGATCTTATAGCTCAGGGGGCCCTTAAACAGCCCAAGTTTTGACTGGTTCACGATGTGCTAAAAACGAACCCTATGTCCCCCTCATGATAAGTGCATGGAACAAGCACTGCTTAAGTTTCAGGCCATGAGATTCTCCTTGAACCTTTCCATGTAAGGAAAGGTTAGTAACAGTAGTTAATGAAAGAACACTGCTCTAGTATATTAGTTCTAGCTTTCTAACCCCCCACCCTGGGGGACAGAATCTCACTCTTACCTTGACTAGGGTGCCACTGCAGTGGGCAGGTAAACAAAGTCTCAAGAGCTCACAGCAACCCCAAACTCTTGGGCTCAAGCAATCCTCTTCCTTCAGCTTCCGGAATAGGTGGGACTATAGGCGCCCACTTCCATCCCTGACGACCTTTTTTTTTTTGCAGAGACAGAGTCTTATTTTATCGCCCTCGGTTGAGTGCTGTGGTGTCATACAGCTCACAGCAACCTCCAAATCCTGGGCTTAGGCGATTCTCTTGCCTCAGCCTCAGAGTAGCTGGACTATAGGCGTCCACCACAATGCCTGGCTATTTTTTTTTTTGTTACAGTTTGGCTGGGGCAGGGTTTGAACCTACCACCCTCAGTATATGGGGCTGGCACCCTACCCACTGAGCCACAGGTGCTGCCCTATTTTTTTTTTTTTTTTTTGTAGAGACAGGGTCTTGCTCTTGCTCAGGCTGGTCTAAACTGAACTCAAGCAATTTATCTGCTTTGGACTCCCAGAGTACTAGGACTGCACATACAAGACACCAAGAGGCCTGTTATAAGCACACAGATAAATATAAAAGAAAAACTGTGGTAAATGCAATGAAAAAAATCAGGGTACCATGAGAAAACAGAGACCAGGGACCATCTTTTTTTTTTTTTTTTTTTGTAGAGACAGAGTCTCACTTTATGGCCCTTGGTAGAGTGCCATGGCATCACACAGCTCACAGCAACCTTCAACTCATTGGCTTAAGTGATTCTCTTGCCTCAGCCTCCCAAGTAGCTGGGACTACAGGCCCCCGCCACAACGCCCAGCTATTTTTTTTTTGGTTGCAGTTCAGCCGGGGCCGGGTTTGAACCCGTCACCCTCGGTATATGGGGCCGGCGCCTTACCGACTAAGCCACAGGCACTGCCCGACCAGGGACCCATCTTTAAAATAGGTAATAAGCATGACTTTTTTGAGAAAGTAACATTCTGCTAAGATCTAAAGAATGGACGAGCTATTTGATGGGAGACCATTCTAGGTCCCAGTAACAAATGTGGGAAATTCAACCAGGGAAGCTAGATCCCAGGAGTCAGGGGAAAGCCATATAAGTAGTACAAGGAGGCTAGTAATAGCAGTATGTATCTTTTACTAAAAAGTGAAAGACTAAAGCAGCAGAATGGTGTTTACCATGCCTACTAAATGGAAATGTCAAATAGGCAGATGGATGTAGAAGAATGGAACTTGGGAACAAGATCTGAGGTAGAAATCAATTTCATGTGTAGACACTTAAAGCTAAGGAAAGGGAAAGGTACAGTGGCTTACATCTGTAGTCCCAGCTACTTGGAGGGCTGAAGCTGGAGGATTGCAGGAGTTTGGGGCTGCAGTTAGCTATAATCATGAAAAGCAATCATCTAAAGAGAAAGTATAGACAAAGGTAAGTTGCTTCCTTTTCATGGGCTTGGATACAACAAACAGTGGTATCAGATAATTTAAAGACTCTTTTATTTTTTTGAGACAGAGCCTCAAGCTGTCGCCCTGGGTAGAGTGCAGTGGCATCACAGCTCACAGCAACCTCCAACTCCTGGGCTTAAGTGATTCTCTTACCTCAGCCTCCCAAGCAGCTGGGACTACAGGCACCCGCCACAACGCCCAGCTATTTTTTGGTTGCAGCCATCGTTGTTTGGCGGGGCCGGGTTGGATTTGAACCCGTCAATTCAGGTGGATGTGGCTGGCACCTTTGCGGCTTGAGCCACAGGTGCCGAGTCTAAGAGCCTAATTTAAAGACTCTTACAGGGCAGTGCCTGTGGCTCAGTGGGTAGGGCACTGGTCCCATATACTGATGGTGGCAGGTTCGAACCCGGCCCCAGCCAAAATGCAACAAAAAATAGCTGAGTGTTGTGGCGGATGCCTGTAGTCCCAGCTACTCAGGAGGCTGAGGCAAGAGAATTGCCTAAGCCCAGGAGTTGGGAGGTTGCTGGGAGCTGTGTGCACTCTCACACAGTGATGAGACTGTCCAAAAAAAAAAGACCCTTACAAATCTAAAGTTCTGCAAAGGCAACCCTTTATTGCTCTGGGGATAACTGTATCCGGACCCTATTTTTGGGGGGCGGGGGAACAGAGTTTTAGTTGTCACCCTCAGTAGACTGCGTGGGGTCACAGCTCACAGCAACTTCAAACTCTTGGACTCAAGCAATGCCCGGCTATTTTTAGAGATAAGGTCTTCCTCTTGCACAGGCTGGTCTCCAACTCATGAGCTCATCCACCCACCTAGGCCTCCCAGAGTGCTATTAGGGCGCCCAGCCCCTCCAACCCTATTCTAAAACAAAATCAAAATAACCAAAATAAACCTGGGTAATGTACGATGGCTTGGGAAGTATACTAGGGCAGATAGTTGGGAAATTCAATCCAAGCTCTTCACTCTACAGATCCAAAAATTGAGGTTCCTTGGTAAGCTGCACTTAGTGCCACTGCAGTGGGCAGGTAAACAAAGTCCCAGGGCTGGCGGTTATTGCTCAACTCATTAAGTAAAAGGGTAACTGGGCAAAGAAACACGGAAATGAAAGTCACTTGTAAAGACAGAAAAAAATCTCATTCTTCTTCCTAAAATGATAAGAGACAAGAAACTAGGTTTATTTCATACCCTAACGACCTACCTTGGGGGCATTGTGTCCCACAGGGACATGAGGTCCCCTTCTAGATTTCATTGCAAAGCGCATGATTTGCCTCTTCACAAAAATAAATAGCAGTACAAACACCTGTCCAAAAGATATAAAGAACCTTTAATTAAAAGTTAAAAAAAAAAAGCATACCTTCATTCCAATCCCCAGATTGAAGCTCTCAGGGATGCTTTAGGGGTAAAACTTGGGGCAAAGCAAGGTGGTCAAGACCCGTGCGGGTCAGGGAAGCAGCAGCAGGGAGGTCTGGGGTCTGTGCCCAAGGATTCAGGGGGAGGGCTCTCGCCGGGGCAGGGTGGAAGAGTTAAGTTCACAGCTACGCCTGACGTAGGAGTCAAAACCCAGAATATAATGAATAGGAGGAGAATGAAGTCATGGAACAGCTCAAGAGGAGCATCTCTACTGGGTCAGATGCGACAGCAGGAACAGGGTGGGGGGTCTCCTCACCAGGCTCCCGTAGGCCATCACCAGCACGACATTCACCCCGGACAGCCAGTTACTGCCGGACGCCATGACCTCTCTACCTCGCGCAGAACGCTCAGATTTACCCCGCTGCCCTGTCTCCTCAGCCCGGGCTCCCAAACGGCGTCTGGGTTTCCTGAGGCTCCCAGGCCATTTCCTTAGAGGGTAAGCCTAAGACAGATCCAGCCTAAAAACATGGCGCATGGAGCTAATAAAGGAGCACTACGCCTTCCAGATTCCCGTCCCCACGTGACCTAAGGGGGAGCGCAGAGAAGCGGAACTACACCAGGAAGAGGAAGAGGCGGCCGCAGCGCGTCACGTGGTGGAGGCGGGGCCGCCGTGGAGGAGGCGGGTGGATTGCCGGAGCCGGAAAAAGGTGTCTCGTGGCGAGGCGGCACGCGCACGCTTGCGTGCGCGTCCCTTTCAAGTCACGTACCGGGGCGACGCAGGAAGGTAAGGGGGAGGGGGAAGGCGCGAGAGCGAGCGCTAGAGGGAAAAAGAGGGAGGGGGTGGGGAGGAGGGAATCTTGTATCACGTGACAGGGGCGGCGCGGCCCGGGGTGTCAGTGTGGAGGAGACTGAGGTAAAGTTGGGAGCGCAGCGGCGTTGGCGGTGGCGGCGGCGGCAGCGGCAGCGCGGCGGGGCCGGGTATTGTCCGCGGCCCCTTTAAATCCGCGATCCCCCTTTTACCCTCCCTCCCTTTCCCGGCTCCCGCCGCGTCCCCTCCCTCAGTAGGCCCCTCAGCTCCGCGTTCCCCTGCTGTACACCCCCTCCTAGTTATGCGAGCCTTGGCGCCCCACTTCGAGTTGGTCGCCCCAGGTTTTGTTTATGGCTGAGTTCGCGGCCTAGTGGGCCGCGCCTGAGCCGGGGCCTCGATTTGGGAGCGTGGCCGGGGCGGGGCTTGGGGCGGCCTTTGGGGGGGGCATGCGGCTGGAGCCTACGGGAGAGAGCGAGCGAGCGCGAGCGAGCGCGGCCTGGGCTCTGCCCGAGGTAGGGTCTCTCCACCCCGACCACTGCGGGTGGGCAGGGAGAGGGCCGCACTCCTTTCCAGCTCTGTGCGGGCCGCCTCCGATCCGGATCCGGCCTGGTTTGGTGTGGCGGGAGGAGGGCGGGTGGCAGGGTGGAGCTGCCCCAAACTGCCCATGTGGCCCCCAGTTTGGAGTGTGGAGGATTAATTTGTTTCTGTTTCGGGTGGGAGGTAGTAAGGCGGTGGGCCCCGTGGGCTCCCGCTGTGGCGCGGAGGGGGTAAGCCTCCCATCCTCCACTCGTGGGCTTGCGTCCCCTCTCCGTACCCAGCCTCTTTTGTCAGCTTCTCTTATTACCCTTCCTTCTGTCTCACCAACCCTGCTCTTCAGATGTGTTTTTGCTGTTGTCTTTAGCTTCCTGTTGTTTATATTGTAGTTTGGGTAGCCCCAAACAATTATGATGTTATTTGCGAAGCTGGGCATGGAGGCCCCCGTGAGGTGTATTACACTTATGGAACGTCACTAGAGCCTTGGGGTATTTGTTCACTCTTCTCATAATGGGATAGGAATTCCGAATGTCTTCAGACCCTTCTTCACTTTGTGGACAGCCCCTAAATTGGTTTTCAAACTGATGTCACAAACAGGAGACTGTTTCTTTTCCACCATTCTTGAAATGTAGCCACGTCTGGTGTACGATGTAGTAAAAAAAAAAAAAAAAGCACCCCAATAACAGACGTTTTTGTTATTGTTAACGTTTTTGCTTTTGACTCTACCCAATTATTAAATGGAGAAATCTTTCTTTTTGTCTCCTCTTTTTATCCACCCTCCACCCCTTTCCTGCTCTGGGGATATCTGTTGTGACATGCTGGGAGGTAATGGGGGTCGGTGATAATCAGCCTTACTAGAAAATTAAAAACATTTGTGTATAGTTGATAAAACTGCTTTGAGATCCTACGCCGTTGTCCTTAAAGATGACGATCCCAATGACTGTTTACTTTGTGAATGGTAATTATTGCAGACAAATGAACTAGTGATGAAAGGCCTAAAAATGTACTGTTTAATTTTTGATTTTTAAAGCCCTTGCTTGCTAAGTGTGTCCTCATTGGGAAGTACTCTCACTAGAGACGCAGGGTGGTGTGAAAGAATGCAAGGGCCATTTCAACAAAGCATCTAGGGAAATTAATTGCTCTGTTAGAGGTAGCTTAATCCTTATCCAACCCAGTCCAGCTTCAGAATTTCTGAATTGTTTCTTAAATTAGATTGTAAGCTCCCTGAGGGCAGCAACTAAGTCATATTGCTTTTGTATTTCCTGAAGTATTGGACACATAGTAGATACTCAATAAATACTTGTTATTCATTTTTTTCAGTAAAATTTCTCTGGCTATTTTTTTAAGTAGCTGGTTTTCAAAAAATAGTCAAGTGCACTCTTGTGTTGAAACTTGTATTTATTCCTGCGCTATTTCCTTGGTCTCCAATATTTCTCACCCCACTTCTCTTAAATATTTTTATTTTCTAAGAAAGGAACAAGATTCCCACCTCCACTGTGATAACTCAGGGTGTGTGTCTCTGCTGCCAAAAGGCTACTAATTCTATGCCCTCAAGTGATCCATCCTAGATCACTTACTTTTGACCTGTTGCTCAGAGTTACTATGATCTAGGTGGTAAAATTTTATTGGTCACATTTTTTCAAAGCATTTGTAAGAGGCAAATGTTAATAGCAAGAGTGATCAGGAGGTTTTTTTTTTTTTTTTTTAACCTTTCCTGGTTAATTATGTGTCTTTCAAGGTAACTTTGATATATTTACATCTGACTGGCAGTGGGGTGTGCAGTTCACATTATAGTTAGTCTTGCAGTTTATTTCTGCAATATGATGCATCCTCATAAAATGACATGTGGAGTAGAAAGCAGTCAGTATTTTAAGTTACAGGGGTGGGTTGGATTGGCTACTCCATGTTAAAGTCTTCATCTTAGATCAATTTAAAAACTTACTACTTTTCTTCTAGTTATAACTTGATTTTTTTTTCTCTTGATGATATTGATCTGGGGTAGTTGTTTTTTTTTTTATAAATTAAATGTTGAAACTTGGCTATAGGGCCAGCCTGGGAAAATGGACTACTGTGTAGCAAATAATTATGTACTAGCTTGAAATATTTACAGGCCTATATGTACACATGTATGTGTGGGGAAGAGGTAATGGTTAAAAATTACTTTCTGAAGTTGCCTTAAAAAAAATCTTGGTGATAGAGAATTTATATAACCTTAAGAAATCTTTCTGGGTGATGGAGAATATACAACTCTTGATTAATGACCACATCACAAAACAAAGACTTATACAACACTTGGTGAAGAATCTATCCACAGGGAAGTCAGCTTTGTCTGAGGTCGTGAAACAAGTGAAGTGAAATTCACTTCCCTAATAATTAATCCTGGCGTATCTCTTTACACGCCTCTCCTATCTCTCCCTTAAATCCAGCAATATCTTTTGGGCAGTCTAGAATTTACCCTGTATAAAATTTCATTAACAATAATTAATAATACGCAGGAGGTATGAACTTTTCCTCCTTGGAAGGGAATAAAACAATGCAAAGTAACCTCTTATTTTGAGCACTCCATCATATGGTTAATGTCTTCTTTGTTTACTAAATGCAGTAGCTGAGATTGAAGCTGAAATGAACGAAGGGAACTTGAATTCAATAGAATCCTTGCTTATTAGAAGTCTTACAGCAAAAACTATGGTCTGGTTTTGGGAAAGCCCTGTGTGTTCTGTGTCTTTTTAAAGACTCAACTAAATCTTCTTGCCAGCTTTAATGCCTCAAGTTTATTTGATAAAACTTTGTGCTAGATGCTTTTGGTTTGAGACAAATTGGGATTCCCTGTATATTAAGGTGAGTAGTGGAGGGTGATTGTAATTCTGGTTCTTGAAAATGTGGATTTAGGAGACCAAGAGAGCAGCTATAAAAGTATCGTTTTGGAATTGTTCTTCAGGGAACTAATATTCTGGACAAAGTCACTGGGGCTAGTATGTCCCCTGTTGAAGCCTGTGGAATTAAAAAAAAACTTGTGCAGAGAGATGAAACTTGAGGCTAGGCTTGAACTTTTCCAAGCAGTGGAGGTTGCATGCAATTTATATAAAATGGTTGTAAGGCTGTTTTTTGTTTTTTTAATTTTAATTTTTTTATTTTTGTAGATTGAATATAGGATTTTATTTTTTGAATATAATATTTTAAAGTATTTCTTTGGAGTATAGACTAATCTTCCTGGAATACTTGTTTACAGGCTTTGCTGATTATCTTTCCTTCTGTCAAAAATACTTCAGATACTTTCACTAACATACACTTTGATTATCATTGTCTTGCTCGTGATTAAGATAGATAAATGTTCTAAAGACTGCTTATAGGGGGCTAGTAACTAACCTGCAGTAATTTCTTTTTTCTTTTCTTTTTTTGAGACAGAGTGTCACTTTGTTGCCCTTGGTGGAGTGCCATGGCATCGTAGCTCACAGCAACCTCAAACTATTGGGCTCAAGCAATTCTCTTGCTTTAGCCTCCCGAATAGCTGGGACTATAGGCAGATGCCCGCTGCAAGGCCCCGCTATGTTCTTGCTCAGGCTGGTCTCAACCAGTGAGCTCAGGCAATCTACTCACCTGGGCCTCCCAGAATGCTAGGATTACAGGTGTGAGCCTCCGTGCCTGGCCTGCAATAATTTCTTTTAGAAGTATTATCATTTTTTAAATTCATATTTTTTTGTCATACAAAAATGGATTAACAGCCATAGTTACTTGAGGAAGGTATCCAACCAATTATGTTGCAGAAATAGGTGAATCTTTTTGGTTTCTTTGAAGAAGTGAAAGTGGTGGTGAAGGTACTGGTAAAAGAGATGTTAAAAACAGATTCTGCCCACGTTTAACCCTGAATTTTTTTTTTTAATTTTTCAGTATTCTACCTTGTAAATACTGTTATTTGTATATACTGTAAATGATGACATCGGTGGGCACTAACCGAGCCCGGGGAAACTGGGAACAACCTCAGAACCAAAACCAGACACAGCACAAGCAGCGGCCACAGGTAAAGAACCTGAGGGATGTGGATCCATGTAGCTGGTGGATAACTGGTTTCCATGCAGCTCATTCAGTGCTTTGGATTGTTGGTTTAGGTTCTTTATTCCTGTTGTCTAGTTCACGGCTCTTTTTAACTTAGGGCCTTATAACTGTTCTGAGATGCTCTAATGCAAAATACTTTTTTATTGTTGAATACTGCATTATGAAGCTTAATACTTTATTATGGGTCTTGTGCTTTGTATCTTTAAGGTGCCATTTCTGTTCTTTTCATCTGAGCAGTTTTACAATGCATTTCTTATTTACTAGACCTTTTACTTTGACATTTCCAGCCAACCTTTGTCTTGATGGCCTTTCCCTTTCCAGATTTTATCTTTTGTTCTTTTTCCTGACATGTTTTTTATCTTCCTCTCTGGTCTCATTGAGGCCTTAACCTGATTTTTCCTTTTCCCCTGAGGAGTTGGCATTTTCACTGTGTTTCTTCAAAATTAGATACTTCAGAGTTTTGCTCAGTTTAAAATTTTAAGGAGTAAATTAACTTGGGTATTAAGTTTGGTTATGATGTGATCTGTTTCCAATAATCAGTTTGGTATTGGTTGGTACCCAGTGTAGAGTGAATTGATGTATGACTATGGTTTGATAAATTGAATTGTAAGACTAAAACTTTTCCTTTATACATTTTTCTTTCACTTTTATTTCCAAATGAATGTCTAGCAGAATATTAGTACTTAATTGGGCTAGTAAAATTCCTCCAATCTTGCTGATATACGCTAGATACTTAGAAGATAGGATATTTATGGTCATACTAAATCTGTGGTATTCTCAGCTCTACGAGTAAGAGGGTGACATTGGTAATTGCAGAAATAGGAACAGTTTACACATGACTTTGTGAGTATATAAATGGGAATGAAGGACAGATGTTTCAAAGTGGTGTTGTAATTCTAAGATGAAAGTCCCTGTGGTTTTTTTTTTTTTTTTTTTTTTTTGTAGAGACAGAGTTTCACTTTATGGCTCTAGGTAGAGTGCCATGGCATCACATAGCTCACAGCAACCTCCAACTCTTGGGCTTAAGCGATTCTCTTGCCTCAGCCTCCCAAGTAGCTGGGACTACAGGTGCCCGCCACAACACCCGGCTATGGTTTTTTTTTTTTTTTTTTTTAGACAGAATCTCAAGCTGCCACCCTGGGTAGAGTGCCGTGGCATCACAGCAACCTTCAACTTTTGGACTTAAGCGATTCTCTTGCCTCAGCCTCCCAAGTAGCTGGGACTACAGGTGCCCGCCACAACACCCAGCTATTTTTTGTTGTAGTTGTTGATGTTTATCTGGCCCAGGCTGGGCTTGAACCTGCCAGCTTCGGTGTATGTGGCTGGTGCTGTAATCACTGTGCTACAGGCGCCGAGCCAAAAGTCCCTGTTTTTTAGGATAAAAGTCTGACTTGATCGCCCCACCCTCAAACTGTTGGGCTCAAAAGATCCTCTTGCTTCAGTCTTCCTAGTGATTTTTTTCTATTTTTACTAGAGACGGAGTCTAACTGTTGCTCAGGTTGTTCTCAAATTCCTGAGTTTAATCAATCTACTCTCCTACCCCTAACCTCTCATAGTTGAAGGGACTTTTGAGCGTGAGACACCATGCCTGAAAGTCCCTTCCACTATGAACATTAGTATAGGATTTCCTGCTTTTTTTGAAGTATAGAGTGAAATAGTAACAGCTTCATTCTAGTTTTTGCCTTTATTTAATTACTTATTTATTATTGATTTAAACATCTTAAATGGGCTTGATGCCTGTAGCACAGTGGTTACGGCATTGGCCATATACACTGAGGCTGGCAGGTTTGAATCTGGCCCTGGCTGGCTAAATAACAATGACAATTGCAATAAAAAAATAGCTGGGGGGGGGGGCGTTGTGGCGGGTGCCTGTAGTCCCAGCTACTTGGGAGGCTGAGGCAAGAGAATTATTTTAAGGCCAAGAGTTTAAGGTTGCTGTTAGCTGTGACGTTACAGCACTCTACAGAGGGCAACATGGTGAGACTCGGTCTCAAAATAAACAAACACCTAAAATGGTGCTTTAGTGCTTGGTATTTTTTTTTTCCCCCCTTTTTTGAGGCAAGGTCTTGCTCTGCTGCCCATCCTAGACTGCTATGTTGACAGCAACCTGGCTTCAAGCAATCCTCCTGCCTCAACCTACCAAGTAGCTGGGACTACAGGCACGTGCCACCATGCCTGGCCAATTTTTTCTATTTGATGGGGTCTTGCTCTTGCTTAGGCTGGTCTCAAACTCCTGAGCTCAAGTAATCCTCCCACATCAGCCTCCCAAAGTGCTGGGATTATAAGCATGAACCACCACACCCGGCCACTTGGTCTTTTTTTTTTTGTGAGACAGAGTCTCATGTCACCCTCGGTAGAGTACTGTGGCGTCACAGCTCACAGCAACCTCCAACTCTTGGGCTTAAGCGATTCTCTTGCCTCAGCCTCCCAAGTAGCTGGGACTACAGGCGCCCGCCACAACTCTTGGCTATTTTTTTTTTCTTGCACTTGTTGTTTAGCTGTCCTGGGCCAGGTTCGAACCCGCTAGCCTGGGTGTTTTTGGTTGGCATTGTAACCACTGTGCTACAGGCATCTAGCCACACTTGGTCATTTTTAACAACAACAAAAAAGAAACTGGGGCAGTGGGGAGAGTGGAGATTGACAGCATAGGTCTCTCTTATTTCTCTACACTGTTGCCTCCTGATGATGCTTTTAATTCCTAGGCCACTGCGGAACAAATTCGACTTGCACAGATGATTTCGGACCATAATGATGCTGACTTTGAGGAGAAGGTGAAACAAGTGAGTGTAGCACTGTTTCGTTGTATGCTGTGGTGAAAGATATCAGAATTAAAGCATAATTAAATAACACAGTTGCCCACCAGGATATTTTCTACTAACATTGTGAAAGAACTATGATCTGGAATATAATGGGTTAGGGCAATAAACAAATGCTTTTGCTGTCTGATTTATTATACCCCTTTGGATATAGGGGGTATATAACTTGTTCAAAGATATTTTAATTTTAACCTCTTTGAATGCTTTATTGATGCCATTTTATAGCAATGTTGAGTAGTTGTGCATCAAGAAAATGTGGAAATTCATGGTATGCTGAAATTGATGTGTTTCTGTTTGATGATTTATTGATTGCTTTGAAAATACTTTTGATCCCAGCCCTAAGCCAGAGGTGTTAATACTTTGCTTTTGAGGCTGGTCATGGTGGCTCACGCCTGTAATGTTAGCACTCTTGGAGGCTGAGGTGGGTGGATTGCCTGAGCGCACTGGTTTGAGACCAGCCTGAGCCACAGAGAGAACCCATCTTTAAAAATACCTGGGCGATGTGGCATTGTGGCAGGTGCCTGTATTCCCAGCTTCTCTGGAGGCTGAGGCAAGAGAATACCTTGAGCCCAAGAGTTTGAGGTTGCAGTGAGCTGTGACACCATAGCACCCTACAGAGGGCGACAAAGGGCGACTTTATCTCAAAAAAAAAAAAAAAAAAAAAAAATTTTTTTTTTTTTTTTTGCTTTTGGAAATAGAATACCAAAATTCTATATATGCTGTTTTTTTGGGAGGGGTGGGTTTCAGTAAAAACCGGAAAACCTTCTAGAAAATTGTGCATGTTATTTATTTTTATTTTAATTTTTTGCTGTAGTATGAGAATGTACATATTTTGTTTTTTCAACCTGATTCTTTCAAACTCAGCTGGTATCTTTTTCCTTCACTTAGTTTCCTTTCATTGGGAGTATAAGATTAAGCTTGTTCGTGATGGTTGCTGATTTTTCTTTTTCAGTTGATTGATATTACAGGCAAGAACCAGGATGAATGTGTGATTGCTTTGCATGACTGCAATGGAGATGTCAACAGAGCCATCAATGTTCTGCTGGAAGGAAACCCAGATACGGTAGAGTGCTAATAAAGTGTTCTAGAACGTGGGTCCTGGGTTGGGAGGCTAGTAATGTTCTAAAAATAGCAAGTGGAATAACTCCCCTTAAAGCAGGGTACCTTATTCTCCAAGTAGCATAGGGAACTTTCTTGGAGATTTTTGCTTTAGTTTGCAAATACTTAAAATTTGTGCATACTATATTCTCTTCATGTGGCTAATGGTTATAGGAGAAGACAAGTGAAAGTCTCTTCTAATTGGCCTGGGATAAATTATTTATTCATTCCAGGCTAGGGACTGTTTTCAAGGGTTGGGTTAGACCAGTGGTTCTCCACCTTCCTAATGCTACAGCCCTTTAATACATTTCCCTATGGGTCTCAACCCAGGTTGAGAGCCCACAGGGCTAGACTGACTTTGAGTTGCTATATAATAGCCTTGGTTACTAATAGTGGAAGATTTCTGCTCACTGTTTTTATTGTTGTTGAACAGAGGCACAATTTATTCTAAAATTCTGAATTCAGGACATTCCTATCAATGTAAGCTTTATATTACACAATATTATTCACTGTGTGAACTTATTTCTCTTGAGATAACAGAGAAATAAGCTTTATAGCCTGTTGATCATCCCTGGAGGTGGTAGGGGATATCTTGGAGGACCTCTTGCCCTGGAACTTTCAGACAAGTTGCTTTTTACCTCTTCTTCTTCCCACATAATGAGAATTCTGTTTCTATGCTTGTCTTTGTACCAAATTATAGTCGTCTTAAGAATAGGGACACTGCCTATTAACCTTTGGGTTATTCCTGCAGTACTTAGTAGAGAATTTTTTTATTTTTTTAAGAGCAGTGTATCATTTTGAAATCATTTTCTTTTACTTGGTGGTCTTTGGTTGGGATAGATATCAGAATTCATATCACATCAGCTAAATGCTAAAGATTTGTTAGTTTTCTTGGGACAAAGGGAAATAATAGTGGAATACTTTTTAAATCATTTAGATTTGTGGAATTTTTTTTCTTGAAAAGTAGTATTTGGTAAAATAAGATACTCTTTTCTGTTGCGTTAGAGAAACAAGTTTTATAGCCTGTTGACCATCCCTGGAGATGGTGGAGGATATATCTTGGAGGACCTTTTGCCCTGGAATTCAGACAATTGTTTGACTAGTTATAGTCTAGATTAAATTTTATATTACCATGTTTGAAAATTTGCTATCTTAATCAACGTAGAATGCTTTTGGTTCATTTCGAGTTTACTCTAGAATAATTGTCTCAGAATTTTTTTTAGGGGAAATAGTGGGGCTACTTATACTTTTTTTTTTTTTTTTGAGGAAGAGTCTCAAACTGTCACCCTATGCCATGGCATCATAGCTCACAGCAACTTCCAGCTCCTGGGCTTAGGTGATTCTCTTGCCTCAGCCTCCCGAGTAGCCGGATGCCCGCCACAACGCCTGGCTATTTTTTGTTGCAATTTGGCCCGGGCCAGGTTTGAACCCAACACCCTCGGTATCTGGGGCTGGCACCCTACCAATTGAGCCACAGGCGCTGCCCTCTTTTTATTTTTTATTTTTTATTTTTTGAGACGGCGTCTCAAGCTGTCGCCCTGGGTAGAAAGTTCTTGGGCTTAAGGGATTTCTCATGCCTCAGCCTCCCAAGTAGCTGGGACTACAGGCACCCGACACAGTGTCCGACATTTTTCGTTGTTGCAGCTGTCGTTGTTTAGCTGGCCTGGGTAGGTTTGAACTCGCCAGCCTCTGTGTATGTGGGTGGTGCCCTAACCACTATGGTGCCCTAACCACTTCAGCTATGGGTGCCGCCTGAACCAATTATCTTGCCTCAGCCTCCCAAGTAGCTGGGACTACAGGTGCCTGCCACAATGCCCAGCTAGTCTTTTGTTGTAGTTGTCGTTGTTTAGCAGGCCTGGGCTGGGCTCGAACCCACCAGCCCGGGTGTATGGGGCCAGTACCCTACCTACTGAGCTACGGGCGTTGCCTATTTAAATGTTTTTTGACATAGTTGTGACATTTTATTTTCCAACATTTTTTTTTCTCTCTCTTTTTTTTTTTTTTTGAGACAGGGTCTCACTCTGTTGCCTGGCATGAGGGCAGAATGGCATCTTTATAGCTCACTGCAACCTCAAAACTCCTGAACTCAAGTGATCTTTCTCCTGCCTCAGCCTCCCTAGTAGCATAGTCATAATATGCTATCATGTCTGGCTCATTGTTCTACTTATTGTAGAGATGGAGTCTTGCTGGGTTGCTGATGCTGGTCTCAAACTCCTGATCTCAAGTGATTGTTCCGCCTTGGCCTCCCAAAGTACTAGGATTATAGTCCTGAGACACCATGTCAGGCTTCTCCCAGCAGCTTCTGTCTAGTGCTGTAAATCTGACTTTCCACAATATGAGCCAGGAAAGCAAGTGGGAGAATGTAGGTTTTTGCTACAAATAAACCAGCTACTGGTGAAACCAGTGGATAGCAAACTCAGCTGCTAGGGATGCTGAAAGTAATTTTGGTGGATGAGATCATACCAGAAAACTTGAGTGTGCCTTTGGGAAGATCATAGTAATTCTTTTTTTCTTACATAACCTATCTAGTTCCAGCGGCTGATGTATACATAGGAGAAGGAGAAACGGGACAGATTTTTTTTGTTTTTTTGTTTTGTTTGAGACAGAGTCTCACTATGTTCCCCTGGGTAGAGTGCTGTGGTGTTACAGCTCACAGCAACCTCCAACTCCTGGGCTTAAGTGATTCTTTTGCCTCACCCTCCCAAGTAGCTGGGACTACAGGCGCCCACCACAAAGCCTGGCTATTTTTTTGTTGCAGTTGTCATTGTTTTAGCAGGCCCCAGCCAGGTTTGAACCTGCCAGCCTCAGTGAACATGGCCAGCTATGAGCGCCGCCAGGAGACAGCATTTTAAAACTTGCCTGGTTTTTGAGATACACTGGCATAAATTCTAAAAGCTGAGAGTTTTGAGTCTAGTGTCTATGGTGTTGCTGGTGCTCAGTTAGCTATGGGGTTGTTATAACTTAATGAATCGAAGCTACTGTGAGCACACAATGACCACCAACTGTAATGTGGAATAAGTTGGGATTGGAAAGATTGGCAGCAAGGAAATGCTGAGTCCTTGGGGTACTGAATCGTTAAAGAAAATTATTTTAGTAAACTATGATGGACTATTTAGAATGTAGATAAGATTATTGTTTTATTTATATTGAGTCTTCCTCTGTCAACCAGACTGGAGTACAGTGGTGTCATCATAAGTCAGTGCTCCTGATCCTTAAGTGATCCTCTTGCCTCAGCTTCCTGAGTAGCTAGGACCATAGGTGCATCATCATGGCCTGGTGGTTTTTAAATTTTTTGTTAGAGACGGGGTCTTACTCTTGGTCGCGTTGGTCTTGATCTCCTGAACTCAGTCAGTCCTCCTGCCTTGGTCTCTCAGAGTGTTAGGATTACAGGTGTGAGCCACTATACCCAGCTGTTTTTATTATAATTTTAAATTTAGTTTTTCTGAACCTAAAAACTATTGTAAGATTTATTATTTTAACATTTTAAACTATTATAACCAAAAGTGTAGTTTAGTGGTATTAAGTACATTCATGAGTGCAACTGTCACCACTCTTTCTAGAACTTGTTCATCATCCCAAACAAGAATTGTGTCCCCATTGAACATAATTCCTCATTCTTCCTTCCCCTTAGCTCTTAGTAACCTATGAATTTGCCTATTTTAAATAACTCACATAAGAGGAATCATGCAGTATTTTTTGTGTCTGACATATTTCACTTAGCATATTTTCAAGATTCATCCATATTATGGCCTGGGTCAGAATTTCATTCCTCTTTATTCCATCTTATGTGTGTACCACCTTTTGTTTATTCATTCTTCCATCTTGAACACTTGGAATTATCTGGAAGTTAGTTGTAGACATCATAATTTATACTCCAAATTCTTCAACATACTTGCTTAAAGGAATACACTCTTACATAATCATGATACTATTGTAAATCCTGAGAAAATAAATAATTTTATATTCTCTTAATACCCAGCCTATATATTTTTGTTTGTTTTTGAGACAGAGTTTTAGTTTGTCGCCCTCGGTAGAGTGCCTTGGCGTCACAGCTCACAGCAACCTCAAATGATCCTCTTGCCTCAGCCTTCCAAGTAGCTGGGACTACAGGTGCCTTCCACAATGCCCAGCTATTTTTTTTTTTTTTTTTTTTTTTGGCGGGGGCTGGGTTTGAACCTGCCACCTCTGGCATATGGGACCGGCGCCCTACTCCTTGAGCCACAGGCGCCGCCCTATGCCCAGCTATTTTTAAAGACAAGGTCTTGCTCTGGCTTAGGCTAGTTTTGAACCTGTGAGCTCAGGCAATCCATTCACCTGGACTGGGATTTCCAAGTGCTTGGATTATAGGCATGGACCACCGCACCCAACCTCCCAGCCTATATTCTTGAAAGTGATTAGATTAGATATTTGAAATTACACAGCTGTTACTAAGCATCGGGGCCCTGGTTGTTTGATAATATGGTAAAATAGTAAAGATCTAGTAGTCTTGGTGTTTGTCCTGGAACTTTTGTTTGCATAGATTTTTGCAAAAATATGTATAAACTAAGGTGTACATGTTTTCAAAACTTTAAATTCGTAAAGTTTATTTTCCTAATGAGTATTTTGCATGGGTGTTTATCTTGTTTTCTTTACAGATTTTCTCTCTTGTAGTTTGGAATATATCACAGACAATGTATTCTGCTTTGGGGAAAGTTAAATTGGATTATGTTGGTTAAAGTACAGGGAGAACACAGCAGGTGAAGCCTGGAAAGAAGGCTTCCTGTAATCAGTATGTCTCAGGGCCAGGCCTGTGAATGCTGTTTGGTTATCTTTTCAGTGAAATTGCTCTTTGTTTGCATATGTGTAGGTTGGTAGGTTGATTGTTGGTTTAGTTGTTTTCTCTTCTTCAGAGAACCTGCCCAAGAGCTGAATGCTGTTTATTCATTCTGAGGTCATAGGTTACTTTCAGAAACTTTTCCTTGTTTGCTTTATTTGATATGAATAAGACTGAAAAGTTGAGGGTCATGCAATCCAAAGGGAATTAGTTTTTTTAGCCCAAGAAACAAAACTTAGGGACCGGTAACTCGGTCCTTTGACTTATATATGGAGCGACTGAGCTAGATCAAGGTCTTTGTGATTCTGTCTCTTGGAAGTGATTTCTGCAATGCATTACTTACAAACACCTCCCTTAAGAAAAGGACTTTACTTTTGGCAGTCTTACGTGTAAAATTTGTTTGGATATTTGGTCTGTACATTCTGCTTAAACAGAGAAGTATATTAGACATGGATGCTGAGAAGAGAATGACTAAATCAGTCATTTGTCATATCTTTCATCTTTGGTATACTGATAGCAGCCCATATTGACTAGACATAAATCCTCCACTTTCCTTTAGCATTCCTGGGAGATGGTCGGGAAGAAGAAGGGAGTCTCAGGACAGAAGGATGGTGGCCAGACAGAATCCAATGAAGAAGGCAAAGAAAATCGAGACCGGGACAGAGACTATAGTCGGCGACGTGGTGGGCCACCAAGACGAGGGAGAGGTGCCAGCCGTGGACGAGAGTGTATGCATGGGCCTTTGTCAAAACCAGCTGTGGGTCAGTGATGTTTAGACTCCAGGGATGTGCCAAGGTCCCCAGGAAATGTTATAATGCGTTTATGGTTTTTTTTCACTCTCATCTGTTTTGAGACCTTAGCATCTCTTTCCTATAGTCTTTTCAAGTAATAGCCACCAGTATGACTTACGATTGCCCTGTAGTTTGTAAGTTACTTGATTTCAGCTCCCTGTTTATGGTTCCCCATTCCCTGAGTAACCTTTACGTGCTGTACTTCCAGCTCATTTTCTCTTGTTTTTTTGTATCCCCAACACCGTATCACAAACCATTTATTTATATTTTTATATATTTGTATATATTCTATTAACCCTGCCCTGGCCATCTTTTTTTTTTTTTTAACTCTTATTTTTATTTTAGTTCGAGGTCAGGAAAATGGATTGGATGGCGCCAAGAGTGGAGGGCCTTCTGGAAGAGGCACAGAAAGAGGCAGAAGGGGCCGTGGTCGTGGCCGAGGTGATTGGTTCGTGGGGGAATGGATATTGGGAGTAGGTTATTCTTTATTTCATTAAGGTCTTCTGTATTTAAAAACAAATTAACGTGGATTCTGGTTATCTTCAGTTGTTGAGGTGTTATGTGTATACTAGAGATTACTGAAGTGGAGAGAGGAGGGAAAGAAGGTGTGTGTCATTTTCTCTAGTCTTTATTGCTGATGGTCCTGTGTTTGCATATGAGGACCTAGCAGTTTAAGCAGCAAGAGAACAGTCTGTCAACAGTATTGATTGCCTAGCTCTATTAACTTATGTGCCACATGGGACTGAGAGAAAAAGACATGATGATATCAGCAATTTAACAGAGCTGCGCCTACTGATAAGGTGGTTTTATATCAGCTTCAAAAGCATTTCTCTTTTCTGTTCTTTTTCTCTTCTTTAGGTGGCTCTGGCAGGCGAGGAGGAAGGTTTTCTGCTCAAGGAATGGGGTATGTTTCATTTATCTAGTGTCTTTAATTTCTTTCCCCTTAAGAATCACAGGTGCTGGCTTGGCGCCTGTGGGTCAAGCGGCTAAGGCGCCAGCCACATACACCTGAGCTGGCGGGTTCGAATCCAGCCCAGGCCTGCCAGACAACAATGACGGCTGCAACCAAAAAATAGCTGGGCGTTGTGGCAGGTGCCTGTAGTCCCAGCTACTTGGGTGGCGGAGGCAGGAGAATGGCTGGAGCCCAGGAGTTGGAGGTTGCTGTGAGCTCTGATGCCATGGCACTCTACCCAGGGTGACAGTTTGAGGCTCTGTCTTAAAAAAAAGAATCACAGGTGCTGGGTGCAATGACTCACACCTATAATCCCAGCACTTGGGAGGCTGAGCCTGTTGGAGTGCCTGAGCTCATGAATTTGAGACCAGCCAGAGCAAGAGCAAGACCTCATCTCTAAAAAATAGTCAGGGATTGTGGTAGGTTTCTATAGTCCCAGCTACTTTGGAGGCTGAGGCAAGAGAATCACTTAAGTCCAATAGTTTGAGGTTGCTGTGAGCTGTGACTGCCACAGCACTCTATCAAGGGTGACAAAGTGAGACTGTTTAAAAAAAAAAAAAAAAGGGGGGGGTTTGGTGCCTGTAGCTCAGCTAGGGTGCCAGCCACATACACCAGAGCTGGTGGGTTCAAATCCAGCCTGGGCCTGTCAAACAACAATGACAACTATAATCAAAGAAAAAAATAGCCGGGCCTTGTGGCATGTGCCTGTAGTCCCAGCCACTTGGGAGGCTGAGGCAAGAGAATCGCTTAAGCCCAAGAGTTTGAGGTTGCTTTGAGCTGTGACGCCATGGCACTCTTCCAGGGTGACAGCTTGAGGCTCTTCTTTGTTTTCTTTTTCTTCGCTTCTTTTTTTTTGCAGTATTTGACCAGGGCTGGGTTTGAACCTGACACCTCCTGCATATGGGGCCAGCGCCCTACTCCTTTGAGCCACAGGTGCTGCCCGAGACTCTTGTCTCAAAAAACCCCCCAAAATAATCACAGGTGGGCTCAGTGGCTCAGGCCTACAATTGTAGCACTCTGAGAAACTGAGGTGGATGGATTGCCTGAGCTCAGGAGTTTGAGACCACTCTGAACTGGCATAAGACCTGGTCTCTAAAAATTGCTGAGTGTGTGGCAGGCGCCTGTAGTTCCACCTACTTGAGGCAGAGGCAAGGGGATCACTGGAGCCCAAGAGTTTGAGGGTTCTGTGAGCTATAAAGCTAGGGCGCTCAACAGGGGGTGACAAAATGAGACTTTATCTAAAAAAAAAAAAAAAAAAAAACCATGACAAGTAACCTTAACTAAAATGTGATTTTGAGTATTTAATCAAAAAAATTTATGCATACTTAACCGGGCAGGGGAGATACCATGATTATGAAGGTGGTTTTCGCAGGGCAGAGCCTATCCATCCCACACTGGATGTGCTGATTCATGTGATTTCCCCAAATGTGGGGAATTGAACTGTGTAATTTGGCCGTGCAAGGTGGCTCACACCTGTAATCCCAGCACTCTGGGAGGCTGAGGCGGGTGGATTGCCTGAGTTCAGCGAGATCCCATCTCTAAAAATAGCTGGGTATTGTGGTGGGTGCCTGTAGTCCCAGCTACTGGGGAGGTTTTTGAGGCAAGAGAATCGCTTAAGCCCAAGAGTTTGAGGTTGCTGTGAGCTGTGTCACCATAGCACACTACCAGTGGCTATAAGGTGAGACTCTGTCTCAAAAAAAGAAAACTGTAATTTGTGGGAGGGGGAGATTGTGCTTACATTCTTATCTTGTGTTAAAAAAAGATATGTGGACTTAAAGCTCATTTCTTAGGGATAAGCATTTATCACTTGGGTTCCTGCTATTTTCTCAAGATAGTCTTCATATAAGTTGAGATTCTACCATGAAATTCTGGGTTAGGCTGATAAAGTGAGAAAAAGCAGATAGCATGTAAGATTACAAAATGGGGGTGGCGCCTATGGCTCAGTGAGTAGGGCGCTGGCCCCACTTACCAAGGATAGTGGGTTCAAACCCAGCCTCCGTCAAATTGCAACAAAAATATAGCTGGGCCTTGTGGCGGGCGCCTGTAGTCCCAGCTGCTTGGGAGGCTGAGACAAGAGAATCTCGTAAGCCCAAAAAAGCTGGAGGTTGCTGTGAGCCTTGTGACATCATGGCACTCTACCGAGGACAGTAAAGTGAGACTCTGTCTCTACAAGAAAAAGAAAAAAAAAAATTACGGAATGGGGCCCTGATTGATGTGTATTAGGAAGGAGACAGTTGTGAGTTTGAATGCCCTCTTTGAGTTAATGTTCACTGAAGCTGGTTAGAGATGAGAGACTCTTTTAAGCTTTATTTTTTTCAGAACCTTTAACCCAGCTGATTATGCAGAGCCAGCCAATACTGATGATAACTATGGCAATAGTAGCGGCAATACGTGGAACAACACCGGCCACTTTGAACCAGATGATGGGACGAGTGAGTGATCATTTATTATTCATTTCTGTCTCTGGGAATCTAAGGAAATAAATGTCTTTGAGCTTATAGTTACATAAAAAAGTGGATCAGCAGTGTTTGTTGGGTGCTGAGATAGGAATGAGAAAGGAATGGTAATTGAATTACTATGTATGTTGTTTTCACATGATTATTATTATTATTATTATTTTTGGTTTTTGGCCAGGGCTAGGTTTGAACCCGCCACCTCTGGCATATGGGACCAGCGCCCTACACCTTGAGCCACAGGCACCACCCTCACATGATTATTTTATTAAATGGGCATTATTTATTAGTGGGCATTATTTATTAATGTCATCTGGAAAGTGATTTCCAGATGACAAAACTAAGACTGAAAGAGAGGTTTTGAATTGACATTTGAACTCTGAATTGGTCAACTGTGTTCTTTCAGTCATACTGTGTCCCTGCTTTTAGCTCCATATACTAGAGTAGCATTGCCTTTTGAAAAGATATCCAGAAGAGGGCAGCGCCTGTGGCTCAAGGAGTAGGATGCCGGTCCCATATGCCGGAGGTGGCGGGTTCAAACCGAGCCCTGGCCAAAAACCACAAAAAAAAAAAAAAAAAAAAAAAAAAAAGAAAAGATATCCAGAAGTAATGTGTTGATTAATTAACTTACTACTTGTAAAGATGAACAGCACCCAAAGTCCACACCATTCATGTATGTGCATGCATATTTGTTTTCTAGCACCAAGATAGGAATATCCTTTTTTTCTTTCAGTTTTGGGAAATCTCAGTATCTGAGCAAGAAGGACATCTCTAGTCTTTCTGATGTTATGTTGAATAGCCTTTTTGGTGTGGTGGAGTATAATGGGATTACTTTTCTGTTAGCTGACTTTGGTTCCTGCATCTGGGTTAGGGTATGAATATTTCAGGCTGACGTAAAAATAAGTGTGCTGCTTTTAATAAGCGCCTCTGAGCTTTAGAGTGCTTTCTTCTTATAAGGATCACCTTCCTCCTTCTGGCTGAGCTAGCCACGTGAGAGATTTGAGGATTTATAAAAAGGGGATGAATACGGCCTGAAATAGACTCTTTGACCCTTTATCCATTTTAATTTGCTTTGTCCGATTTCAAAGATCAGTGATCTTTATCTCTGGATCTTTGGGGAGGGTCTTTGGCATCAATAGTGTCTTATGTACTTTCTGTAAGATGTTACTTAGCAGGTTCTGAATGTTGTCTGCTTTTTGCTCACTAAGCTGCTATCTCAAACACTCATTTTTATTTTTAACAGGTTTTTTAAAAAATGTGGAATACTTTATGAGTTTGTATGTCACCCTTGCATAGGGGCTATGCTAATCTTCTCTGTATTTTAGTGTATGTATGCCAAGGCTAGGACATAAACTCATTCATTTATTTTTGTATTTTAATTTTTTGAGACAGAGTCTTACTCTGTCACCCTGGGGTTGAGTGCTGTGGCGTGATCGTAGCACACTGTAACCTCAAACTTGAGCTCAAGTGATAATGTTTCAGCTTCCCTAGTAGCAGTACTATAGGCGCTGGCCACTGTGCCCAGCTAATTTTTCTATTTTTAGTAGAGACAGGGTCTTGCTCTTGGTCAGGTTGGTCTTGAACTTCTGAGCTCAAACAATCCACTGCCTTAGCTTCCCAGAGTGCTGGGATTACGGGTGTGAGCCATGGTGCTAGACCTATTTTTCATACATACCATTGGTGGGAGCTAAAGTTGGGTTATTGACAAGGCAGGTATCTTGTTTAATTTCCCTGTCATTTGACTGTGAAATGTCCTGTTGTCTTTTAACTTACTGTACTATGGGAGGCATTAGGCTTTTTTTTGAGGCATTAGGTTTTTAAAGGCTTTGTAGAGGCAGTGCTGGCAGTCTTGATAACAAATAAGTTACTGATTTGAGCTGTAGTTTATTTTTATCTTTGCCACCAGAAAAGATGGTGCAAATTAAGGGATTTCTTTTTAGTTTGTAATAGAAAGTCAGTCATGGAGTCCAGTCCTTAGCCTTAGCTGTCTCTAATAAGGATCTAGTTGGAAAAACAGGAAAGAATAAAGTTTGTGTAGAAAAGGGAATTTTGGAAGGTTGAAATCAGAAATGTGATCTGTGGCTGAACATGTCTCATGTCTCTGTCAGCTTGTTAGTGTGAAATTTGGGTATAGCTTTTTCCATTTTTTGGAGATAGCAACCTTAAACTCCTAGGCTCAAGCGATTCTCCTGCCTCACCCTCCCAGATAGCTGGGACTATCGGCGCATGCCACAATGCCCTGGCTATTTTTGAGAGATGAGGCCTCGCTCTGGTTCATGCTGGTCTTGAAGCTGTGAGCTCAGCCAATCCTCCCGCCTTGGCCTCCCAAGTGATGGGATTACAGGCATGAGTCAATGTGCCTAGCCTCTTTTTTTCCACTGTTAATGTCATGGTAGAAACATAATTTCACGCATAATCTCATTTTGTGTTTTCATGATAGTAAACTTCATATTCCCCCTTTAATTTAAAAATAAATTCAAACCTACTCTTAGAATATCTATAGGTATAGTGATATTGGGGGTTGACATTCTCATTCATAAAAAAATTTCATTGGTTGTCCTTTTTTGTTTTAGGACTTGATTTCATTGGGGTTTAGGAGTCAAATGATCCCTGAGAATTTGAGACTGCTCCTGGTATGATAGATCCAGGCCGAACTGCCTTGGATTGTTTTGTAGATTTTCATAAACTGAAATATTTGTGGATAAGTCATTTTTCTCTCTTGTTTTTTCTCTTTTGTTCTCATTTTATATGTCTGCTTTTTTCTTACAAGTTTAGTTTAATGAATGTTGATATTACATTGACTGCTTTCTGCTGATGAAATAGAAACCCTAATCTATTGTTCAGAGCAGTTCCATCTTACTATATCTTAATGCTTCCTCACCATTGCGCTCTTCCTTAGCCCATGACCATACATGCTTATGGTAACATACCAAAGAAGTATCTACATTTTTCCTTTCCATCTCAGTTTAAGTACCAGAGTGCAAAAAAGTAATTCTTGTACTGAGAGTCTATATTAGATAATGTTTCACATCACTTGTAAATCTAGGGTTGTAGATAAGTGCTAACTCATCTTGGGTCGCATTTAAGCAGGGTCAGATGGATGTTGACGAGAAGAAAGTATGTTGTCAACAGAGAGGGAGAGAAAACTGTGCTTTGTAACCTATCTATGTTCAGATTGGACTTTGAGACCATTGTCATTATTAAGTGGTTTGGGATTTCTTTGGTGTAGTTTTAACATTTTCCTGTAAGAAATAAGGTTTTCCATTGTTAAATGTTTAGAAGAATTTCAGGTGGGTTTGGTGTTAGAATATTTCTCTTCAGTGACCATGGAATATCTGAGTGTCAGGCTTTTTTTCATTCTCAAGAGCTTTTTCCGGTTGGACAGAGGGCTTCAAAAGCTATTGAATATTGACTCTTGTTTCAGAGAAGAAAATAAGGGGTCTTATCCCTTCTATTAGATGAATTCTTATTTCTTACTATGTTCTTTGGTTGAAGAGAAGAATCCTTGTTCTTACAGAAATTTTCATCAAAATTCCTTAAGAAAGGGTATTTATCCTTTCTTAATACATGTGGCAAATGGGCGGTGCCTGTGGCTCAGTGGGAAGGGCGCCGGCCCCATATACTGAGGGTGGCGGGTTTGGGCCCGGCCCGGCCCAACTGCAACAAAAAAAATAGCTGGGCATTGTGCCAGGTGCCTGTAGTCCCAGCTGCTCAGGAGGCTGAAGGCAAGAGAATCATCTAAGCCCAGGAGTTTGAGGTTGCTGTGAGCTGTGACATCATGGCACTTGACTGAGGGCGATAAAGTGAGACTCTTATCTCTACAAAAAAAAAAAAGAAAAAATGGCAAATGAAGGGATTTGATTGCTGGACCTCGCCACTGGAAGCTTTATCCTAATTTTAATATTAGCAATGTGAGGAGGGTACATGCCCTGGGAGAGTCAAATTTCTTGTTCTTTATGAGGAGGAGTATAGTAATAACTGTCATTCATATTTGATTTTTCAGTCTTATCCATTGATATCCATAAACCATAGATCTAGAGGGGCTTTCCTTATAGTTATCTGATTAAACCAATAAGATCTATAAACTTGACTTCTGCTGAGTATGCATTTTTAGTTCTGTTCTAATAGCAAATAGTTCTCATTACTCTGTTTGGATTTCAAACGTCCCTTTGCTGCCCTTTCACCATCGCGTTGGGCAGCCATTTGTGTTTCTGTCACTTCTGCCATCTCCCTTCAGCCTGCCTGCTCATATATTTTGGTTTAAAGTGGCTGCTGCCATTTCACAGAATTGATCACTAAATCAGAGTGATGAGGACCTTAAAAGATAGTGCCTGGAGCATTGGGTTAGTGTCTTCTCCCCTGACTCCAATGTAACTGAGAGTAGCTTTGAAATCAAACTTACTAAGACCTGGTACTCTGAGGTATCCTTTTATAGAGAGTCTTTGCCTACCGCTGAAGCCCAAGAATTCTTTCTGATTACTAAATTCTGGTCATATTTTTGGCTGCTGAAAATGGTAACACCTTACTGTTTTCTACACATGCTTTGCGCACTTAAAATTACTTCACTATTTTTCCTTTCTTCCCAGGTGCATGGAGGACCACAACAGAGGAGTGGGGGACTGAAGACTGGAATGAAGATGTAGGTATTCCCAGATCACTCTTCACTAGTGCCTTCTATCCCTAAGTGGTGTTTAGGGATAGAAAGTGGGTATGTTTCTACCCCTCAAAATTCACCCTTAAGATTCTGACCCGAAACTTTTACATCCAAAATAGTGTTCTGAGCCAGAACATTTCACATATGTTATATGAAGGAGACTGGGCATGAACAGGACTCTGTGGAACCACTCTATGGAAAGGGCAAGTGAACTTGTGTAAGTCCAATATCTGATTGTCGGATTTATCCCAGGAAGAGATGGTGGTTGGGTAGGGCACAGAAATGGAGCTAGGCAGGTAGTGCTTCAGTCACAGCTACTGGTGGCACATGACTATTGGGAGCCATTCCATTATTTGGTTTGTGCTTAAGTATTTGGTTTAAGATCCTATAATTGGTTGGAAAGTGAGCATAATGGTACCAGATCCTCAAGGTTATAGTAAGGTTGGCTCTGGAACCCTTGGGTTTACTCGAAGCCCATCTTTGTAGGTGTAATTGAGATGAGTATGTGTAGCCTTGGCTATCTGTGAGCTTGACTCAACTTGGAAACCTCATAGATGGGTGGTATATAAATGAGCTCTGTGAATTCACTTTGAGTACTATGTCACTTTGAGAGAATTTTGCTGATTCCTGATCACAGTCAAACTTTTGCTGTGAATTATGGTTTTCAATATACATGGATAAAACTCTCAACATTGCAAGACCCACTTTCCCATACTTACATGTAGTCAGGCAAGACAGCTTTTGTGGTAAGAGGAATTGACATGTCAAAATTGGTTGCTGGTCCCTGGTTTTTAAAATTTTAGATGTGTTAGCATCAGAGGCTAATTATTGTCTAGTGTAACTGAGCTAACCTGCCTTGGCAAATTCTGCTGGTTTCCTATATTTGGCTTGTCAAAGCAGAGTTGCTTAGGCAACTTTCAGAGAATGATATATTGGGGAGGGGTTGGTTTCCGTGTTTTTCAGGGAGATTTAGTTAAGAAGTCAAAGAAAAAGCCTAGATCAATTTTTGAATAGTAGGAAAAGTTACTCCTTACAATTGCTTGCCTAATTTTGTTACCTTAATAATGAATGGAAAGACTAGGTGTAATAAAATCAGTATTAAGGCAAAAATTGTATGTAGTTAAAATTATTTCTCAAAAGACCATAACTCATTAGTACTTGGTCTCTTACCGTCCAAAAGCCAAATATTAACTTTTTCTTTCTTCATTTTGGCTATGATCTTTTTTGAGGGGGTTCAAAAGGGACTAGTGGAAGGTAAAAGTGATTTGGGTAACAGGTGGGGAGTTGGGAACTGTAATGGGAAAATAGGGATCTTTCTCTTTTTATGTCTAGCATGTATACCTGAAAGTTCATTGTGCATATGACAATGGGACTCTACTATTATTTTGTGTTCCTGCATTCTACTTTTCTTTAAATATGACCACTGAGCATGTATTCAAGGTGCTTGAAGGTCAATCCACTCAGGATTCCTTGGGGTAGTTTTATCTCTGTAGGCTTTTTTTCTTTTATTTGATGTTGAATTCCCATTACCTAATGCCAAGTTCCTGACTGCGGTTTCCTGACACCAGGAGTGACTATTCCTTCTGTTTTCCAGCTTTCTGAGACCAAGATCTTCACTGCCTCTAATGTGTCCTCAGTGCCTCTGCCTACGGAGAATGTGACAATCACTGCTGGCCAGAGGCAAGTGTGTGGCAAAAATTAGTATCTTTTTACATAAAGATTTATTGAGATAACTATAAGGAAGATTGGCACTGGCCTTCACAAACTCTTGTGATGTTGGTAATAATAATAACCAAGTAACATTAGTTCCTCTTCATTCGATTGAGAAGTAATCTACTGAATAGAAGGAGGTTCATATGTTTTAATTTTAAAGTTGATTCCGTCCCCAAATAGCACTTCAGTTACGTAAATTAGCCTATCACTTCACCAGCATTGACTATATAACTTGTTTTGAAGTAAGGGAAAGAGTAGCTGAAAGTGGAAAATGTTTTCGTTTGTTTCTGAACTCTGCAGAACTGCTCACTGGCTTCTTTTCTTACTTTATAATAATGGTCCTTGTCTGCTAAGTCCACGGAGTATAGTGATCATTTTCTCCCCTTGGGGTTAGCAGGATCTAGCTGATGAACTTTTCAGAACTTGAACCTTTGAACCTCTGGGGGTCAGTGGTAGGATATATTCGCTTCAGGTATTTTTTAATACCCTGAGAGCTTTTGGATTATTTCTAGACCTGGCAGGATACCTTTTGACTCAGAAGGCCCTAAAGAAGTGTAGGATAGGAATAGAATGTTAAGGATGTTACCAGTGGTAATGAGTGGGTTTTATTTATTTATTTATTTTTGACACAACTATGTTTTTTTATACCAGTTCTGCAATTCTCTAATACCAACTAGGTCTTCAACAGTTCAATTCTGCCACTACCCAGAGTTAGCACAGACCCCACACGTTGACAGCTCAGTTCAATAAGACCAGCCAACTACAGATTCAGAAGTTCCCATGATCCCCTTATTTGAGAATTTACTACAATTACTCAGAACTCAGGAGTTCTACTTAGTGTTACTGGGTCATTGTAAAGGTACAAGTTAAGAATAGCCAAATGGAAGAAATGCATAGGACAAAGTATGGATGGGTGGGTGGGCACAGAGAGTTTGTATGTCCCCTCCAGATATCCTGAAGCTTTTCGGATTTCATGTTAGAGGTTTTTTTTTTGGAGACAGAGTCTCATTATGGTGCCCCCGGGAGAATGCTGTAGTGTCACAGCTTACAGCAACCTCAAACTCTTTGTCTTTAAGCGATTTCTCTTGCCTCAGCCTCCCAAGTAGCTGGGACTACAAGCGCCTGCCACAATGCCCGACTATTTTTTTGGTTGCAGCTGTCGTCATTGTTTAGCAGGCCTGGGCCTGGCTCATACCTGCCAGCTGGCACCCTACTTACTGAGCTACAGGGGCCAAGCCATTGTTCGAGGTTTTTGAATTGCCGTTTCATTAACTCGGCATGCCTGGTTAAGTCTTTGGCCATTGAACTTAATAGCTAATTTACTTCTTCTGGAGTTGGGTGGGGTTGGAAGGGGCTGAAAGTTCCTATGGCCAGTCCTCATCCTGAAGCTTCTAGGGACCCTACTCTGGGTCACAATAGAATAAATTCTGGTGTGGTTGAAGGAAGCCGGAACACTTAGGAAGTTCTAAGTGTTTTAGGAGATCTGTGCTAGGAACAAAGCAGAGCCCAGATACATACTTCTATTATCCCACAGGTAACTTGAAAGGATTTTAAAGTTGGGAGAAAAAAGTCTCTAAAACCATCTCTATTTTAAAGCCACTTAAAGATAACAGAGTTCTGGTATATGGTTTTATAACAGAAATTGGTAATGGTAGGTATTTAGTATTGAAATCATGGATAAGTGTTGGAAATTTTCGCCTAGTCATTGAGCTTCATATTAAAACTAACATTTGATATTTCATTAAATAAGTTCAGGCTCGGCGCTCGTAGCACAGTGGTTATGGCGCCAGCCACGTACACAAAGGGTGGCGGGTTCGAACCTGGCCTGGGCCAGCTAAACAACAACTGCAACAGAAAATAGCTGGGCATTGTTGTGGGTGCCTGTAGCTACTTGGGAGGCTGAGGCAAGAGAATCACTTAAGCTCAAGAGTTGGAGGTTGCTGTGGGCTGTGATGCTATGGCATTCTATTGAGGACAGCATAATGAGACTCTGTCTCAAAAAAAAAAAAAAAAAATTTTTTTTTTAATAAGTTTACTAAAGTAAAAATTCCAAGTCACCATTATTGTTGGCAACATCAGTGGAATTTTTCTGGATGCTGTAGCCCTTATGTGTCAGTTTTTCTGGTAAAATGAAGCATTTCTGGATTTTTGTTTCTGAGTCCAATTAGAAGTATGACTAACTAAGGGACTTCATTTTGATCTAACCATAATCTCAGTTTGGTGTTGGGGAATGTTTCTGAACATCCATCACCATCAGGATCCTTTTCCTCTCCCCACTAGAATTGACCTTGCTGTTCTGTTGGGGAAGACACCATCTTCAATGGAGAATGATTCATCTAATCTGGATCCATCTCAGGCTCCTTCTCTGGCCCAGCCATTGGTGTTCAGTAACTCGAAGCAGAGTGCCATATCACAGCCTGCTTCAGGGAACACATTTTCTCATCACAGTATGGTAAGTAGGAAAAATGGTTTATCTAATCAATCAAACCCTTCTGCCAGCATACATGCACAATCATTCCTCTACCAAAGACAGAGCTTTGTGGCAGTGGGAGGTGTCTTTGTCTTAAGCAGCTTTGGGTGTAGAGATGCTGACTTGGGTGGTCGGGGATTGGTAGTCCTCTTAAGAGAGGACTTAGGTTTTGGACCAACTGGATTTTCTTTCCTTTTTTTTTTTTTTTTTTTTTTTGAGACAGTCTTATTATGTCACCCTCGGTAGAGTGCTGTGGCATCACAGCTCACAGCAAACTCAAACTCTTGGACTCAAGTGATTCTTTTTCCTCAGCTTCCCTTGTAGCTGAGACTACAGGTGCCCATCTGTACCTGGCTATTTTTGTTTGTTTGTTTAGCAGGCTGGGGCCGGGATCGAACCCACCAGCCCTGGTGCATGTGGCCAGTGCCCTAACCACTTAGCTACAGGCGCTGAGCCTAGATCTTATAAGAGTGAGTTAACACCATTTTTCTGGATACTCACTGTGCTGTACACTATTTGCTATTACACCTGAAGAGAGGGAGAAAATAAATGGCATAAACTTGTCAACAAATTTTAAACCTTTTGCAATGCTAACGAACCTTTCATGGGAGATTGTAAGCGTTCTAATTTTGTCACTTTTTTTTTTGTTGTTGAGACAGAGTCTCACTCGTCCAGATTAGAATGGCACAGCGTCAGTCTATCTCACAGCAACCTCAAACTCCTGGGCTCAAGTGATCCTTCTGCCTCAGCCTCCCAAGTAGCTGGGACTATAAGTGCCTGTTGCCATGCCCGCTAATTTTTCTATTTTTAGTAGAAATGAATTCTCACTCTTGCTCAGAATTGTGTTGAACTCCTGAGCTCAAGTGATTCTCCTGTTTCGGCCTCCCAGAGTGCTAGGATTACACTCCTGAGCCACCTTGCCTAGCCCAGTTCCCCATTTCTTGATGGAGCAGAATTGCCTTATGTTTACTTAAATCAGATGTTTGCAGACTAGGCTTCCAAAAACCAATGGTCTTCTCAAATCTGCCACTATATTAGATGTATTTTCATTTCTCTGTAAATAGGGATGAAAGTGCTTGCTCTTTTATTTTGTAGGACTGTACAAATGTGGTATCAGTAATGGTATTATAAATTACCTAGGACTTGTTATTTGTTGACTCAGAACATATAAAAAATCCAAGGTCGCGCGGCGCCTGTGGCTCAGTGAGTAGGACTCCGGCCCCATATACTGAGGGTAGTGATCTCAAGAAAAAAAAAAAAAAGGCTGGGCAGTGCCTGTGGCTTACTGCATAGGATGTTGGCCCCATATACCCAGGGTGGCAGGTTCGAACCTGGCCCCAGCCAAACTGCAACAAAAAAATAGCCGGGCGTTGTGGCGAGTGCCTGTAGTCCCAGTTACTTGGGAGGCTGAGGCAAGAGAATCGCCTAAGCAAGCCCAAGAGCTGGAGGTTGCTGTGAGCTGTGACACAATAGCACTGTACCGAGCACGACAAAGTAGGACTCTGTCTCTTAAAAAAAAAAATCCAAGATCATAAACTATATCAAAGGAATCACTTAAGCTAAACAAAGATGATGTGAGTACTGATTTTCTTATAGTCACTAAGTCCGAAGAAGTAACTGCTTTTTCTTTTTTCTCTTCTTTCTCTCCTCTGTTTATTTTTTGGTCAAGGAATACTAAAGTTTTAAGGGGGAAGCAGATTGTGTGTGTGCATATGGTTTTATTTTTCCACTTATAGTAATTATTTTAACTAGAAAAAGGCTGAACTAATCCTGAACTGTCAGGTTTTTTTTTTTTTTTCCGAGACAAAGTCTCACTTTGTCACCGTCAGTAAAATGCCGTGGCTCACAGCCACCTCAAACTCTTGGGCATAAACCACCCTCTTGCCTCAGCCTCCCAAGTAGCTGGGACTACAGGTGCCCCCTACAACACCTGGCTATTTTTTAGAGACAGGGTCTGGCTCTTGCTCAGGCTGGTTTGAAACTCCTGAGCTCAAGGGATCCACCGGCCTCGGACCTCCCAGAGGGCTGGGATTACAGGTATGAGCCTCTGCTCCTGGCCCATCTGTTAGTTTTTAACTGTTGTCTTAAAATGTTTTTTTTGATGTATTAATTTAGTAGTGGCTTATGTTCTGCCACATAGGAAAAAGGTAATTGATCAGAAGAGTTGGGGGTGGGGGGGAGAAGGGAAGTAGAAGTTTTGGGATTAAACAGAAACAGGAAAGGAAATAGGACAGAGGTCAGAATAAGATGCAGTGATGGTCAAGAAGTAATTACCAACCCATAAGATACATGACTGGAAAATGAGGTTGATTGTTCTGTCTCTTTTTATTGCTTTCACAGTCTGAAATGATGAAGATTTACAATCAAATCAAAATTTTGATATCAAAAAGATATTTTCGGCATAATCCACTTTAACATTCCATTTAATGTGTACCACCTGATATGTCAAACTAAATATAAATACTGTTCTGTTTCCTCATTACCTGTATTAGTCAGTGTGATATTGAATGTGGTCTCTTTTCCGTTGAGAATAAATCTTAGAGGATTAATTCCCTTAAAATTTAATAGATTGAAATAACAGGAATTCCTTTCTTTACGTTTGTGAATATTACGATAAATATTAGGTAATTTTCTGTGTTTGTAATATAATGCTTTGCATTTGCTGAATATTTGATACCCATTAGTTGTCTGAGATCATCTGTTTGCCATAGACTTTGAGGGTTTTGTTTGTGTGATCTTGGGCTATGGCTCTGGATTGCAGTGAGAAGTTTTATCTGAAGTCAGACAGACAGGTTTTATATAAGAAAGCACTGCTGGAGGAGGAAGAACAGGAGGTGATTAACCAGCTAAGGAAACTAGATTTAATCTCCTTGGAGGGTTTTCAAGACTAGTTAAGGCCACGTAGTTTATCCTCCAGGCTAGGCTGATGGTTTTATTTGATGGGGGGAATGCCCTAGAAACATGTAGAGGAAGTTTTGCTTGGTTATCATACGGTCATCACCCTGTACAACTAGGATAGGTGGTATATGTTGAGGAAGCAATCGAATCATGGTGACCTGTCACTGTATTAGCTAGTGCAGAAGTCGGGATGGCCCATTACCTTCTCTTGTTTGTTGGTTATTCGAGGTGTCAGGATGGGGTTCCAGTTAGTTTTTGTTTCCTTTGAGGTTTAAATAATTTTACTTACCCCTTCCATGTGATGATGGATCTTTCGAGTTATTTAATGTGAAGGTCAGGGACCTTAACAGCTGAAGTAAATTTTTATATTACATTTGTGTCATTTAGTAGTCAATTATTGATTGATTTTAAAATGTAGAATGAAGGGAATCAGAGTTTTTATCCCTGAGGAGGAGGAGGAGAGTGGAAATGATGGTGATGGTCTTAGTTTTAATGGCTCTCATATATGCCATGCATGTATTTAGTGCTTTAATATTTCTTTAACCTCCGTACAACTTTATGAGGCACTACTTTTATTCCTGTTTTCAGAGGAGGAAACTGAGGCAAAGAGAAATGAAAAGTTAATTTTCCAAGATTATACGGCTAGCGTGTGAATCTAGGTAGGACTGTCTAACCCTAGATCTTGCACTCTAACGGACTATGCTATGTACCTACTCTGGGGATGTTTTGTTTGTCTGCTGTATGTTCACTCTCAGTCTGGAGAAGTGTCTTTCTCATCAGAGTCACTGGCTGTAGATTGCTCTCTTTGTTGATCTGCAGGTCAGCATGTTAGGGAAAGGATTCGGTGATGTCAGTGAATCTAAAGGCAGCAGCAGCACCACTGGCTCCCAGTTCTTGGAGCAATTCAAGACTGCTCAAGCCCTGGCTCAGCTGGCAGCTCAGCATTCTCAATCTGGAAGTACCACCACCTCCTCTTGGGACATGGGCTCGACGACACAGTCCCCATCACTGGTGCAGTATGGTGAGATGGAAAATGGTTCAGATTTGTTACGCTTTAGAGCAGGCATCCTCAAACTTTTTAAACAGGGGGTCAGTTCACTGTCCCTCAGACCATTGGAGGGCCAGACTAGTTTAAAAAAAAAAAACTATGAACAAATTTCTATGCACACTGCATATATCTTATTTTGAAGTAAAAAAACAAAATGGGAACAAATACAATCATACTGCCTCATGTGGCCCACTGGCGGCAGTTTGAGGACCCCTGTTTTAGAGCATTACTGTAGAGGTTGGCGGGGAACGGGAGAATGTGTCCTGACGTGAAGAGAGGGGTTGCCAACTGGCTAGTGTCCTGCATTGGTTTCTCCTAATCAGGTGGGCTAAATTTTGAAAGATGAGGAATAAAATTGGAGGCTGTGTATTTCTCTCATGAAATTTAGTCAGATTGTCACAGTCTTCTTTTGGCCTCAAGGTTTTTTAGGATTCTTATTAGATTTATCTTCAGTATTTGAAAATAACATATTGGGTTCATGGGCTTGGTCATCTTAGGACCTTACACAGTCTTACTTAACGTTGCAATAGGTTCTTGGAAACTGTGTGCGGAATGACATACAAAAAATCCAATTTTTTTCCTCAACATGATAATGAAATGATGTTGAAGGAAATGATGCTATTTGAGACTTGTATATTTTTATACTTGAAATCACAGTTTCAAGAACCTATTGCTATTGTTCAATAAAGACTTAACTGTGTTTGAAGAATGGACAGTTTGTAGAATCCTGTCTTCCATAGACAGGGTAATAGTGTTGATCCAGCAATTGTCACATACAGAAATCAGATTAAGTCCTAAAAGAGGATCTGATTATATGGGTCTGTGATTCTTGAGAGTCTTGTTCATGGTGCTAGTGCAGGACAATAGTGTTACCTTGAGATTCATCAGCATCTTTGGCCTTTGGGCTTCCTCTTGCAGATTTGAAGAACCCAAGTGATTCAGCCGTGCACAGCCCCTTTACAAAGCGCCAGGCTTTCACCCCGTCTTCAACCATGATGGAGGTGTTCCTTCAGGAGAAGCCATCTACAGTGGCTACTTCCACAGCTGCACCTCCACCCCCCTCTTCTCCTCTGCCAAGCAAATCCACCTCAGCTCCACAGATGTCACCTGGATCTTCAGACAACCAATCCTCCAGCCCTCAGCCGGCTCAGCAGAAACTAAAACAGCAGAAGAAAAAAGCCTCCTTGACTTCTAAGGTACTTGAACTCTTTAGATAGGTATTATCTTAAGGCAGTGTTTATAGGAGTTGAGCATGGAGATTGTTAAGAGTTAAATTTGGGAATGTGAAGGGAAAGAATTTTAAATTAGTGTACAGTAAGATGATATTAAAACCATTACTTTCTCTTCTCTTTTGCCTTTCTTTACAGATTCCTGCTCTGGCTGTGGAGATGCCTGGCTCTGCAGATATCTCAGGGCTAAACCTGCAGTTTGGGGCATTGCAGTTTGGGTCAGAGCCCGTCCTTTCTGATTATGAGTCCACCCCCACCACGAGCGCCTCTTCAAGCCAGGCTCCTAGTAGCCTGTATACCAGCACGGCCAGGTGAAAAACATTAGCTATGAGATCTCATTAGTCTTTTACTACTTTCTGGTGATTTCTAGAACTGTGGAGTGACCAATCCTCTGATTGGGCAAGGGGAACAATAGTCAATCGTGACACTGTGTTGAGCACTTTAAAATATTGTTACTAAGATTCCTATTACCTGTGCCTATAAACAGAAATACACTCGTTGGGTATTTCTAGAATATCCACACATAGTATTGAAAGGTGTGCGCAGCACGTCTAACAGAGTATCTTGTCATTTGCCACAGCTAAAAATGGTATTGGCACTTCATTTAGCACTTGGGTGTGGGACTTATGCTTGCGAAGGGTATAACTTTGAACTCCTAGGAAGGAGGTAGCATTAATACCTTACACAAATTAAAAGGAACCTTTAACCAGGAGAACCTTTCAGCCGCCTCTGATAGCTGTCAAGGAGGTCGCTCTCAAAGAATAGAAAATTCTGGAGGAATTTTAGGAGAGTGGCTATTTTTCCTCAGTCCTTAGAATTGAAAAATACAAATGTCTGATCCTACTCTAGATCTATGGAGTCATAACTGCCAGTGATATATGTGACTATTCTAAAAGTTCCCCTCAGGAGAGTTCTACCAATAATTTTTTTTTTTTTTTTTTTTTTTGAGACAGTCTCAATCTGTTGCCCTCAGTAGAGTGCTGTGGCATCACAGCTCACAGCAACCTCAAAGTCTTGGGTCTAAGCGATTCTCTTGCCTCACCCTCTAGTAGCTGGGACTAAAGGCGCCTGCCACAGCGCACAGCTATTTTTTTTGTTGTAGTTGTCGTTGTTTAGCAGGCCTCGAGCCAAGTTTGAACCCTCCAGCCCCGATGTATGTGACCAGCGCCTTAGCCACTGAGCTATGGGTGCGAAGCCCTACCAATAATTTTTAAAGTTCTCTAGAGAGTCTGTTGCTCAGAATTTTTAAAAATGAATGTGAACGAAACATGGATGGCTTTTTTGTGTTAGGTGTTCATGTTATACTAATGGATAAGAGACCAAAAACAGTGGATTCTTTCTATTGACTTTTAGTTTCTTTTTCTTATAGTAGTACAGAATTTAGAGAAACAAGAGGCCTTTCTCTTCCCTTAAGAATTGAACGGGTGATGCCCATAGCTCAGCCACATACACCCAGGTTGGAGGGTTTGAACCTGGCCCCAGCCAGCTAAACAACAGTGATAACTGCAACAACAACAACAAAAAATAGGGAGCCTGAGGCAAGAGAATCACTTAAGCCCAACAGTTTAAGGTTGCTGTGAGCTGTGATGCTATGGCGCTCTACCAGGGGTGACATAGTGGGACTCTGTCTCAAAAAAAGGAAAAGAATTCTCTAAATTCAGATCTCTGGCACTGTGGAATGTGGAAATTCCTAGTATTCTCAGGAGAAAATTGTGGCAGTTTTGTATTTGTTGCTGGAAATTTTCTTTTTGATAGAAATCACCTCATTCCATTAGTAATCTCCAACACTTCCTTAATACATATCAGCAGTCTGGTCTATTTTGTTTTCTCTGACATTTTCCTTCTTTTCATTCCCCACAGTGAATCGTCATCTACAATTTCATCTAACCAGAGTCAGGAGTCTGGTTATCAGAGTGGCCCAATTCAGTCGACAACTTATACCTCCCAAAACAATGCTCAGGGCCCTCTTTATGAACAGAGATCCACACAGACACGGCGATACCCCAGTTCCATCTCTTCATCCCCCCAAAAGGACCTGACTCAGGCAAAGGTAGTGGCTTCATGAGCCTTTCCCCCTGCCCACTGTCTTTGGTTAGAAGAACAGTGGGCAAAAATCCCTGAAAGATCTGTGTTTTACTTTTTGGCAAGTGGTGTTAAGAAACATTGTACGTACTAGTTGAGAAGCTGGAAAAGACACATTTCTGTGGTAAAAGTTCTGTACAGGAAGCCTGGAGATTCATGAGCATGAAAACCGTTCTCTTTGCACTAATGGTTCATTTTTTCTAGTAGAACCAGTCTCAAGTGCCTATCTTGTCTTCTAAGAAAATATGGTTGCTAGATTTCTGGGGTGTCCTGGCATGGTGAGGGGCACAGCCTAGGCCAGAGGTGATGGCAAGTGGCAGTCAGATGCAGCCAGCAGAATAGGTGGTTTGGCTAAAGTGTTTTACCCAAGGTTCATTGGATTTGGGCTTTCCTATATCAATTTTGGCTTTGGGATATCCTCTATAGTTTGGAGGATTACCTTCTCTTGTTTTTGGTCACACAGGGTTGGGATATCTAGAGTATGTTAAATTAATTTTTGTTGCTATTTTGGTTCTTTGGATAGTCTGCATGGAATTAAGCCTTTGATTACCTCGCAGAGTTTGTTCTAAAGGTTTGTTGACCAAAATTAAACTGAGTCAGTGCTAATTGGCCTTATTCACATGAGTTTGTGTTTCCTGCTCCTCTGTTTCTTGCACCAGAATGGCTTCAGTTCTGTGCAGGCCACGCAGTTACAGACCACGCAATCTGTTGAAGGTGAGTGTTGTGTTCCCTCCCCTCTCAATGTTTTTGCCTTTCTTAAATAGTAGTGAAAAGCGCCCTGGGTCATTGATCAGAATATTTAGTTATATTCTATGTTGATTGCACTTTGCTGCTTAATCTCAAACCATCCTAAGTTTCAGATTTTCTTTTCCTTTTTTTCTTTTTTTGAGACAGTGTCTCACTCTTGCCCTGGAAGAGTGCCATGGCATCATCATAGCTCACAGCAGCTTCAAACTCCTGGGCTCAAACAGTCCTCCTGCCTCAGCCTCCCCTGTAGCTGGGAGTACAGGTGCCCACCACTAATGGCTGGCTAATTTTTCTATTTTAGTAGAGATGGGGTTTCGTTCTTGCTCAGGCTGGTCTCAGACTCCTGAGATAAAGCAATTCACTGCTTTGGCTGCCCAGAGTGTTAGGATTATAGGTGTGAGCCCCTGTGCCCAGCCTAAGTTTTGGATTTTCTATCTTGAGATGGTGATAATTCCATTGGTTCCCTTCGTTGAACAAATGAGATCAGTGCTGTGAAATGCTTGGAATTAAGAAAAAAATGCTATCTAATACAAATGGTATTATTGTTTTGGGGGAGCCTAGCACTGTATTCATCTTTTTACTTTTAGACACTTTTTCATCTGATGAAATGAATTCTTTTATTTCCAGGTGCTACAGGCTCTGCAGTGAAATCTGACTCACCTTCCACTTCTAGCATACCCCCCCTCAATGAAACGGTATCTGCAGCCTCCTTGTTGACGACAACTAATCAGCACTCAGCCTCCTTGGGTGGCTTGAGCCACAGTGAGGAGATTCCAAATACCACCACACCACACAGCAGGTGATTTGGGGTGAGAATGGAGGTTGAGGTTGGTGAATAGCAGTAACAGAGTGCTCTGGTTCTGTGTTATTCCCTTTACCTGGCAGAGACCACATTAGCCCTGCTTTTGTGGTAAGTGGGTTAACTAAGAGCTATGGAAAGTGAAGTCGGGAAAGGCTTTTTTTACTTTCCCCTTTCAGTGTCCATTCTTGCTTTAATTGCTTGTTATTCCTGGCTGGCATGTGATCTCAGACCCCCTTGGTCCTGTATTTACCTTATTTCCTTGCTCGTGTTCTTGACTGAATCTCCAGTTCAAGTAACCACACCACCCTGGCTGATGGCCGTGTCTTTTCTGACAGCACGTTATCTACGCAGCAGACTACCCTTTCGTCATCAACATCTTCTGGGCGCACTTCAACGTCCACTCTTTTGGTAAGTGTGATTCTGAGAGGAAATGTGACTTTTTTACATTTATAACTATCTAACCCTAAGATTCTCTTGAGGGAATTCTTGAAAATTTCTCTATGAGGTGGCAAAATAATTGATGTGAAATATCAGGAATGGTATTAAGGAATGTTGGGAAACCAAGAGATGCAGAAGAATCCACAGATACTACAGAGCTCTGGAGAACAGTCCTAAAACCTTAGAAGTAACTTTCTAACCCCTTCCCTCCCCCAAGATAGGTAGGCTTTGATGCTGTGGTAAATTCTGTAAAATCATACCTTTTTCACTGGTAGAGCTATTCTCCTTCCTTTATCTGGGGTATGCTGAACATGGGTCCTGAAAATAATTAGTGAGGGGCTGGCTATTTTTGTGAAAGTAGAGGACAGGTGAAAGCTTTTGGTCAAAGAATTACACTGTTGTGATTTATGGAATTAAGCTGAAATTATAAATCAAGGCCCCTTTTGGTCAGGTTTGCCAGAAGCCTAGGGAAAGATGTGAGCTAAGGCTTTCATAGGTGTAGGTGTCTTTCTTTCCTCAAATACACGATTTCAGGTTTAAAGTCAGAACTTGTGCTTTTTCCCTAGCCTGCAAACAAGTATCTTGGGCTGGATTAGTGAAGAAAGTGTGGGGGAGAAGGCTGTGGAACATTGTTCATATCTTACCTTACCTCTGCCCTTACCAGCTATTTGTCTCTGAGGAGTTTGTTCTCTTCCACGTTCCTTTCTTTTCTTTCTTTCTTTTTTTTTTTTTTTTTAAGACAGCCTTTGTTGCCCTTGGTAGAGTGCTGTGGTGTCTTAGTTCACAGCAACCTCCAACTCTTGGGCTCAAGTAGTTCTCTTGCCTTAGCCTCCCTAATAGCTGGGACTACAGGACCGCCAGAGCGCCTGGCTATTTTAAGAGGTGAGGTCTTGCTCTGGCTCAGGCTGTAAGCTCAGGCAATCCACCTGCCTTGGCCTCCTAGAGTGCTGGGATTACAGGTGTGATCCACCACGCCCAGCCACGTTCCTGTATTTCTGAATAGGATGATGATGGGCAGATGCATCTTGAGGAATGTGTAGCTAGAGACTCTTACTACTTTGGCAGAGGGCACCCTGGTACCCTGCTTTGGACTTTTTAATTGGGAAGTTGACATGATAATATAATCAGCTGGGTGTTGTGGCAGGTGCCTGTCTCAGCTATGGGAGGCTGAGACAGGAGGATCACTTGAACTCAGGAATTTCAGGTTGTTGTGAGCTAGGCTGATGTTACACTGTTCTAGCCTGGGTAACCTAGTTAGGCTCTGTCAATAAATATTAATTCATTAATTCAGCAGAAAGGATTGCTCTGTCTGTCCTGTGATAGTAATCTCTGTTTTCTTTTCTCTCCTACTGCTCCCCCTTTTTGAAGCACACAAGTATGGAAAGTGAGGCGAATCTCCATTCTTCCTCCAGCACTTTCTCCACCACATCCAGCACAGTCTCTGCACCTCCCCCAGTGGTCAGTGTCTCCTCCAGTCTTAATAGTGGCAGTAGCTTGGGTCTCAGCCTAGGCAGCAACTCCACTGTCACAGCCTCAACTCGAAGCTCAGTTGCTACAACTTCAGGTAGATTTGTGTAAGGGGATGGCATTCCTTTGAGATGGAGGAGATAAGTAATTGTGTGACAGGATAAGAATGTAATTTCTCTTTCAGGAAAAGCTCCTCCCAACCTCCCTCCTGGGGTCCCGCCATTGTTGCCTAATCCATACATTATGGCTCCAGGGCTGTTACATGCCTATCCGGTAAGTGAGGCTGAAGAGTCTTCTCCGAAAGGTGAGGATTATGGAGCTGCTGTTTTTATAGCTTTGCTTCAGGTGGAAGATGATACAGGTGTTCCGCAGTCTACACGGGGCTGGGTCCAGGACCCCTGCTTGTATCAAAACTCACACATACCCAAGCCTACCATTTGCCCTGCAGAACCTGAGTATAGGTGGGCTTCTAAGCCAAAGGGCTGCATATCGCTGAGAATCTCTTTCAGTTTCCTAGAGAATTATTTTCTCTAGTTGAATCGATTGCCTAATTCTGGCGGTCTGACCTGCTCCAAGCAGTTTTCTGACTCATTCTGGGATTGTCTGAGAATAAGTGGCCGACAGTGGTAGCTTTTTGCCATGGGTTATCTTCTGTCTCTTATTCGGTACCTTGTAAAAGGAAAGGTATTTATGAAAAAATTTTAAAAAGATACTTGTTCTTAGGCAGATTATCTCAGCTCTTTGGGAGGCTGAAACAGGAGGATTACTTGAGCCCAGGAGTTTGAGACTGTCTGGGTAACATAGTGAGACCCATTTCTACCCCACCCTTCCCAAGAAAAATGTTTTAAAATGTGGCATGCACCTAGCTACCTGGCAGGCTGAGGTGGTTGAGTTCAGGAGTTCAAGGCTCCAGCCTGGGCAACAGAGCAACTCCTTTTAAAAAAAAAAAAAAAAAAGGGCGGCGCCTGTGGCTCAGTGAGTAGGGCGCCGGCCCCATATGCCAAGGGTGGCGGGTTCAAACCCGGCCCCGGCCAAACCACAACAAAAAAATAGCCGGGCGTTGTGGCGGGCGCCTGTAGTCCCAGCTGCTCGGGAGGCTGAGGCAAGAGAATCGTGTAAGCCCAAGAGTTAGAGGTTGCTGTGAGCCGTGTGACGCCACGGCACTCTACCAAGGGCGGTACAGTGAGACTCTGTCTCTACAAAAAAAAAAAAGGCAACTCCCCCACACCCCCCTCAAAAAAAAAAAAAAAAAAAACCAAAACCTAAACTGTGTGTCCATCCTCCTAGAGGAACCCTAGATAAAGATCACATACATGAAGTGTCCAAATAAGACTATTGGATTTTTTTTTTTTTTGAGACAGAGCCTCAAGCTATTGCCCTGGGTAGAGTGCCGTGGCGTCACAGCTCACAGCAACCTCCAACTCCTAGGCTTAAGCGATTCTTTTGCCTCAGCCTCCCAAGTAGCTGGGACTATAGGTGCCCACCACGCCAGGCTATTTTTGGTTGTAGTTGCCATTGTTTGGCAGGCCTGGGCTGGATTCAAACCCACCAGCTCTGGTATGTGGCTAGCGCCTTAGCTGCTTTAGCTATAGGTGCTACCCATTTTGGATATTTTTTTGAAAATAATTACAGCACTACTTTAGTAACCAGAAATTGATGAAAACGAGAATAAACTTTATGGGGGCAAGACATGATTGCAAGAGGGACTTTACCTAACAGTTGCAATCAGTGTAACCTGGCTTATTGTACCCTCAATGAATCCCCAACAATAAAAAAAAAAAAAAAAAGAAAACGAGAATAAAATATGAACCCTTTCTGGGGGAGGTAAGTTTTATTCTAGATTTTAAGGCTGTAGCTGACAGAGTAGCTAGTAGAGTAGCCTGCTTGTGAGTAACTGGTGTCCACTCTCCGCTGCTGAGAAGCTGTTGTGGTTGAGTCAGTTGTACATAGCTTCAAGGCAGGCTTCAAGCCCTTCCGTGAGTCACATCATCTCTTTGTACTTCGCTTTTTTACCTTTTAAGAAAACTGAAGGAAACAATCCATGACCTGCTCTAACCAAGAATGAGGATGTGTGTTCTTTTGGAATTAGCTTAGCTGTTAGCTCATTGGTTTGTTAACATGAACAGTTCCCATTATTGTTACCTATCTCTATTTTTCAGCCACAAGTATATGGTTATGATGACTTGCAGATGCTTCAGACAAGATTTCCATTGGTGAGTTTGGGGGATATAGCTTTGGAAAAGGAAATGATTTTAAAATTAATGTTGGGAGGATTATCTCACCTGTTCCATTGATAAGTCACTGGTATAGTTCTTATAGTTCTTGTGCTGTTCCCCCCCCCCACACACACACACATGCGCGTGCGTGCATGCGTGCTCACACACACACACTTTGATTGAGATAGATTTGGCATATAGGGATGTGGAGGAGTGGTTCAAATAGAAGGTAACTTTCTATATCAGAGTTGTGGCATCTTTGAAGTAAACACATTTTAACCTAATCTGTAGTCTAATTTAGAGTACTCTGGAGCTTTCTAGATACTTTCTGTATCTCCCAGGCACTTTAACTTACAGAAAGAGAGATCTGTTTTCTCAGTGGAATAAGCAGAATAAACAGATTGAAGGAACCATACCTAGGGAGTTGGAAAATTGTTGGTCCTTATTGACCTTCATAAGTTCTCAAGTAGGCATACCCATAGACCTTGCCTACTACTTACGCCTAGGCAGGGGGCACAGTGTGTGCCAGAGTGATTTGGAGTTCTCGACGTCTGTAGGCAGCTTTAATCAGTGGCTGGGTGAATTGCAGTACTCTTAACATTCTTCTGCTTCTCACCCTGTAGAAAGAATTCTTGTGTTGTGGAATGAGTGGCATTGAATCTGTTCTTTTATTCCTCTCTTCTAGGATTACTACAGCATCCCATTTCCCACACCCACCACTCCGCTGACGGGGAGGGATGGTAGCCTGGCCAGCAACCCTTATTCTGGTAGGACTGAGGTGGAGCTGAATACAGGGAGATTGTGTTGAGATTGGTGGCAGAATTCTGATTAGTGTTAGGGTGGATCCCACTTCTATACTCGGAAGTATAGAATGGATGTGATGAGTCAGGGTTGGTAGATTCAGAATGCTGCTAAAGGTGGGCATGCGGCAGCTTTTTCCTTTTCATCCCACTTTCTGTTGTTTCCCTGTTATTTCTAGATGACATTGTGACTTGCTTTCAAGCTGTTCCCCAGCCTTTTGCAAAGTACAGTGCTTGACCTCCTGTGCTCCTCACAGTGGCAGTCTCATCGACTAGCTGGGCCTTGGGTCTTCTTTTTTTGCCTGAATTATCACCTCATTGACATATTATTTTCCCTGATCAGTCCTTGTTCTTTAAGTCTGGCATAGGAGGAGGAGAGGGGAGGGAAAAAGGGGGAAGACAGAACACAGGTGGGCAGAGAAATTGTGCAGGAGCCTTACTCTGGGAGCCTGTCTCTGCCATAGCATTGCAGTTACTCAGCATTAGTCTTTGACTAGCATTGTGCTAAGTGTATGCTGAGCAGTGCTAAATAGAGCTGCAAAGAAATGTAATTCAGGAAATTGATCTTTAACAGTCTCTGAATGGGATCTCATGAAATTATGTGAAACCAGAGAGGTAATATTCTGCATTGATGTTGGGGTGAAAGAGGCAGGTACATTTAGCCTCTCCTGTCACAGGTGACCTCACAAAATTTGGCCGTGGGGATGCCTCCTCCCCAGCCCCAGCTACAACCTTGGCCCAACCCCAACAGAACCAGACACAGACTCACCACACCACGCAGCAGACATTCCTGAACCCGGCGCTGCCTCCTGGCTACAGTTACACCAGCCTGCCATACTACACAGGGGTCCCGGGCCTCCCCAGCACCTTCCAGTATGGGCCTGCTGTGTTCCCTGTGAGTACCTGGCTTTGGTGTCTCTGTGTAGTAAAGGATCCTATCCCTGGGCACTATCTTAGCTGCTTTCAGGGCTACACAATTCCTTAGTGATGGGTGAGAAAGGATTGCCATCTCCAGCCTGTGTCTGGCCTAGAATGGGAAGTGGGGCTGGAATCGGTAGAATTAGGGTAGAGATTGCCTGTTCTTACAATTAGCCATGGGGGAATGTGATACCATATAGCTTTCCTTCACTCAGACTGTGCTTTCCTGCATCACTGTCCCTTCCCTTCCTTTAGGCTGCCATTTCTTGATTTCAGTGATAGACTGCAGAAGTACTATAAGCCCATTTCACTAAGCAAACTATGGCCAGCCTACATCAGAAGAAATAACCGTCTGAATGTCTGGTCCCTGGAGGGACAAGTGGCACGGATGGTATTCTGCTGCCATTTCACTGTAGTTCTGGCCTTTTTGCTCTTCAGGTGGCTCCTACCTCTTCCAAGCAGCATGGTGTGAATGTCAGCGTGAATGCATCGGCCACCCCTTTCCAACAGCCGAGTGGATACGGGTCCCATGGGTACAACACTGGTAAGCTCACCTTGGCCCTGGCTCTGGTATCTGTGGGGTGTTACTGGATGTATTTCAGGGAGAAAGACGTGGTGTTGAGAAAGTGGGGTTGGCTGGGGTGTGCTGCTGCTCGAGGTATGGTTGTTAATGCTGGGCTGTTTAGGGTGTCTGTGGGAGCAGCACCAACAGAGGAGCTTGGTACTAGGACATGTGTCCGTTACTCATGATGGGAAGGCCCAAGCATGTGTTGGCTATCAGAATATGTTGGCTAGACGAAAGCTGAGGTGGGAAGTAGGGCAGGGAGCCCCAAGATTTTGCTGAAGTGTCAGTGGAGGCAGGCATTGTTAAGTATGGCACTAACTCACTGACTAGAAGGACTACGTGGGTTTTTCTTGCTAGCAGACTGTGATGGGTTTGGCTTAAATCTCTGTGTAGGGCTACTTATGTGGCTCCTTTATTATTCCCTAGCTAGAAGACCTAAGATGTGGAGAGAAAGGAGTAGGCATGACTACTCTTAAGAGGGAAAATTGGACTGGGAGAGTCGGACCTTTTTAGATCCTTCAGTTATATTGCTGGTCTCTTTGCAAAGTCCATGTGCACATCGCATGTCAGTGAGGGAAACAGGAATCCTTTAGATAGGTACTGACCTAAAATGTACTTAGCCTGTGCCTTGCTTCCATGCTTCACATGCGCAGTTCCTCCTCATGTGGAGGATGGGCACTGAGAAGCTGTCTTTGAATAAAACAATTCCATCTCCTTTTTCTCATGGACTTGTAGGTAAACGTGAGGAGTAGATTGCTGCGATTGATAGGGGTTGGGTTGAGGATTGTCCAGCTAAGTTACAGTTTCATGGTGATTCAGATGGAGCAAGTGCTCGAATGTCCAAAGTTTTCAATATGGGGAACCTGTCTGAGCTGAGCATAGAAGGCAGTAAGGATAAGAACCAACAATCGAGTGGAACTTTGAACTGTGCTTGTATGACTTAGAGGGAGTAATGACTTAAATTAAAGAAATCCTGAGGATCATGACTGAGATTTCTAATATCTTAACTCCTTGTGACTACCCCTTTCACTGACCAAGGTCCACTAACCCTTGGTGGGGAGAGTTGTAAGGTTTTTGACTTGGAGTGGCCCCATTCCAGGAACATTAGGTGTAAGTCTTAGCTAGAACAGGTTCAAGAAATTTAAGAGGTAGGCGATTGATAATATAAGAGAATTGCTGTGTCTGATAATGGAAATCCTAGCTTCCCACCTCCCTTAAGGTTGTAGAAACCTGTTTTAACAGGCTTTTGAGAACCCTGGGTTCCTAACCCCACAGAGGGCTCTTGTCATTCTATTCCTCATCGTTCCTCAATCTCTAAATTCATTTATGTATTTGATTCCTTTTAGGAAGAAAATATCCACCCCCTTACAAGCATTTCTGGACGGCTGAGAGCTAATTTGGCCCAAGGCTGGGGGCTGTGTTTTGTGTGTGTGTATAAATTTGCACTGAAGTCTTGTTTCAGAAACCAGACCACTGAGGAGAGCCTGCTGAGCTGAGGCCACGGCATGCGTGGCTTGGGGAAATGAGTTGGTGGATATCTTCTGGGCTTTTGAACTTGGACCCCCCACCCTTACCCCATTTCCCTCTCTCCCATGTGTCTGACCCTGTCTTACCCATTGCGAGTTCAAGAGGTGCGGCACCTCCGAAGCATCAATGCACACACCTGCTGTTGCTTTTGATTTCTGGAAGGCATGTAGTTTCAACTTGTAACAAAAATATTTGTAGTCTTCAATAAACTGTGGTATTTCTTTAGCTAACTCTGGCGTTCTTTCCGTGCATGTCTTTCTGGACACTAGGAACCAATGTTGTACTGTGGATGAAGGGTGGAGGGTGGCCTTTTAAATCAAACCCCAGCATAGCCAAAGAACTGTCAACTTTTCAGTGTGATGGTTTTATTAAGGTAGGGGGAGGGGAAACAGCCTGTTTCCAGCTTATTGATTGGTTGGTTTAGAAAACTATTTGTAGAAAGTCCCAGATTCTCCAGTCTTATATATTGCTTCACTTTCCCATTTACATCTTCCCGTTCCCTCTGATATAAACAGAGGGGAAAGGACAAAAAAGTTTGGAGTGTCATGTTACAGTGAAAGGCAAAGAGAGGTGTTCAGAGCTGTTAAAGAAATAATCTTCCAAGGCTTAATTCCCACATCTGGTCCCCAGAGGCCAAGTGGCTGAGTTCTGATAAAGTTCTTAGGGATCAGCTAGTTGATGACTGAAGTTCTGTGGAAACTGCTAGCCTGGAACCTTGTGTTAGTCCTTTGGAGGCTTTTTAGAGATTGTGATTATAAGTGGTTTTGCTCTTGTGGGTGTACCTAAGGGTCTGTGGGAACGGTTTGGTCAGACATCTGGACTATGGAAATTCTAATCCCCACCTAGTTCAAATACATCATCAGCCCTTTGTTTTGTAGTTAGTGAGATCACCACCCTTTCTTATTCGGAAACCAAAGTGTTCAAGCTCCCTTGCATTTGTTCTCAGCCCTCTGGAGTATTTTTCTCTGTGGGATATGATCAGTTTCCCAGAAGCTCCCATGCTGGAAAGACTGTTGTTTCTCCTCCCTGCCATCACATTATATGGGTATCATCACTATTGGGAGAGGATGATAGGCAAGGAGTGTTGATGTTGAAAGCAACAGAACTAAATCTAATTACTGTGGTGAGGGGTAGACAAATCAATACCCACTATTTTCTAGGGGCTCTAACGCTTACATTAAGGCTGTTATGGCTGTGCCACAGAGTATTCTTATTTCTCCTGCATTTCCAGTCCCTTCAACCCCACGTCCAAGATAAGGTCCCTGGACTAGAAGTTAAAGTTTTTAGCATATTTAGAAAGATTGAGACCAGGTAGGGTTGCACTGGAGTTAAGTTCCTCATTATTTCCCAGCTTGAGAATCTAGTTAGTCATTTCTCCCATCCAGTGTGGGCCACCTAGCCGTACTTTGCAGAGGGTGACCAAGTAACCTTGGGTCTTTTTTTTTCTTTTACATTTAAGGTAAAGATAAATTGTTTGATTTTGTCTTAAAAATGTTCTTCTTACAACTTTATTCCACCTTCACTCTCAGTTCTTTCACATGAACCTCCTTATTAGATCTTTTCCATAACTGAACTCCCTGTTCTTAAAAATAATGCCTGTTATACAGTAATTAGCCAGATGGACGCCTGAGTTAGAAAAGGGAAGGGAGAGAATACTCCATTAGCTTTTTAAGAAGTTCCTGGTGGTGTTCCCTTCCTTTACTTCAGTGCCTTTAAAGCACAGAGAGTTGATATTTGAAAGTTGGACAAGTATTTTCTTTTGCTTGTTTTCTGTAGTTCTCTTTTTCTTCCTAGTTGGTGTTTGCTCCTCTTAGGAACTATCTGGATTTATAATGTGGGAGGGTTTTCCAGGTTAAGATGCCACTTCAGTCAAAAACATTTTGAAGTGACTGTTGAAGACAGGTGGGCTTAACTTTTGAAGGCTACCTTTGTCCTGAGCATTGGGAGGATTTGGGTTCTAGAGTTTGAGGAGTGACTATTGTTGAATTATGGGTTGAATGGAGGATTCCTTATTTGTGATTTGGTCACTTTAGCACAGTGCTTCTAAAAAACTTTTCTAAGAAAATGCTTCTAACAGTAGAGAAGGAATGTGTACCTCTGAGGGTAAGGATCCAAGTACATAGGAAATCCAAAGAGTTTTCTGGAACTCTTACTTTATCTTCTCTGGAATTGATACATCTTTTTTTAAAAATCCTGCTTTAAGTTCTACTTGAATTACTTACTTTTCCTCAAATCTTTGCTTAAAATTTGGAAGTTTAAAGGATGCTGGATTATTTATCCTATGGATTTTTCTGTCTTCTTGACAGATTTCTCTACCACACATATTAGAGTGTAGTATGTGTATTTGAGGAGTGTAAATTAAAATGAGGTGTTATATTACTTTATACTACTTTGATTTCCTCAAAATTGGAGTGATACAAATTTTTTCTTTTTTTAGCTTTTTTTTTTTTTTGTAGAGACAGAGTCTCACTGTACCGCCCTTGGGTAGAGTGCCGTGGCATCACACGGCTCACAGCAACCCCTAACTCTTGGGCTTACGCGATTCTCTTGCCTCAGCCTCCCAAGCAGCTGGGACTACAGGCGCCCGCCACAACGCCCAGCTATTTTTTTTGTTGCAGTTTGGCCGGGGCTGGGTTTGAACCCACCACCCTCGGCACATGGGGCCGGCGTCCTACTCACTGAGCCACAGGTGCCGCCCGATACAAGTTTTTTCTCAGGAAGTGTGGAAGTTGGGGTATGAGTTAATGCTTTTATCTCATGGAGAAGCTGAAGTTGTAAACTAGAAGTAACATTTGATTTTTGTGTTCTACCCAGGCTGTAGGAGATCCCCTTCCCACCCTACCATGCTTAGGCTTAAATTGTGTAAATGGAAATTCATCTTTGTGCCAGGCTTATATCCTAAGTATATAGCCTAGAAGTTTCAAAACTGGAGGGGCTGAAGTCTAAGACTAGTGAGCTGAAGCTTTGAGAATGGAATTGTTCCAGGGACTAAATCGGCCTGCTCCTCTGGTTCTACTTTATGTTATGGTGGCATGGATGTAAAACCCAAAAATGTCTCTTGAGGAAGAAAAAAGAGCCAGACCCTGAACTCTTCAGGGGCAGGACTGAGTGGAGTTTGGGTAGATTGATTTGAAGTAGACATTAAAAGTTCATTACATTTCTGTTGGGTTTTAGGACAGAATGTGTTGAAATTTATATGTGGTAATAAGGCTTGGTTAAATCCCCGTGTCCTGTCTCCATCCCCCCGCAAAAAAAAAAACTCACCTTACTCTTCTCACACACTCAACATACTCCTAGAAAGAGCAAAAGAACCCTTGGGGAGCCTTTGTGTCTTAAAGCTGGAAAAACAGGCCACATTTCCCTTGCAGTGGTAGAGCTAGAAAGGCTACAGATACTACCTCATCCCACAAACAGACTAGGCAGCTTGCTGAGCTAATCTTCCTGTCTGTTTCCTCCTCCCCCAGGTGTGTCAGTCACTTCCAGTAACACAGGTGTGCCAGATATCTCGGGTTCTGTGTACTCCAAAACCCAGGTAGGTGCCTGGCTCTGAACAGAAGTGGAAAAGGAGAATGATAATGTGCATAAAGGAAGTAGAGTTAGGATGGCTACTGTGGACAAGAACATAGCCTTGGCTTGGTACATGTAGCACAGTGGTTATGGCACCAGCCACATACACTGAGGGTGGCGAGTTCGACCTCAGCCCAGGCCAGCTAAACAACAATTGACAACTGCAACAAAAAATACCTGGGCATTGTGGCGGGTGCGTATAGTCCCAGCTACTTGGGAAGCTGAGGCAAGAGAATCTCTTAAGCCTAAGAGTTTGAGGTTGATGTGAGCTGTGATGCCATAGCACTCTACCGAGGGTGACATAGCAAGACCGGATCTCAAAAAAGAAAAAAAAGAACATAGCCTTAGGAGAGGTTTCAGGAAATCCACCCTGCCTATTCTTTTTTTTTTTTGGTAGAGACAGAGTCTCACTTTATGGCCCTCGGTAGAGTGCCATGGCATCACACAGCTCACAGCAACCTCCAACTCCTGGGCTTAAGCAATTCTCTTGCCTCAGTCTCCCGAGTAGCTGGGACCACAAGCGCCCGCCACAACGCCCGGCTATTTTTTGGTTGCAGTTTGGCCGGGCCGGGTTTGAACCCGCCACCCTCGGTATATGGGGCCGGCGCCTTACCGACTGAGCCACAGGCGCCGCCCCACCCTTCCTATTCTAAATGTTAGAATTCTCTAGACTTCAGTTTCTCCAAGAAGTTTAAATTTAGCCCTCTGAGAAAAAAGAGAAATACAATAGGAAGGTAAAGTGTGGCAGATTGTTGTAACATGTCCTGTGATTTACTGTGCCACTGTCCTGGCCTTTTTACCTACTCTCTTTTCATAACTTTGCAAGAGAATGAGTGGGAAATGAGTTAATTCCATTCTTTGTGAGTAAATCTATAACAAAGAGTGGGAATGGAGAAGGAGACAACCCAGGAACTAAGTGAAGCATTTGAGTTATCCATAGGTTTGTGTGGTATTGCTTTTGTCCCCTGTCAACATGAATAATTAAAAGCTTGCACATTTGGCAGGCTCTCACCTATTGGGCACAGTGCCTGGGTGGATATCATGCCCCCTGAGTGAGGGGTTCTTCTACAACTGGAACTTTATCTTGGGAGTGAGAACAATGTAATCTAAAAATATGTACCTTTCTATTAATTTGAAATTAAAAAAATTAAAAAAACCTTGTGGCCAAGCATGGTTGCTCATGCCACTAATCTCAGCACTTTTGAGAGGGCAACACAGGGATCACTTGAGTACAGGAGTTCAAGACCAGGCTGGACAACACAGTGAAATCTTGTCGCTACACAGAGTTTTAAAAATAGCAGGTGTGGTGGCACACCTGTGGCCCCAGCTACTTGGGAGGCTGAGGTGGGAGGATTGCTTGAGCCCAGCAGTTCAAAGTTACAGTGAGCTATCATCAGGCCATTCTACTCCAGACTAGCCAACAGAGTGCAACTCTGTCTCTTTAAAATAATAATAATTATAAAGCTTGTTATTAGGGTTTTGCAGAAAGTGCTTCATGACCAAGACCCTCAGTACTTCAAATGTCTTAGTGTATATTTATTCCTTTTGAAATATCCAAGGAATTCTAATTTCTACCTAATTCCAGGGGAAGGGATGCCAAGACTGGGTCACAGATGTCATCATGTTTGTAGATGACATTCATTTTCAAGGTGCTTTCACATTCATCCTCTTATTTCATCCTTAGAACAGAGAGGCCAGTGGCCTCTTTTACATATGAGAAGACTCATATGTAAGGCATTTATGAGAAATATAAGCCCATATCCCTCTTTTACATATGAGAAGACTCAGGCTGAGAGATTAATTTGCCCAGGATTGCATGGCTATTAAAGAGCAATGCTGGGACGGAGACCTGAGTGTCTGACTTCAGGTGTACTGTCCCTTTTATGACACCGTCCTATTTTCTGAGGGTAGGGGAGCTTGGGTTCAGAAACTCTCAGAATTAGTTTGCTGATCCTTTTTGCTCTTTCTCCTCCTACCCTCCTGGACAGCAGTCCTTTGAGAAACAAGGTTTTCATTCTGGTACTCCTGCTGCCTCCTTCAACTTGCCTTCAGCCCTAGGAAGCGGGGGGCCCATCAATCCAGCCACTGCTGCTGCCTACCCACCTGCCCCCTTTATGCACATTTTGACCCCCCATCAACAGCCGCACTCCCAGATCCTTCACCATCATCTGCAGCAAGATGGCCAGGTAATAGTCTTTCCTTCTCCTTTCCCTTCCTTTCCCTTCCGCTCCCTTCAAACTGCCTTCCCTTTCCTTTTCTTAACCCTTTCTCACCACCACCTTCACCCAGTCCCTCCCCAGTGCCAGCAGTGGGCAACAGCACATACACACGCGCACATAACAGCGGCCAGTAAAGGACATTTCAGAGAAGGGGCCAGATTGTAACCGTTTTTGCCTAATTCCTTTGGGGCCTTTCTCTTAATACCTCTTCTCATGCCACAGTTGTCATAGTCCCATTAGACCTGGGCCACACCTCTCCTCTTACCTCTCCCAGCCTTCTCCCTTCCCTGGCACTATAGCTTTCCCTTCTAATGGTAGAGTTCTATTGTCAAAGTTTGTCCCTTTATTTTCCATATATCCTGGTTCTGCCTCAGCTACCATATTTGCAGATGATTCTCTGTTGCCAGCGCCAGCAGGAGGAACAGGTAATGAAACTGAATGATGATATGCTTGAACCCACTCCTTTTCAGTCTCCATTTCACCTCCACAGTCTCAAGGAACTTGAAGAGAAAAGACTGCAGGGTCACAAGTCGGGATACACAAACACAAATACCTCGCTAAGCTCTCTGGCCTCCCCTTCCTCTCTCCTTCCCTCCCCAATACCCTCTTTATCTTTCTTCCCTTCCCCAACTCTCGAAAACATTTGGTTACTGGAATGGAAAAGACTCTTGGGATAGCATCTGGACCCTATGGCTTCAGACTGTCCTACCTTGCCTGAAATGGGCTCACAGATGTGATATGCACCTGGGCTGGTGCACGTGGCCTCTTTAGAGCTTCATCATAGGGCTGGCTCGGGAGCTAGAGCAAGGGCTTCCTTGCTCTCAAAGACAGCTTTCCAAATTGAGGCATTTATGAGAAATCAATGAAAATGAAATTACCTGGTGATCACTTATTTCCAAGAACAGGGAAGGGTGGTGGGCTAATAGGAGAAGGTAGAATTGAAAATAAGTGGAACTAGGCAGCAATTGTGGCTCAGGGGGTAGGGCACCAGCCACATATACCGAGGGTGGCGGGTTCAAACCTGGCCCCGGCTAAACTGCAACAAGAAAATAGCTGGGCGTTGCGGTGGGCGCCTGTAGTCCCAACTGCTTGGGAGGCTGAGGCAAGAGAATCGCCTAAACCCAGGAGTTAGAGGTTGCTGTGAGCTGTGACGCTATGGCACTCCACCAAGGGCAATAAATAAAGCGAGACTCTTGTCTCAAAAAAAAAAAAAAAAGAAAAGAAAAAAAGCAAAGAAGTGGAACTATTTTTATCTCCAAAGGTATCTTGCCTTCTTTTCATCTTTTCCTTATTTGAAGGTCAAAAAGGCCTTCTTAAGAGAGGGGCTTTAGGGTGGCGCCTGTGGCTCAGTGAGTAGGGCGCCGGCCCCATATACCGAGGGTGGCGGGTTTGAGCCTGGCCCCAGCCAAACTGCAACAACAAAAACAAAAAATACAGCTGGACGTTGTGGCAGGTGCCTGTAGTCCTAGATACTCTGGAGGCTGAGGCAAGAGAATCGCTTAAGCCCAGGAGTTGGAGGTTGCTGTGATTTGTGACACCACAGCACTCAATATCGCGGGCAGTAAAGTGAGACACTGTCTCTAAAAAGAAAAAAAAGAATGCCGAGGGTGGCGAGTTCAAACCCAGCCCTGGCCAAACTGCAACAAAAAAATAGCCGGGCGTTGTGGCGGGTGCCTGTAGTCCCAGCTACTCGGAAGGCTGAGGCAAGAGAAACACATAAGCCCAAGAGTTAGAGGTTGCTATGAGCCGCGTGACGCCACGGCACTCTACCAAGGGCGGTACAGTGAGACTCTGTCTCTACAAAAAAAAAAAAAGAGGGGGGCTGTAGCTGCAGTGTAGACCCTATTTTCTGTGGTTGAGAACTAACAGTGATCAGGGGGATGGGAGAGAAGACAGTGTGCACACCTCCACCTGCAGAAGTTGCAGATTTGTCCCACTAACTACTTTTTTCCCCTCTCCATCCTCCCATTCCTCTGCAGACGGGCAGTGGGCAGCGTAGCCAGACCAGCTCCATCCCGCAGAAGCCCCAGACCAATAAGTCTGCCTATAACAGCTACAGCTGGGGGGCCAACTGAGGCCCTGAACCTCATCTCTGGTCCCATCTTCTGAGAGGGCTTCTCAGCCTGGAAACCATGGAAACAGCATCAAAGAGAGAAGGGAATGTGGGGGGATTCTGCTAGCCCTCACCCCAGCAACCCACCCCATGCCTCAGCTTTATGTCTGTCCATTCCCATGCCACTCCCACCCTGTTGTATGTATTATAGGATTTGTATTTTCTCTCCCCTTCCTTCCTTCCTTCCTCCTCCTCTTTCCCCTCCCCCGCCTTGCATTCAAGATTATGAAACTTTGCTGTGGGCCCTGCCCTTCCTTTGCTTCCTCCTGTTCACCCTGGTGGTATATGGGTGAGGTGGGGAGGGGGGACCCCCAAATATATATCAGCCCAACAGCCCTGAGTCTCCTCCTTTATTATTAGGAAAACAAAACAACAACAAAAAATGGCGTCATATGAACAGCATTGTCAGATGAATTAGTTGAAGTGTTCTTTTTTTTTTTTTTTTGTACTGTGTCCTCAAATTTAATGGATTAATGTGTCTTGTATATATAAAAAGAAAACCTCTACCTTCAGCCTCGGCCCGTTCTTGTTCCATCTAGGATATTGTCTCATACCAGCAGGGCCTCTAGCATGCCTCAGAAGGCAGTGGATAAAATGAAATCTTCACCCTTTAAGAATTTCTTCGGCCTGAATGTGCAAGTAGGATCTTGTCCTTCAGGGGATTTCCTTCCCTTTATCCCTGAGAATTTCATAAACTGGTAGGTAACTGGAAAGAACTAGCACAAATCTTAATGCCCCGCACAATCTCCTGTATCTACAACATAGAGGTCATGCAGTAAAGGGAGAGGGATGGGAAGACATTAAAGCGGAGCTGACACCATTAAAAAAAAAAAATGGCTTTATGGAGTTTTAAGTAGGAATTAGATGAGTCCAGGCAAATAAACTGAAAAGAAGTGAGGGCAGCATACACTGTTGTCTGGGAAAGCTAAAGCTTAGGGCTTGCTCTGTCCAGGAGGAGTGGGTGCCCTCCTGTAGCAGCATCGCTACACTCAATCCTTCAGAAAAAGGTCTAGAGCAAAGTCTGGCCTGGGGAAGAAGGGTACAGGAAAGAAGTGGTGGAGAGGCTTTGAAAATCAAAAGGAGAGACTAGAATAGCTCCAGGCTGTTCTTCCTAGGACTCCACCATCTTCCCTTAATTTCTCACAAATCCTTTATCTTGCTGGTTACAGAGCCTACTTGGAAAAATTGGCTTATGTGCACCACATTGAAAGGAAGAGTTGTCTTGAGCCACACATTAAATACACAAACACGAGGGTCCTCTAGCCCCTCGCTCGCTGTCTCGGCTGGGTTTGGTTTGCACTGAGCGGCCGCCAGGCCCTTTCACAGGCGGGTGAAAGCGGCCGCGGCTGCGCTCTCGGGCGCGGGGCCGGGTGTGGCGGGTCCCAGCCCTGCGGCCGAGGGCCGCATTCGAGTATCTGATGAAGAAGCGTTCGGTGACTATCGGGCACAATTGGCCGCAGGGTTCGGTGGACTTGAGCATGGGTTACTCGAGCTTCAACTCCACCTCGAGATTTCCGCGCCCCCGAAGCCGCCAGCCGCGCAGTCCATGCTCAACTCGGGCGGTGACTTGTGTCTGTGTTGCCTCTTCGAGAACCGCGTGTTCGTGGACGGCGCGTTCCCGAGGCGCTGGGCGCCGCCGCTGCAGCTGCCGTGCGGGTGCGCGTTCAGGTTTCCCAGCACAGACATCAAGATCACATTCACCGTCTTCTCCAGCGAGAAGAGGGAGAAGCAGGAAGTGCTGGAGTCCCTCAGTGAAGGCGGTGCAGATTCACTTCTCGGCCCTGGCCAGACTCCATGGCCCACCTGGTCAGCACCATCCAGCCCCTGGAGACCGGGATCTTCAGGTTACAAAATGGGCCATCTGACCTCAATTTAATGGCCAAAAACTTGCGGCCAGAAAATGGAAAGGAGGCTTCCGGTGGAGGCAGCCCAAAGGATGGTTCAAAGCCACCTTATTCCTATGCACAATTAATAGTACAAGCAATTGCGATGGCTCCTGATAAACAACTCACCCTAAATGGAATTTACACACACATGATGAAAAATGACCCCTACTACGGGCCTGCCGACAAGGGCTAGCAGAATTCCATTCGCCACAGTCTCTCTGACTCGTTATTTCATCAAAATACTGCGTTCCCAGGAAGAACCAGACAAAGGCTGATTCTGGAGGATAGATTCTGCCTCTGAAAGTAAATTAATAGAGCAGATTTAGGAAAAGGCGGCCTAGGGCGTGCCTTGCTTTAGAACCCCTCTGGGACCGCTGTCTTCTAGGCGCCCAGCCTCTCCCAGTCACGCTCGGGCGCTGTCTGCTCACTCCAGCGGCCGGACCCCTGACTCAGAGCCTGTTCGGGGGAGGTTGGCGGGCACCCTGGAGCCCAGACTCTCTGTCATCCAGGACGCTCGGTTTGGGCAGAGTGCACCAGGGTCAGCTCTGCCCAGCCAGCCAGTCTTCATGCTGTTCAGCGACAGCTGCCACAGGCGGTTAAGCCCGTTCTGTCACTTACACGGTTGCAGCCCCAGTGACCACTCTGACCTCCCAGCCGCCCGTTGTGCACGCAGGTCACGTCCTCTGCCAGATACCAGCGGTGTCAGTCGCCAGCATGGCTGGACTGACCCCAGCAAACACTGCTGCAGGACAAGCCATGGTCACTCAGGCGGCTGTGCTGGAGCCCCCTCTCCGCCAGGTGGAGCCACAGGAGAACGGATCTCACGGGAAGTGAAAGTGAAAGTAGAACCTAGTCCCAGATTAGCCACATTAGGCGCTGCCGGTGGTGCTATCAGTCAGCCCTCACAGACCATCCCTGTTCAGACAGTCTCCATAGTACAACAGGTACCTCTAGGTCAGTACTAGCTATCAATAAAGGCTGTAATACTAAATGAGACTCATATGGTACCAATCTCCTCTGCAGTCCACGGCCAGGTGCACAGTATGGCAGCGAGCCCTCTGCACATGCTGGCAACCCACACGTCCTCGGCATCAGCCTCCCTGCCCACTAAGCTCCAGAGTGGTGACCAGCTAGAGCAGCCAGAGCAGAAGCCGCTCAAAACCGAGGACAACGAGAGTATCGTCATTGCCCTGAGCATGGACACTCCACTGGCAGCTGCAAGGGAGAAAGGTGTCTAAAACTAGAGTCTGGGAGAGCTTTCTTACTTGAAAAAATATCAACTTTGTGGTGCCAAAAGGAGACATTGCCTCTCACCAATGCTCAGACTGTATCCTTCGGTGGGTAGAGGGCCCTGCGGTTGGACTTCACCTCTCAGCACTGAAAACACAAAAACCAGCTGGCCTTAAAGCTCCTTAATTTAAAGACAGAAGTCACACTTGAACAAAACACACACAACAAAACTGGTTCTAACATGATGGCTCTGCTGCCAAGCACTCACCATGCCACTGCCTTTGGGTGCAGCTTTTTTAAATTTAAATTTAAATTTTTAATAAATGCTTTATTTTAGAATAAAAAAATGTTTGGCTTTTACACTGTCATAATACTCCTAGGCAAAAAGATGCTGATTAGAGACAAAACTTGGCCTTTGATTGGCATCATTTCCTCTCAGTGCTTAACACCTACTGGGTGAATTGTGGGGGGCCCAATCACTGCAGAGCTTGGACATCCCCAGATGGTGTCTTCTGGAATGTGCAGGAGCAGCAGTTCTCAACCTGTGGGTCATTACCCACAGGAACTATATTAAAGGGGCATGGCATTAGGATAGTTGAGAACCACTGTGTAGGTGGAAGGGTCCAGTTCCTGCTGCTGCTGATTCATGAGCAGGAATGGCCTGAGGGGGTGGGCTCTGGTACTGCTGGACTGGTAGTCACTGACTGTCCAAGGGCCCTGAGGACCAATCAGTGCTTCGTGAGGTGTCAGGGGTGGGACTTGGGGCAGGCACATGTAGGGCCCAGATGCAGCCTAAGGGGCTCAGGTCTGGCTTTCTATACTCTGAGTGGCACAGCAGGTCTTGGGGCCCAGGTGTCCACCCAGACAGAAGCCAGTGGCAGCTGCTGGTCTTGTGCATGCTCTGAAGATGCCAACAGCAGCCCCTCTGACATGTGAAGTCCTTGGGCCAGACTGTCCCAGCATCCCCTCAACTCTCAGGCAGGTTGTGCAGTGATCCTCATTTTGAAAAAGGTGAAACTGAGGCCAGGTGAGGGGAAGGTCCAGCCTGGGGTAGGATTTGGCTTCTCAACATGGCCAGGCACAATTCTGTAGCCCAAATGGTGGCTCTGGAGTGACTGCCAACTTTCACTAAGCCCCCTTTACTTACATCCCCAAGGACACCTGTCCATTGCCCCTGGAGGTGCCATTGTCCTCCAGCCACTGTTATCACCAGTAATGGTAGCCCTTGAAGTGGAATCAGAGGTAGAAGATGCCTTTGGCAAACTGGCAGCCGAAGCTGTGCCAGTGAGAGTACTCCCACTCACTGTTGACAATCTTGAAGGCAAGGTCCTCATTGGGCAGCCTGGCGTGGAAGCGGAGGATAGGGAAGTCCTTGTTGTCTGGGCAGGTCTCCAGGAAGTACTCTGGAGTAGAGCACTTATGGGTGAGGTCAGGGTAGAAGATGTTGAACTTGTAGCCTTGCGTGATCTTGGGTGGGGGGTTATCAAAATCATAGTGTATCTAGTTATATTTGTTCCCTTCAAAGCCTGTGTGTGCTTGGTTGAGGAAACATGGCTTGCATTGTCAGTATTTGTCAGCCCACAGGTAGGCCTTGCCTGTCAATGGCATTGCCACACTGAACTGTGCCTCATCCTGGCCCATGCCCTCCTTGGCACACTGAAAGAAGATGTCCTCTGCACTCTCACTGGCATGTCCTCTTGCCTGTGACATGGAGCTGCTGGCATGACAGTTGCAGGCCCTGCAGGTCCTCATTGGGCTCCAGCACATGTGTATCCAGGGGCAGTGCATGCATTGATTAGCCATGGGCTGTACTTGCCAGTGTCATAGTTGCCCAGGCTCTGCTAGATCAGGGCTTCTTCCATGAGCACTCCCTCACCCTCACCTTTGCCCTCTGCTGTTGCTGCCCCATTTGCCTTGGGCTCCACTGGCTGCCCTCCAAGGCCCCTGTGAGGTGGGGGCCACCTCTTCAGGCCCCAGACTGGGGCTAGGGTCTGCAGCTCCTGCTTCAAGATGGGGAACAGAGTTTGGCTCTCCATGTCCTGCTCCTGCTTAAGCTTATACAGCTTCTGCCGCAGCACATCCTGATGGTGCTGGTGGAGCCTGGCCCCGGACATGTGGGCATGCAGCTGCTGTAGCAGGCTTTCTCAATAGCCCGTGACCAGGTCTTGACCTCACCTGGAAGATGACCTGCAGCTGGCTATATGTCTTCCCCTTGAAGACCAATTGCACGTGTGAGCTGACTGAGGCATTGACCCCCTCATGGCACCTGGCCCCTTGCTGGAGGCCGCCAGCTTGCAGAGCTTGGAGATCTTGTCCTCGGTGATGATAGTCATGTCCCACCAGAAATCAGCATTCTTGTCCTGCTCCAGCTCCATGTACACTTGGATGTCCTCCGTGTTGGCCATAGTGAGGCCATTGAGAAAGGTGTAGGGCTCATGCATCTCCAGACCAGGTTGTCATCCTCGGAACTGATGTACTTGGCCAACAGGTCAATGGGCTTAGCCCACCCATCCCAGATGCAGATCTTGGAGCGCAGGTTGGCCTGCTGGAGGTGGAAGTTGTCCTCTTGCTCTTCCCATGTCTTGAAGTGCTCTGCCTTCTTCTCTGGCTGCAACAGCTCCCACTCCTGCTCCAGATGATTGTCCTCTTAGATTCTCTTGTTGTGTTCCTTAAGTTCCTTTTCTTCCAGGTGGCTAATCCCCTTCTTCTCCAGGGCCTTGTTCCAGATAAGAGTGCCCAGTAGATTGTTGTCCCCAAAGGGGTTGTCTGTGTTGATGCAGCCCGTGTACTCCTCGCCCCAACCCATCTTCTCCCGTTTCTTGCACTTGTTGGCCTCCTTCTTGGCCAGTCATAGGGCATATTTCTCCTTGAATATCTGGAAGGCCTTCATCAGCTCGTTCTATTGCTTCTGCTCCTCCCGCAGCTGCAACTGCTCCTGCAAGTTCTGCTGCTGGCTCAGGGCAGCTGCCACAGCTGGCGGGTTCTGGGAGCGTGCTGGGGACACAGAGCTGAACCCCCAGGAACCTAGAGACCAAGAATGCGCAGGCTGGTGGTAAGCCCACGAGCCCTGCTGCTGTTCTTCGCCTGAGTCAGACCCAGAGGACTGGTCCCTTAAGTGCCATCACACTGGCGGGGAGCTGCCACGGTTCATCTCTCGAATCTGACCTGTGCTCCTGGCTCTGCGGCCTCCATCTATGCCATCGCCGCCCAAGGCTACCGCTCCAACTCCCACTGCCGCTCCTTCGCCTTGGGCCCCTGAGACCCCCGGATTGAGAGCACGAGTCCTGGGTGCAGCTTTTAACTACAAGTAAGAAAACTCCTTGGACCAGACTGTATGTGAGGATGGTGGGCGCAGGTGGCGCGTGGTGAACCAGCTTCTGGGACTGGGGCCTCTCCAGAGGCCAGGCAGGACCTGAATCTGGTGGCAATGGGAGACCAGACAGTATTTTGTTGCTCTCATGTGGTTTTTGAATATTTGAGGTGTACTTTCTTTACACAATAATGGGGTCTTTGACATTTCACATCACTCCATTTCTGCTCTGGGAATTTTGCAATCACACAGGACTTTTGTGTGGATTTCATCTGGGGGAAAGAAACAACATAATATTGTGTTTTTGTTGTTTTCAGCCTAGTCCATGGAAAGATTTACTTTTGCCTGTCTTGTTAAAGTTCAGACGGAGCTATTGTGTGACTGCTGCAGATGTCCCAGGTAGAGCAGTTGCCTGAAGGATTTCAGCACGTCCATTTCAGTGGGTGGGACTGACAAGAGGCTCTTGCCTCACACCGGAGGCGCATGTGAGGGCCCAGGAATGAGTCTGTTGCGTGAAAGAGCTGCCAGGATTCGTGGAGCTGCACTTAACTGTTCTCTTTCTTGCTATTTTTTGTTGTTTGTTTCTTTGTGTTGACTTTGTCCCTGGCAAAATATTTTCCCTCTAAGTAAATCCAGTCTCCTAAGTATTGTGTATGTTTAAAATGACAGCCATTATTACTACATTTGCAAAAAAAGATTCAGTGTTCTATCGTGCCCTTTCAAACAAAGCTGGCAGATATCTCTGTGGCATGTGTGAGAGTGCGGCATCCTGGCCACCTCTAGCAGTTTTGCAGTTTTCCCCACGCAGTGAGAGCCCCAGCTGTGGCGGGCTGGGAGCTGCTTGTTCATCCCAGGGTCTAGGTCGGCCTGTCCCGGGCCATGCTGTGTGGCAGGGCGGCAATCTGCTAGGTCAGGGCACAGGTCTGTTTTTGTGGGTGTGCACGAGTGTTTGTGTTGTGGGTAGAGGTAAATCGTGTTTCTTCTTGGACCCCACCATGTCTTCTGGCACTGTGAGTGAAGTGTAGGCCTTGGGCCAGCCTGCGGTCTTTGCTCGCCTGGGGCGTCCTGGTCCCCACATCAGGTGGGACACTGGCAGGCTCACTGGCATTTATTTGGTGTTTACCCTTGACTTTGCATGTCTTTTTCTTTTTTTTTTTTTAAGACAGAGTCTCACTATGTCGCCCTTGGTAGAGTGCCATGGTGTCACAGCTCACAGCAACCTCCAACTCCTGGGCTTAAAGACATTCTGTTGCTTCAGCCTCCCAAGTAGCTGGGACTACAGGTGCCCACCACAATGCCCAGCTATTTTTTCTTTTTTTAGAGACAAGGTTTTGCTTTGGCTGAGGGTGGTCTAGAACCTGTGAGTTCAGCCAATTCACCTGCCTTGGCCTCTCAGAGTGATGGGACTACAGGTGCCCACCACAAAGTCCACCCAGCTGTTTTTATTTTTATTTATTTATTTTGAGACAGAGTCTCACTATGTCACCCTTGGTAGAATGCTGTGGTGTCACAGCTCACAGCAATTCCAAATTCTTGGGCTTAAGTGATACAAGCAGCTGGGACTACAGGTGCCCGCCACAATGCCCAATTATTTTTTGTTGTTGTCCTTGTTTAGCAGGCCCAGGCTGGATTTGAACCCACACAGCCCTGGTGCATGTGGCCAGTGCCCTAACCACTGAGCACCAAGCCAGACTTGGATGTCTTTAGGCATCTGGATTTCTCTGGCAGAGAAGATGACACAGCTCACTGTAGACTCTCTGCTGTTCTGCTCCTTTTCGTTAGCAGGGAGCTTAGCATTTTGGGACAGGATTGCTCTAGGTCAGCTACAACCCAGGGCCTCAGAGTTGTCATGGGCCCTCCACCTTTGATTTCCTGTAGCCCAGGGTCAGGTACCTGACCATCACTTCTCTCTTTCTTTTTTGTTTCTTTAATTGTTTTTGAGGTTTATTTTATTTATTTATTTTTTAGAGGCAGAGTCTCACTGTGTTGCCCTAGGTAGACTGCTGTGGCATCATCGTAGCTCAATAAACCTGAGAAAAAATGACAAAGAGGAAACAAATTTTTTAAGAAAGAGGTTAAAAGCTAAGTGTGGTCAAAGGTACAGGCTGCCCAAAGCCAGCTTCCTGGTCTAAAGGAACCAGGCCCAGATAAGGAGTTCTAGAGGTGCCTGGAATTCCCTAAAAGCGGCTTTGTGTGTGTTCAGAACAAGACAGAGATGTGGTCACCATACACATGGCTGGAGGTAATTCACAGTAGATCTCTCACTTTTGGTCTCAAGAACACTTTGCTTGTCCTTTTTTTTTTGATGGATTCTTGTTTTTTTTGCCCAGAATAGAGTGTCATGGCATCAGTCTAGCTTACAGCAACCAAGCAATCCTTCTGGCTTAGCCTTCCTGTTAGCTGGGACTACAGGTGCCCATGACAATGCCCAGCTAATTTTTCTATTTTTATTTTATTTTAATACTTGGAGACAGAGTTTCACTTTGCCACCCTCGGTAGAGTGCCGTGGTGTTACAGATCACAGCAACCTCAAACTCTTGGGCTTAAGTGATTCTCTTACCTCAGCTTCCCAAGTAGTTGGGACTACAGTTGACTGCCATAATGCCTGGCTATGTTTTTAAAGACAAGGTCTTGCTCTGGCTCTGGCTCAGGCTGGTCTCGAACTCATGAACTCAGGCAATCCACCCTCCTCAGCCTCCCAGAGTGCTAGGATTACAGGTGTGAGCCACTTTGCCTGGCCTAATTTTTCTATTTTTAGGAGAGATGAGGTCTCTCTCTAGCTCAGGCTGGTCTCGAACTCCTGAGCTCAAGTGTCCTACTTCACTCCTACTTCAACCTCCAGAGTGCTGGGATTACAGCTGAGTCACAGTGTAATGAGTGAGTCACAGTGAGACAGTCTCTCTGTCCCTCTACATATATGGAAAACAGTGAGTCACACTGAGTCGCAGTGAGACAGTCTCTCTGTCTCTCTACATATATGGAAAACACAAAGTGTTTTTTCTTATTGTAGGTCCTAGTGCTCAATATTTACCTCCTTACAAATTAAAACTCATAGGATGCTTCAGTGGACTTTTCATTTCTACCTTGAAAACCTGTAAATTTCAGCCTTTAAAGAGCTTGTAATATTTACATTCAAAATAATTCAGCTCCTTTTTCTTTAATCTCTGAATTATACAGCTCAGTTTTGGCATAAATTATGTTAAATCAGTTTGGACAGCCCTCTTAAGTATCTGATTATTCTCACTATCTCATCAAATTTCTCAGCCCCCTCCTGATAGCTCTGGCCCTTGATACCTCTCGCCTTCAGTGAGATTCCTAGTAGGTCCATTTGACCAGAATCTCCCTTATCTCTGATGTTTTCTGTCCACTGGTTTCATCAGGACCTCGACCCTGCCATGGCAATAAATGGTCACTTGTCTATTTTTCACTTGGAATGAAGTCCAGGCCCCTGGTGAAGTTTCTTCCCCTTTTATACTGGTTCCTACAGAAAACCTATTTTACTGTTTTTATTACTAGCATACAGCTCTGTTTTCTTTTTGACACTATAAAAATGTTTTGTTGCATATGATGGCATATTATCAGTCTCTCTTAAGCTCAGGGAAAGAGCGTTTTTTTATCATATTTTTATTTCTTATATAGAGTTTCCCCAGAGTCTGTGAATTTCTCTTTTCCACGAGCCAGATAAACTCACTTATGTCTGTTGCAGTGTATTTAAATGCAGAGGGTGCCGCTGTGGGTTTAGTCAGACACTCCTCTACTCTTCCTTTTAAGCTAATGACCCATCTGCTCTGTGTTCACATCATTTGTGGGTAGTGAGTGCAGGTGCTTGGGGTGGCAGCAGCACCTTAGGGCAGGAGATGGGAAACCCTTCTCTAACAAGTCCTATCTTTATCTGGACCTGAGTTTCTGACCTCTACCATTTTCATTCTCTCTGAGGAACTTTTTAACTTTTCTTTTCTTTCTTTCTTTTCTTTTTTTTTGAGACAGAGTCTCACTTTGTCGCCCTGGGTAGAGTGCCTTCATGTCACAGCTCACAGCAACCTCCAGCTCCTGGGCTTAGGCAATTCTCTTGCCTCAGCCTCCTGAGCAGCTGGGACTACAGGTGCCCAACACAACACCCAACTATTTTTTTGTTGCAGTATGCCTGGAGCCGGGTTCGAACCTGCCACCCTCGGTATATGGGACCGGTGCCCTACCCACTGAGCCACAGGTGCAGCCCTCTTTAACATTTCTTGACACAGATCTACTGGCAAGAAATTTCCTCAACTTCTGTTTATCTGAAAAAGTCTACTTTTTATTTTTGAGGGATAATTTTGCTGGGTACAAAATTCAAGGTGGGTAGAAGTTTTTTCCTTGCTTGAATGGATTCTATAAAGGAAGTTTTTTCCTTGCTTAAATGGATTCTCTGATATAATTTTTAACTTTATTCTTCTATAGGTAAGGTGAGTTCCTCCTAGCCTCTTTCAAGATTTTCTCTTTGTCTTTGATTTTTCTTAGATTTGAACGTAGTTTGCTTAAGCGCAGTTTGTTGTTGTTATTTTCATTTCTCAGTAGATGACTGCTTGCTGTTTTCAGAGCTTCTTGGATATTTAGTTCTATGTATATAATTAATTTTGGAAAACATTTTTTTTGTTTTTGAGAGAGAGAGTCTGACAGAGTTGCCCCAGTAGAGTGCTATTGCATCATGGCTCACAGCAACCTCAAATTCTTGGGCTCAAGTGATCCTTCTGCCTCAGCATCCCGAGTAGCTGGGACCAGGCATCTGCTGGAAAGCCCAACTAATTTTTTTTTTTTAATTTTAAAATGATTTATTTATTTATTTATTTTGAGACAGAGTCTCACTTTGTCATCCCTGGTAGCTCAAGTGATTATCTTAGCTCACAGCAACCTCAGAATCCTGGGCTCAAGTGATTATCTTGCCTCAGCCTCCCAAGTAGCTAGGACTACAAGCACCCACCACAATGCATGGCTAGTTTTAGAGGCAGGGGTCTTGCTGTAGCTCAGGCTGGTCTCAAACTTGTGAGCTCAGGCAATCTGCCCGTCTTGGCCTCCCAGAGTGCTGGGATTACAGGCGTGAGCCACTGTAACCTTAATTTTTTTTTTTTTTATATTTTGTAGAGATGGGATCTCGCTCGTGCTTAGGAGTCTCCAACTCCTGAGAGCAAGTGATCCACTCATCTCAATCTCCCAGAGTGCTGGGATTATAGGTGTGAGCCACTATGCCTGGCCAAAATTCTTGATCATTATTACTTCATTTATTTCTTCTGTTCCTTTTTCTTTTTCTTCTTTTGATATTCCTATTTTTACATGTATTTTATACCTTTATAATTTACCTGCACGTTCTTGGATATTTTGTTCAGGCTATCTAATTCTTTTTTTTTTTTTTTGAGACAGTCTCACTCTGACTCCCTAAGTGGAGTGATGCGGCCTCATAACTTATAGCAACTTCAAACACCTGGGCTCAAAGGAGCCTCCCCCTTCAGCCTTGAGTAGCTAGGATTATAGGCATTAGCCACCTCCCTGGCCTAAATCACCATTTTAAATGTACTGATTGTTAATTTTTTCCCTGAAGCTCTTTCATTTACAGCTTGATTCTTGGACTTACTTTTGACCCTTGTTCCACCCCTTGGTCAGTGCTTCATCCTGAGAGCAGGGACTATGCCTGCGTTGTTCACTGCTGCCTTCCCCCAGCTCAGAGCGGCACCTGACACAGGGCTGGTTCTCAGTAAATATCAATTAAATAAGTACTACCCTCCATTTCACTTTGTTTGGAACTTAGAGAATAAAGCAATACTCATAGCTTCTGTGGAATGAAAACTTATAGTGAGCTTCATATCACTTTCCTTTTTAGTGTTATATATTTATTTTTATAGTAGTAACATTTATTCAGAGTAAGAGAAACAAATGCAGACACACAGTTGATGTGGGCTCACATGTTCAGGTTGCCGGTGCTAGAAGACAACCTTAGATGCTGTATATGTAACTTGTCTATATTACACGTTGATGAACCTGATGTGTCTGCTGACTGAGGCTTTGTGGGTCTGCCCCACATGTCTGGAGCAGGTCAAAGGACACAGCACAGACACACAAGACCCCTCAGCACGGAGGAGATGGCGTGCAGAGGGTCCAAGCTTGTAGGGGGCTTTGGAAAGGATCCTCCTAGGGAATACACTCCTCACTTGTCTGCTTTTGTGGACTGAGAGGAATTCCAGTGGCGTGAGTGGAGCTCCCACACCCACTGGCCCTGTAGAAGGCGGGTTATGGTGCAGACTTCTCACCATCTTGGCTCAAGGAGTTGATCCCAGCCCCCAAGGCAGCTAATTTGTCAGCTGGCCTCTGTCTCCAGAGGTGAACTGGTGTGAGGTGTCTGCCCAGCTGGAGGAAAGGTAACTATCTGAACAATTGGATTCTTCTTCTTTGTGGGGATCTGAATTTGAGATCTGTGGAGGCTGTCACTTGTTCCTAGTCTGGGCAGAAACCTATGGCAGGCAGAGAGTAGCCATGACCAAGCAGAGGTTGGAGTATCTGGATCTCCCTAATAGAACCCCAGCTCCAGGACTAGTAGACACCCACTGTCAGAAAGAAAACAGTTGTTAAAGAAAATGTCCCTCCAATCCACTTGCTCCCATATAGATTGCCAAAGTGCCCCTGGACACTCTAGCATACCCTCACATAGGTGGCCTTGATTGATCGCTAGAAAGATGAGTTTAAAGCTGACAGGCTTTCTGCTCAGCTGACAATTCCCCCCACCCAGCTTTTTAAAAGACAGAGTCTAGCTTTCCTGCCCTGGGTAGAGTGCTGTGGTGTCACAGCTCACAGAAACCTCAAACTCTTGGGCTCAAGTGATTCTCTTGTCTCAACCTCCTGAGTAGCTGGGACTACAGGCACCCCCTTTTAAAAAAATAAGTATTTTGCACTCCTTAGGCTGACAATTTTAAAAGTAGTTTGAGAAACCAACCACATTCCATTTGAAGTCCAAAAGATGAGATTAGGATGTGGGCAGCACTTCAAGGAGACGGTATTTAGGACTTCTCAGACTGAGATGGATGCCAGCACCTCACAGTGGCCCCACGATGGTGTTCGCCCCCCACCCCATAAGACCAGGGGGCTGGGTAGGAGGAAGGAGAACACGAGATAAATGAAATGATGCCAAGTACCATCATTCTTAGATCAGTCTTAGATCTGGCCGGAACAAAACAAGCTCAGTGCTGTCATGATGAGAGTTAACAAGCTAAGTGCTGTGACAAATTGCTTTACTTATTCACTAATTGCCAGATCTGCTTGATGTGTTGCCAGATCTGCTTTATGTGACCTTTATGTTACCTGTCTGCTAATCTGCTAAATTGCAAGGTTCACTTCTGTAAAAGGGGTCATCGTGACCCTGCACTTGCTTTTTGCTTCTTTTGCCAACTTTTAATCCACCTGTTTGTCCCTTTGCCAACTTTCAGACTATAATAACCCCAGCTTCAGACCCCTCAATGCTCTCTCACTTAGTCTGCCTTAGACTTTGCTGAGACAGCCCCGCAGTTAATAAAAGACTCCTTTTTGAACTTCTAATTTGAGTCGATGGTCCTTATCTCACCCCATTACATATGGAGGCCCCAGCAAGATTTCTGGGTTTTAACCCAGGCTACAGCCACTGGTTGTGGCTAGGGCACGAGAGCCAGTTTCACTAGGGGGTGGCCACTGAGAATTTCTCAGCCCCCGTTGAAAGACCGACTCTGTCCCCTTGCCCCAACCTACCAAATTAATAGACTAAATTTGAGCGCTAATGGAGGCTTCAGGTCTGGAATCCTTACCAGTAAGTCTGTTCTGTTCTTGGACACCTGGAGGCTGGATGCAGATGTAGATAGGGTGTTTGCAGCCCTTTATTAGACTGTTCTAGTATTTGCAGTCTTTATTGGTTTGTTCTGGTATTTGCAGTCAACTGCTCTGGTTCTGGTTCTGTGTGTCTTTTGCGTGTTTTGTGTTGTGTATGTATCCCGGTTAGGGTGTTTTGGTATTAGCAATCTTTTGGACTGTTTGGATTTGCAGGCTGGTCCTGGTTTTGTTTATTTTGTGTTTTTGTATGATCTGTGTTATATGAGTAAGAGAGTGAAAGAGTTTGGATGTGATTCCACGGCCCTGAGGCTTTGGAATCTGAGTGGGCTTCCACCCACGGTTCTACGACTTCATCATACGGCTTAGTGGCAGCCCCCTCGGGGCAACCTGGAAGGGGGTTTATACATCTCCGCCTATGCCAAGATAGGGTTTTAATCCCTTCGGGGACATGGCCGGGAAAGCATCCGTGTCTGACTGATTTTGTGTCCGTCTGTCTCCTCTATCTGTCTGTCCCCTTTGTTCTCTTTCTCCTCTATTCTATCCGTCTGTCCCCTTTGTTCTCCATATCAGATCTATGTCTCTTCTGTAGGTTTGGATATTTTCTACGGTGTCTACTTGCAGATAACGCCCAACTTTTTCCTGTGGCTGTGATCATGTTCTCCTGTGAGTCACTAACCTCTTTTATCAGGGAACTCTCTAGGAATTTCATCCTGTGGAAATTTGCCTTTTTACCTTCTTTCTTTCTCTTATGTCTCCCACTGCCTTTGACATCGTTGCGTGACCGGAGACGCGAACCAACAGCAGCTTTGCCGTGGGTGTTAACTCGCTCCTGTAATTATTAAGTCAAGAAACAGACTACAAGGCATGGGATGGCATGTAGCCAAGTTCTTTATTTAGGGGTTTGATTTTATGCCTTTCTAGTCACGTACACACTTAATCTATTATCTGTTAGTTTCACCGTTACCTCATTTTACCTATCTGAAATCAACTTGAAAGGAAATATCCTGTTACCACATCAACACAATCACTTTTGCATTAAACATCTTCTTGTAGACACTGACTAATCTGTGGGCAGGTGTGTAAACAAAATCATAAAGAAGAAAGTAAACAAGGGGAACAGAGTTAATGGAAGAATATCTTCAAGCATTCACTCAGTTTACTCAGTATGAAGTAACGACTGTGTCTTTTCTTCAGGGCAGAGCACCTATAGACCTCTGACAATATGTTGTTAACATACGTCAACCCTCTGGCCCGTATCTCTGAGGAAAGGTAGCATGCTCTTTGATCTCAGGCTTCACGGGGCGCACAGCTTCAGAGAATGGGCTTGTGGAATTTTTAACTCTAAGCAAGCCAACTCTGCATGTGTCCTGGGGGGGTCCAAGTCCCTTAAGCCTCTGGAAGAATAGCAAGTCATGTTAAACTCACACTGAGTTCACTTTGTGTGCTTGATGTAGGATATGTTTATTTCTAAATATTATCTTATAGACATTGCTTTGGACTTTACTGTACAGTGTTGGTTTGGAATCTTTGTCTGTTTGGCAGCATACTGCACTTACTGGCTTCTATCTTTCTTTTTTTTTTAATTTTTTTATTAAATCATAACTGTATACAATGATATGATTATGGGGCATCATACACTCACTTCATAAACCATTTGACACATTTTTATCACAGTGGTTAACATAGCCTTTCCGGCGTTATCTCAGTTACTGTGCCAAAACATTTACATTCTACATCTACCAAGTTTCGCAAATACCCCTATAATATGCACCACAGGTGTGATCCCACCGATTCCCCTCCCTCTACCCACCCACCCCCCTTTCCCACTTCCCCCTATTGTTAAGTTGTAGCTGGGTTATAGCTTTCATGTGAGAGTCCCAAATTAGTTTCATAGTAGGGCTGTGTACATTGGGTATTTTTTCTTCCATTCTTGGGATACTTTACTAAGAAGAATATGTTCCAGCTCCATCCATGTAAACATGAAAGAGGTAAAGTCTCCATCTTTCTTTAAGGCTGCATAGTATTCCATGGTATACATATACCACAATTTATTAATCCATTCGTGGATCGATGGGCACTTGGGCTTTTTCCATGACTTAGCTATTATGAATTGGGCTGCAATAAACATTCTGGTACAAATATCTCTGTTATGTTGTGATTTTTGGTCTTCTGGGTATATGCCCAGCAGAGGAATTACAGGATTGAATGGCAGATCTATTTTTAGATCTCTGAGTGTTCTCCATATATCTTTCCAAAAGGAATGTATTAATTTGCATTCCCACCAGCAGTGCAGAAGTGTTCCCTTTTCTCCGCATCCACGCCAACATCTCTGGTCTTGAGATTTTGTGATATAGGCTAGTCTCATTGGAGTTAGATGATATCTCAAAGTAGTTTTGATTTGCATTTCTCTGATGATTAAAGATGATGAGCATTTTTTCATATGTCTGAAGGCCGTGCGCCTGTCTTCTTCAGAGAAGTTTCTCTTCAAATCCCTTGCCCAGCCTGCGATGGGATCCCTTGTTTTTTTCTTGCTGATGCGTTTGAGTTCTCTGTGGATTCTGGTTATTAAACCTTTGTCAGAGTTATACCCTGCAAATATCTTCTCCCATTCTGAGGGCTGTCTGCTTGCTCTGCTTACTGTGTTCTTAGCTGTGCAGAAGCTTTTTAGTTTGATCAAGTCCCAGTAGTGTATTTTTGAAGCTGCTTCAATTGCCCGGGGGGTTCTCCTCATGAAATACTCACCCAGACCAATTTCTTCAAGGGTTTTCCCTGCATTCTCCTCTAGTATTTTTACAGTTTCATGTCTTAAGTTTAAATCTTTAATCCAATGAGAGTCTATCTTAGTTAATGGTGAAAGGTGTGGGTCCAATTTCAGTCTTCTGCAGGTTGCCAGCCAGTTCACCCAGCACCATTTGTTAAATAGGGAATCTTTTCCCCACTGAATGTTTTTAATTGGCTTGTCAAAAATCAAATAGCGGTAAGTAGCTGGATTCATCTCTTGGTTCTCTATTCTATTCCAGATATCTACTTCTCTGTTTTTGTGCCAATACCATGCTGTTTTGATCACTATCGATTTGTAGTAAAGTCTGAGGTCTGGTAGTGTGATTCCTCCTGTTTTGTTTTTATTTCTGAGTATTGTCTTGGCTATTCGAGGTTTTTTCTGATTCCATATAAAACGAAGTAATGTTTTTTCAAGATCTTTAAAATATGACAGTGGAGCTTTAATAGGGAGTGCGTTGAAATTATATATTGCTTTGGGTAGTATGGACATTTTGATAATGTTGATTCTTCCTAGCCATGAGCATGGTATGTTTTTCCATTTGTTAACATTTTCAGCTATTTCTTTTCTTAGAGTTTCATAGTTCTCTTTATAGAGATCTTTCACGTCTTTTGTTAGGTAAATTCCCAAATATTTCATCTTCTTTGGCACTACTGTGAATGGGATAGAGTCCTTAACTGCTTTTTCAATTTGACTGTTGTTGGTGTATATAAAGGCTACCGATTTATGAATGTTGATTTTGTAACCTGAGACGCTGCTGTATTCCTTGATCACTTCTAGAAGTTTTGTAGTAGAGTCCCTAGTGTTTTCCAGATACACAATCATATCATCTGCGAAGAGCGAGAGTTTGATCTCTTCTGACCCTATATGGATACCCTTGATCGCCTTTTCTTCCCTAATTGCGGTGGCTAAAACTTCCATTACAATGTTGAAAAGCAATGGAGACAATGGGCAGCCTTGTCTCGTTCCTGATCTGAGTGGAAATGATTCCAATTTAACTCCATTCAATATGATATTGGCTGTGGGTTTGCTGTAGATAGCCTCTATCAGTTTAAGAAAAGTCCCTTCTAGACCAATTTTCTTGAGTGTTCTGATCATGAAGGGATGCTGGATATTATCAAAAGCTTTTTCTGCATCAATTGAGAGAATCATATGGTCTTTGTTTTTTAATTTGTTTATGTGCTGAATTACATTTATAGATTTACGTATATTGAACCAGCCTTGAGACCCTGGGATAAAACCAACTTGGTCATGATGTATAATTTGTTTGATGTGTTGTTGGATTCTGTTTGTTAGGATCTTGTTGAATATTTTTGCATCTATATTCATTAGTGATATTGGTCTATAATTTTCTTTTCTTGTTGGGTCTTTTCCTGGTTTGGGGATCAGGGTGATATTTGCTTCATAGAACGTGTTGGGTATTCTTCCTTCTTTTTCTACATTTTGGAACAGGTTGAGTAATATAGGTACTAATTCCTCTTTAAAGGTTTGGTAGAATTCTGACGTGAAACCATCTGGTCCCGGGATTTTCTTTTTAGGGAGGTTTTGTATAGTTGATGCTATTTCTGAACTTGATATGGGTCTGTTCAACATTTCCACTTGATTCTGGTTAAGTCTTGGAAGGTGGCGTGCTTCCAAGTATCGGTCTATTTCCTTCAGATTTTCATATTTCTGAGAATAAAGTTTCTTGTAATATTCATTAAGGATTTTTTGGATTTCTGATGAGTCTGTGGTTATTTCGTCTTTGTTGTTTCTGATTGATGATATTAGAGATTTTACTCTTTTTTTCCTGATTAGGTTGGCCAGAGGTTTATCTATTTTATTGACCTTTTCAAAAAACCAGCTTTTTGATTTATTGATCTGTTGTATTATTCTTTTGTTTTCAATTTCATTTAATTCTGCTCTAATTTTGGTTATTTCTTTTCTTCTACTGGGTTTGGGGTTGGAATGTTCTTCCTTTTCCAGTTGCGTGAGATGTCCCATTAAGTTGTTAACTTCCTCTCTTTCCGTTCTCTTGAGGAAGGCTTGCAGTGCTATAAATTTCCCTCTTAGAACTGCCTTTGCAGTGTCCCAGAAGTTCTGATAGCTTGTGTCTTCATTGTCATTTTGTTCCAAAAAATTGGTGATTTCTTTCTTAATCTCATCTCTGACCCAGCTATCATTCAGCATAAGGTTATTTAACTTCCATGTTTTTGTATGGGTATGCAGATTCCTGTTGTTACTCAATTCAAGTTTTATTCCATGATGGTCCGAGAAGATGCATGGAATAATTTCTATTCCTTTAAATTTACTGAGGTTAGACTTGTGACCTAAAATGTGATCAATTTTGGAGTAAGTTCCGTGGGCTGATGAGAAGTATGTGTATTCAGTTTTGTTGGGATGAAATGTTCTGTAGATGTCTGCTAAATCTAAATATTGGATGGTTAGGTTTAAATCTAAGATTTCTTTGCTCAGCTTCTTTCTGGAGGATCGATCCAACACTGCCAAGGGAGTGTTGAAATCTCCAACGATTATGGAGCTGGAGGAAATCAAGTTACTCATGTCTGTTAGAGTTTCTCTTATAAATTGAGGTGCATTCTGGTTGGGTGCATAGATATTAATAATTGAGATCTCGTCATATTGAGTATTACCCTTAACAAATATGAAGTGACCATTCTTGTCCTTCCTTACTTTTGATGGTTTAAAGCCTACTGTATCTGCAAATAAAATTGCAACACCTGCTTTTTTCTGATTACCATTTGCCTGAAATATGGATGACCATCCTTTCACCCTGAGTCTGTATTTGTCTTTTAAGTTGAGATGTGACTCTTGTATGCAACAAATATCTGGCTTGAGTTTTTGTATCCAGTCAGCTAACCTATGCCTCTTTAGAGGACAGTTTAAGCCATTCACATTGATGGAGAGTATTGATAAGTCTGGTGGAATTTTGGGTATCTAGTTTTTCAAAGGTCCAGTGGACATTTTTAATCCTTTCGCCAGTGTGGAAGTTGGAGTATGATCCGAAGTTTCTGAGTGAGTTTACTTTTGTGGTATAGGATTGGGTTGGTCATTGTGGAGGATAGGTCTGAGAACATCCTGAAGAGCTGGTTTACTTATGGCAAATTTTTTCAACATATGAATGTCATTGAAGTATTTAATTTCTCCATCATAGATGAAACTCAGTTTAGCTGGATACAAGATCCTGGGTTGAAAGTTTTTTTGCTTTAGGAGATTAAAAGTTGATGACCAGCCTCTTCTTGCTTGAAAAGTTTCAGCAGAGAGATCTGCAGTTATTCTAATATTCTTACCTTTGTACGTTATAGTTTTCTTTCGCCGGGCTGCTTTGAGAATCTTCTCTTTCATGTTAACTTTAGTGAAGCTAATTATGATATGTCTGGGAGATGGCTTATTGGGGTTGAATCGTGCTGGGGTTCTGAAGCTGTCTGCTATCTGAATTTCAGATTCTCTAGGCATGTCTGGAAAATTTTCTTTCATAATTTCATGTAGAAGGGCCTCTGTGTCCTTGGCAGCTACCTCATCATTCTCCGAAATTCCTATAACCCTTATGTTGTTTTTTTTCGAATTATCTGAGAGCTCTCTGAGTGAGTGATCCGTTTTTGCTCTCCATTTCTCTTCCTCTTTGAGAGATTGGGAGCGTTCGAAGACTTTATCTTCAATGTCAGAAATCCTTTCTTCTGCTTGCTCCATTCTGTTACTGAGGGATTCTACTGTATTTTTCATATCTTTGAGGGCTGTAAGTTCTTGTTTCAGTGTGTCTAAGTCTTTGGTGGTTTTGTCTTTAAATTCGTTGAATTCTTGAGACAATTTTTGAATTTCTCCTCGAATTCCTAATTCCATTTTATTAATCTTGTCTGCAAACCAAATTCTGAATTCGACTTCTGACATCTCAGCCAGTTGTTTATGAATGGGATCTTCAATCACATCTGCCGTATCTTTTCTTGGGGGGGTTGATCTATTCTGGTTATTCATGTTACCAGAGTTTTTCCGCTGATTCCGCCCCATGGTTTACTCCCTTTGGTTTTTCCCCTGGGGTTTTATCGAGGGCCCGTACAATGTTGTGGCCTGAGAAACTGGGGCCCTGTCTGGTGTGGTGGAGCAAAGTGGTTCTGTCTTGTTTTCAGCTGGTTTCTGTTCGATCCTATTGCAACTTCTACTCTGGCTTGAAGTCTCAGCTGTATGGAAAAATCAGCAATTAAGTCACCCCGCCTGCCCACCTCTGGCCCCAGTTGGAAAGGAAGAATCAAACCTTCCTACAATCGCACACCCAGGGCACCGCCTGAAGAGTCCTCAGTCTATTAGCCCAGTTCAAAAGGTCCGAATCAACTGTCTCAATCGGCACTTGTCTCGGGTGGAAGGGTTCAAGAGGTCTCTGGGAACTGGATCACAGGGGCCTGGTGACTCCTCTGACACAGCTCACCCCAGTGCAGCGTGGAGTCAGGAGGAGCCACCCAGCAAACAGAGCAGTCTGGGAAGGTTGACGTCTCCTTCCCCACTTTGCCCCTCCGTCGGACCCAGTCACTGGTATCTCTGCAGATGGCTAACCCAGTTGCCTGCAGTGAACAGACACTCCAGGGGTTTGCACCTGCCTGAATCGCAAGGAAGTCTGCCAGGCCCCCGCAGACTGCCGCTATCTAGCAGGAGGAGATGGGGCCTGACATCTTTGAGTGTTTGATGCAGGTGATGGGAAGGAGGTGTTCACTCAGGCTTAGCCCCGTCCCTGATGCATGCTGCTAACAGAATAGAACAGAACAGACAACTTTGTGAGGTTCTGTCTCTGTTCCTGTCGTCGCCTACAGGAGACGGGCTGTTTTGAGTTCAAACGTCTTTGCTGCTGGAGAATTGCGTCTGAACACCTCTCTGGGTCGGCCCCGCCCTGGAGGCTTCCGGGTTTGTGAGCCGTGTCACCGGTGGCCTCCTCTGGTTGCCCAGGGAGACAGGGGGTGTGGCCTCAGAATATCCAGAAGTGAGCGTTCTGCCGTTAAAGAAAAAACGGCCGTTGATCTACCTCCAGGGAACTGCTGCTCTGGTGTGGGCACTCAGGCGACCCTTTTCTCCTCTGTCCCGCGCCCCAGAGTCAGCACTGAGCGGCCGCAGTTTGTGCTGGGTCCACACCCCTTAAGAGATCCCCCAAGAATCAGAACTCTTGGGGGATGGGCCCCCAGACCCCGATTGGGAGTGGGGCGGGGGGAAGCTAGAGTTTCATTCAGTTTCACGCAATACTATGGTCAGGGGAGGGCTCCTGCACTGCACCGCAGGGAAGTGCCGCCAAGGCTTGATCTCCCCTCAGCAGAGTGCCCTCTCCTCGCTCACGTGTCCCAGAGTCAGCGCTGACCTGACGCAGCTCAGGCACTGTGCACTCCCCTCGAGAAATCACCCAAGGAGCCGAACTCCTGGGGGATAGGCCCTCAGACCCCGAGTGAGAGTAGGGGTTCTCAGCTCTCAGCGGGGAGGCCAGAGTCTGATTCAGTCTTGGGCCCCGTATGCCCGGGGAGGGTTGCTGCACTGCACCGCAGGGAAGTGCCGCGAGGCGTGACTCCCCCTCAGCCCGGTGCCCTCTCCTCACTTGTGCGCCTCAGAGTCAATGCTGACCAGTTGCAACTCGGGGACTGTCCACTCCCCTTGAGAAATCACCCAAGGATTCGAACTCCTGGGGGATAGGCCCTCAGACCCCGAGTGAGAGTAGGGGCTCTCAGCTCTCAGTGGGGAGGCCAGAGTCTGATTCAGTCTTGGGCCCCGTATGCCCGGGGAGGGTTGCTGCACTGCACCGCAGGGAAGTGCCGCGAGGCGTGACTCCCCCTCAGCCCGGCGCCCTCTCCTCACTCGGCGCGCCTCAGAGTCAATGCTGACCAGTCGCACTCAAGGGGACTGTCCACTCCCCTTGAGAAATCACCCAAGGATCCGAAGTCCTGGGGGACAGCCCTCCAGACCTCAGTGGGCGGGAGGGGAGCGCCGGGGATTCAGGGTTGCCGGCAAAGGATTCCCAAAGTTTTATTCAGCCCTATGTCCGGCAGGAGAACGCCACGGCACCCCAGTAGGGGAGGTAGGTCCAGTTTTTAGAAGGTCTCTCCCGTGGAGTGTAGTGGGAGGGCCTTTAATTTCTGCCCGCTTGTTCAATTATGGGGCTCTTGAGCCGGTCTCCTGGGGGAGGGGGACTCCCGTCTGCTTGGTGGTGGATTTTGTACCTTTTGTTTGCGTCCTTGTGATCACAGCTTGCCTCAGCGGTGTTGATGTGCGTTCTTCAGCCTTCTCTCTTGGTGAGGCTCAAGTCCACCAGGATACTTACTAAATTCTTGTCCCTTAACTCTCCTTCTGGACGGGAGCCTTTGTTGAAAGCTGGCTTCAGTCCGCCATCTTGTCTCCCCTCCCCGGCTTCTATCTTTCTCACATGGCCCTTTTGTACTTCCTCATTTTTATCTTGACACTGTGATGTAAATGACCCACCTGAGTTTGGGACCCTCTCTTTCCAGCAATTAGAGTTAATACAAAGTTGGTTACAACTATTCCTCTTTTTGCCTGCTAAAAACTGAGTGTGGTGCTGACACTCAGCAGAAGACCCAAGGTCAATTACTCATTTGGAACTAAAGAAAAAAAGAGTCCTCTTTATTTTTTGAGTCTGCTTGTCATGACTCTGTTCGGCTCTTATTCTGCTGATCCTCAGGCGGCCTCCAGGAAGGGGGCAGGCTGTGGTCCCTCTGAAGGGAGGCACCCCCTGGAAACATCCCAGGGTCCCCGGAGAACCTGGAACCCTCAGGAGACCGGCTGATGATCATTCCTAAATTCACCTGTGAGTCCATCTCCAGAGGTAAGCCACTTTAACATCTATTTTTGACTAGTGTCTGCAGATGTTAATGTAACTTTTGATGGTATTTTATTGTGCTTATTTGTTGTGAATTGTTATGAAGATATGTAACTGTTCGTTGAATTCATTTGTTGTAATTTGTGTAGATCCCTTAGGAACCTCCGAGGGAAGGTCAAAGAGACAGGAACTTTGGACGGGGACCCCGAGTTGCCGGGCTATTGGCCTGTCAGAAGCTCTTGGAGGCATGTGTAGGTAAGAGCGACCTGACCAGTGGGGAGCCTCAGCTGTATTGGTCTGTCAGGGGCTCCCAGAAATGTGTGTTAACCCATCATCAGAAATGCCATTGGAATGAAAGTGGGGGTCCAATGAACCCCTGGGGTGTTCCATTGCCCATAGGCCTGTTGAAAGGTTATGAGAGTGTGTTCTGGTTCTGCTTCTGAGAGTACCAGAGTGTGAGAGTAAGTGTGGACTATTAGACATTGTTCATGTCGGGCCCGTGTCTGTCTTGTCGTTTTGTGTCATTTGTTCAGTGTTTATTGGAAGATTGGTCTCAGCCCGAAACAGTCTTGGAGACATTTGTGAGTGGACTATGGATCTTTTCCTTCAAGGGACCCTTCAAAGGCTTCGCTCCTTCTGAGACTGCCTTCTTTACCTACTTGCTCTCATGTGTCCTACATCCCTCACTGCCTGGTGTGTCTCTGGCCTGGCAGTCATTGGTCTGTTCATCCTTATTATTGGTATTGGGCCTGGTATACAATTTTCTTTTTTTTCTGGAGAGGGCACTACCCTCCAGACTGGTCCACCAGGGGGCATTTGGCCCTGACTTGTTGTTACCTCTTTGTGGTGACTTTATTCATGCTTCTGTCCCCACCTGGAGTATTTTTCCTAGCTAGTTCTAATTTTTCTGTGTCTCCCTAACTCTTTGATGCCCCACCATCGCCAGACTTTGGGCCCCTCCTTTTTCTGTCTCCTGGGGAAGACTCTTCCATCAGAGCTACTAGCCCTCAACGTGGGGCCCTCTCCTTTTCCTAGTCTAGGGAGGTCTCTATCGCAGGAAGGGGAGACACTCTTGAACCATATAACGATCCCGGTGACTTGCCTCTTCTGTTCTCCTACTGACTCTGTCTTAAATGGCCATTTGAGTGAAAAATAGAAGCTGCCCAGGTTAAGAAATGAGTTGGAATGTGTGTATGTGAGTGCTTGGAAACTAACTGGAATGAATAACAATATACTTCTTAGTGATCTTGAGAAAGCAGCAGGCCGCTGCAAGGAACTCCTCTAAAGATAAGAACAAACTACACTGAGCTAAAATAACCTTGACAAGAAAAGGGAAAACCCAATAACAACACCCTGGTTTCTAACATCTGTAGGTATAACTATGTAGCTGATATTGAACTGAAGAAAAAGATATAAAAGAGTTTGGAAAAATGTTCCCTAGAACTCAGCCTTTTATGCCTTGAGACACCTGAGTTCATGCCAGCAATTAAAGGTTCCTTCCTCTATATTGTTGGTCTGTTTTAATTCACTGTTTTCCTGCAGCATTCTGGTTTTCTGATGGGGGTGCTCCATAGCACCCTGACTGACGCCATTCCTTAAGAGCCCTCCTGTGCTGATTACATGGAGATGAGGGCTGAGGGCTTCAGCAGAGTGATGGGGAGGTCCTGCGGTGGTCCTCTGTGATAGCAGTTCACCAATAGAGGAATGAACATCCAGGGGAAGAGCAGGCTCTGACAATGAACCTGCTTTTGTAACTCCATTTCTGAAGTAGAAAGTAAAATACAACCCCCTGTGTATTCCACAACTTCTTTGCTTCTGGAAAATCAAGTTTAATTATCCTACCCCACTGTTTGTATGGAATCTTAAGGTTAAGTTAAATACCTAACTCCTTTAGTATTGACTGAAATTTTGTATACAATTTTCTTTTTTTTTTTAAGTTTATAGTTAAAAATAAAAGAAACCAGTAAGTAGGGGTGAGAGAGAGATCTATAGAAAGACATGGGTATAAAGATGTATTTTTGGTAAAGAAGAAAGAAAGAAAAGAGAATAATTTTGTGTAAGAAAGAAATCTTGTGTGAAAATGTTTTGTCTTAAAGTAACCGGTGGTTTTAAAAAGAAGATTTAAGGGTGGCACCTGTGGCTCAGTGAGTAGGGCGCTGGCCCCATATACTGAGGGTGGCGGGTTCAAACCCAGCCCCAGCCAAACTGCAACCAAAAAATAGCTAGGCGTTGTGGTGGGCGCCTGTAGTCCCAGCTGCTCGGGAGGCTGAGGCAGGAGAATCATTGGAGCCCAAGAGCTAGAGGTTGCTGTGAGTCCTGTGACATCATGGCACTCTACTGAAGGCAATAAAGTGAGACTCTGTCTCTACAAAAAAAAAGAAGATTTAAGACAAAAGTGAGGAATTTAAAAATATTAAAAGATAGTGTAAGTTGTAAATATTTATGAAGAATTTAAAAGAAATTTCAAAATATAATAATTTAGTCATTTAAATTGTTAGGGAAACTGAGTCTTTGTCAAAGAAAAAAATTCTTGCTTTTTAAACCTTCTAATTATCGGTTTGACTGAATGAATAATTGGCTTCATAAGGAACTGGGATCCTGGGTTTTATTGTTTTTTTTTTGAGACAGAGCCTCAGGCTGTCGCCCTGGGTAGAGTGGGTAGAGTCCTGTGGCATCACAGCTCACAGCAACCTCCAACTCCTGGGCTCAAGCGAGTCTCCTGCCTCCGCCTCCCAAGTAGCTGGGACTACAGGCGCCTGCCACAACGCCTGGCTATTTTTTGGTTGCAGCCGTCATTGTTGTTTGGCGGGCCTGGGCTGGATTTGAACCCGTCAGCTCAGGTGTATGTGGCTGGCGCCTTAGCCGCTTCAGTCACAGGCACCGAGCCTGTTTTGTAGGAAAAATGTTTTTAAGAGTAAGAGAAATTGGACAGAAAGGAAAATGGCATTGTATAAAAAAGAATCTTGTGTAATGAATCTTTCCTGAAACAAAATGGTTGTTTAAGAAAGTGAAAGGCAGGAAGATGAATAGAATCTTCTCCAAAGATGACAGATGAATGGCCAGCAATCATATGAAAAAATGCTCATCATCCCTAATTATTAGAGAAATGCAGATTAAAACCACCCTGAGATATCACCTAACCCCAGTGAGAATGGCCTATATCACAAAATCTCAAAATTTCAGATGCTGGCACAGATGTGGAGAGACAGGAACATTTTTACACTGTTGGTGGAACTGCAAACCAATACAACCTTTTTGGAAGGAAGTATGGAGAAACCTCAAAGAACTCAACCTAGACCTCCCGTTTGATCCTGCAATCCCATTACTGGGCATCTATCCAGAAGGAAAAAAAGACCTTTTATTATAAAGACACCTGTACTAGGCTGTTTATCGCCCAATTTACGATTGCCAAAATGTGGAAACAACCTAAATGTCCTCCAACCCAGGAATAGATCGGTAAGCTGTGGTATATGTATACCATGGAATATTACTCAGCCATAAAAAATGGAGATTTTGCAGCATTTGTACTAACCTGGATGGAGGTGGAACACATTATTCTTAGTGAAGCATCACAGGAATGGAGAAATATGAATGCTATGTACTCAATTTTGATTTGAAGACAATTAATGACAATTAATGACATGATGGGGCATAGGGGAAGAGGAGAGCAGACAGAGAAGGAGGGAAGGGCTGACGGAGAGGAAAAGAAGAAAGAAAAAAGAACAAGAAAAGAAAAGAAAATAGTGACTAATTTTAACATAAATTGGTTTTAATTTTGATTTTTTAATTTTTTATTTTTTGCAGTTTTTGGCCAGGGCTGGGCTTGAACCCACCACACCTCTGGCATATGGGGCCAGCGCCTTACTCGTTTGAGCCACAGGCGCCACCCTGGTTTTAATTTTGACCAAAGTATATTACTTAAACATTAATTTTTAACTCAACTTGTTAATATGTTGTTTAGGATATTGTTTCCTCATTTGTAAGTGACATGTTTGTAATTTCTCCCTTATAATAATATATTTTCTCCAATTTTAATATCAGGTATACCCAGATCAAGTAGAATGATTTTGATGTATTTCTTCTTTTTCCATTGTCTATAAGATTTAGCATTATCTGTTTTTTGAAATTATCTTTTACTTTTATTTATAAGTATTAGTTGTCTATTTTTTGTTACTTAAAAACATAATAATAGGGCGGCGCCTGTGGCTCAGTTGGTAGGGCGCCGGCCCCATATACCGAGGGTGGCGGGTTCAAACCCGGCCCTGGCTGAACTGCAAACCAAAAAATAGCTGGGCGTTGTGGCGGGCGCCTGTAGTCCCAGCTACTCGGGAGGCTGAGGCAAGAGAATCGCTTAAGCCCAGGAGCTGGAGGTTGCTGTGAGCTGTGTGATGCCATGGCACTCTACCGAGGGTGATAAAGTGAGACTCTGTCTCTACAAAAAAAAAAAACAAAAAAAAACATAATAATAAGTTAACTGATGGCTCTATCCTGAATCTCAGAGTCAAAGCATTCTATAATAGACATACTCTTAATTTGACAATGTGAATGTTCCTTTCTTTGCATGATTATTATTATTATTATCATCGCTTAATATTTCAATGTAGCAATTGTCTGGTTTCTTTTCTGAATATATTTATGTTCGTTCATTCTTTACAAGGTTTTTGTTTCTAGTCCTTATCTTAAACATTGTTATTGTTATTAAATTTCAAGTCTTTTTAATTTTATGAAGGCAAATAAACGGAAACCTAATTAACACGTGTATATGTAAAAAAAGAAAAAGTCATATATCACAATCAAGTAGGTTTCATCCAGGGATGCAAAGCAGGTTTAACATACACAAGTCCATAAATGTAATCCACCATATCAACAGAATCAAAAATAAAAAACATATAATCTTCTCTCAATAGATGCAGAAAAAGCATTGGATAAAATTCAGCATCCTTTTCTAATTAGACCTCTGAAGAATATAGGCATAGGCAGCTTATTTCTTAAACTGATTGAGGCCATCTATGACAAACCCACAGCTAATATTATATTCAATGGAGTAAAACTGAAAGCTTTTCCACTCAGAACTGGAATAAGACAAGGTTGTCCTCTATCACTACTACTGTTCAACATCGTGCTGGAAGTTCCAGCCACTACAATCAGGCAAGAGAAAGTAATAAAGGGCATCCAAATGGGTGCAGAGGAGGTCAAACTCTCACTTTTTCCCGATGATGTGATCTTAAATTAAAAAAAAAAAAGAAAGAAAGTGAAAGACAGGGCAAAGGTTAAAGAAAGTGTAGCAGGTTTATAGATTGTGCAGATTAAATGAAACTTATAAAAAAAAAACTTGTATAAGACTTTACATAGGGTCCAGTTAACTGTGTATTGTCTTTAAAATCTTTTGGCTTGTAATCATGTTTGAACAAAAGTTTTAAGCCTCTCATATTTGACAAACCTTCCAAAGTCAAAATTAAATTTGGGGCTTGGCACCTATAGCACAGTGGTTGCAGTGCACGAGGGCTGGCAGATTCAAACTCAGCCTGGGCCAACTAAACAAGAAAAATACAACTCTAAAATTGGTCCTTTTGAAATATTAAAACCACTGAAAATCTTAGGAAAACAAATTAGACTTATTTGATTTATTAAAAATGTATAAGAAACATTGTCAAATATGAAATGATAATTAATTTTATATGAATTATGGTTATATGTATGTTCTGATAATATTGGTCTCTCCTAAAATATAAGACATTAGTCTGTCCTAAAGTATAAAATATTGGTCTGTCTTAATGTATATTATCAGTAATAATTTTAATTCATCTAAAAAAGAGAGAGGAGGTGTGGGCCAGCTGACAAAGTGGCATGAAAAGACGTATAACTGGCCACTTTGGCTGACTACGCCCCTCTCTGCATTAGCAGGACCCATTGTCCTGCTCCTACTGGGACTAACAGTAGAACCCTGTGTTGTTAATGCTCTCACTTCTATGTCCAAAACAGAATACAGATAGTGAGACTCATAGTATTATGAGTACACTATCAACACATCCAAAGATGAGGATGGAACAATGATTTTATTCCCTGAAATCAGAAGGGGGGAATGAGACCTGGGGACCTCATGGCGGCCCCTTGTCGGATTCACCCCCACCTCCCCCCATAAGACCAGGGGGCTGGGTAGGAGGAAGGGGAAAAAGAGGTAAATAAAATGATGCCAAGTACCATCACTCTTAGATTGGTCTTAGATCGGGCCTGAACAAAACAAGATGAGCGCTAACAAGCTCAGTGCTGTCATGATAAGAGTTAACATGCTAAGTGCTATGACAAATTGCTTTACTTATTCACTAATTGCTAGAGCTGCTTGTTGTGTTTCCAGATCTGCTTTATGTTACCTATCTGCTAATCCACTAAATTGTAAGGTTTGCTTCTGTAAAAGGGGTCATCATGACCCTGCACTTGCTTTTTGCTTCTTTTGCTAACTTTCAGCCCACCTGTTTGTCCCTTTGCCAACTTTCAGACTAGAAAAACCCCAGTGTCAGACCCCTCAATGCTCTCTCACTTAGTCTGCCTTAGACTTTGCTGAGACAGCCCTGCAGTTAATAAAAGACTCCTTTTTGAACTTCTAATTTGAGTCGATGGTCCTTATCTTGCCCCATTACAAGACATCTGGTCCAGTTTGTATTGAGGAAGGGGAAATAAAACTTACACTTCTTTTTTTTTTTTTTTTTGGAGGCACAGTCTAACTTTACGGCCCTTGGTAGAGTTCTGTAGCATCACAGCTCATAGGAACTTCAAACTCTTGGGCTTAAGCGGTTCTCTTGCCTCAGCCTCCCAAGTAGCTGGGACTACAGGTGCCCACCCCAACGCCTGGCTATTTTTTGTTGTAGTTGTTGTTTAGCAGGCTGGGGCTGGGTTCAAACCGGCCAGTCCCTGTGTATGTGGCTGGTTCCCTAACACCTGTGCTAAGGGCGCTAGGCCAAAACTTACACTTTTTAATGATCCTTGGAAAGCAGCAGACAGCTGCAGAAGAATTCCTCCCCCAAAGATAAGAACAAACCTTACACTGAGCTAAAAAAAACTATGTAACCAATAACAGCACCCTGGCCTCTTGAGAAAGTTCATCATTAACTCTTTGTACCCCTTGTTGCTGTTGTAACTGTAACTGTGTAGCTAATATTGAGCTGAAAAAGAAAGTATAAAAGAGTTTGGAAAAGACAGTTCCTTGGAGTTCAGCATTTCATGCCTCCAGGCGCCTGAGTCCTCCTGGCAGTTAAGGGTTCCTTTCTCTGTATTGTTGGTGTGAGTGTCTGTCAGTTTTAATTCCCCGTTCTCCTGGGACAATATGATTATTTTTTCTTTTGTTTTCCATTTTTCTGGAGTGTGCAATTTTATGGGAAAAGAAACTCTTACATTAAAATATCAAACTTGAGAATTTTTAAAAAGGTGTGACAGGTTTCAGAAAACAGTACCCTGAAATGAAGGTCCCAGCTGCAAAAGTTCCTCTCTGGCCTTTCCTTGTCCTTCTGCCCCTCGTGCCATCCTAGGCTGAGCTAGCCAGGAGCAGGAGGCTCCCACTTCCCCAGGGCAGCTCATCAAGGTCAGAATCTCTAGTCCTCAAACCTGCCAGAAAACCTAAGATTATTTTATGTTAAACTGGCCATAACGTAACTTGACCTACCTTATTTGACTGCAAGACTGCAGTTCCAGAAGGGGCCCTTCCTTACATGCAGAGGAAGGTCGCTGCTCAGAGGGGCTGGCAGGACCTGGGCAGGCCTTGCTGGGTGCCACGTAGTCAGTTCACAGTAGATCACACCCTTATGCTCAATTATATTCCCACATGACTGTTCATACTTTGTTGAATCTAAGCATAAAAATGGCCAATTTCCCATTTATCTCTGGGTTTTCATTCTGAAGGCTCCCATATATACATGTTAAAATGAATATTTTACTTAAATTTAAATTAATATTATTTTCCTTCTATATAATCAATCTGCTTCATGTTAGTGATTTTTCTTTTTTTTGTAGAGACAGGGTCTCACTTTATGGTCCTCGGTAGAGTGCCGTGGCCTCACACAGCTCACAGCAACCTCCAACTCCTGGGCTTAAGTGATTCTCTTGCCTCAGCCTCCCAAGTAGCTGGGACTACAGACGCCCGCCACAACGCCCGGCTATTTTTTGGTTGCAGTTAGGCCGGGGCCAGGTTTGAACCCGCCACCCTCGGTATATGGGGCCGGTGCCTTACCGACTGAGCCACAGGCGCTGCCCATGTTAGTGATTTTTCAGTGAACCTTTTTGCTCCCTACAGTCTGGCACTGGGAGCAGGATAACAAGAGCTACTCTGTTTGTTGCTGTGAGAAGCTGTAGGGAAGAGGAACAAGGACCTGACAAAGGCAGCAAAAAAAAAAAGAGTAAGAATTCCTCACTAGCCAAGCTCCTGGCCTCTCTCTGGACAGTCCAGCTGAGCTGATGGAAAAAAATTACTGTATGTCTGTTTTGACTGTTGGAAGAAAAAGGAATTTGTGCAACTAGTCTTGGTACAGTGACTAGTGTGCTTTTTTTATATTTTGTGATATGAACATCTATTGTTTGACCCTTTCCCCCCAGAAATAGCTGTCTGCTTTGTCTTTCCATGTTGTCCATGAAGAGGGATACTAAATAAAGTTTCCTTTCCTCTTGTTTATGGCTCAGAGAGCTTGTCTTGTAATCATGCAGAAAATAGTCCCTCTTTGTCTCCACCATCTGGGAAATGCAATTATTGGTTTGCATCTGGTGGTCAGCATAAAAATGGCTAAGTACTTGAGATTTTTGTTTTTGTTTTTTGTTTTTTTTTGGAGACAGTCTGGGTAGAGTGCCACGACATCGTCATTCAGCAAACCTACGCTCTTGGGCTCAAGCAATTCTCTTGTCACAGCCTCTCGAGTACCTGGGACTACAGATTGCCACAACTCCCTGCTAGTTTTTCTATTTTTAGTAGTGACTGGGGTCTTGCTCTGGCTCGGGCTGATCTTGAACTCCTGAGATCAAGCAATACACCCATCTTGGCCTCCCAGAGTGGCAGGATTATAGGTTTGAGTCACTCCACCCAACCTTGAAAATTTTTTTGTTCTGAATGTGGTAAGCTCTCGGGAGTTTTGGTTATAAAAAGTCTCATTCGTAATGGGCTTTTGTTGTCTCAAGGTGGTTTCCATCTTAGCCTATTTTTAGGAGAAAGAGGGGATCTTTGGAATTGCTTCTTTTCTGAACAATTGAAATAAGTCCCTTTGGAATAAGTACATGATTGAAAATAAATGGCCAAAATATAAATCCTTTAAATAGAAAGAATTCTGGGCGGTTCCTGTGGCTCAAATGAGTAGGGCGCCAGCCCCATATGCCAGAGGTGGCGGGTTCAAACCCAGCCCCTGCCAAAAACTGCAAAAAAGGAAAGATTTCTACATAAAAAAAAAAATAAATAAATTTTAGAGATATGTTATTCCAAATATTTTATTTATAATTATGGGGAATGCAAATTAAAAGAAAGACACCTAAATTATCGTATGCCATAAAATTTGTCACCCTGGGTAGAATGCTATGGCATGATAGCTCATAGCAACCTCAAACTCTTGGGTTCAAGAGATCCTCCTGCCTCAGCCTCCTGAGTAGGTGGGACTGTAGGTTCCCATCACAACCCCAATTTTTAGTAGAGATGGGGTCTCACTCTTGCTCCGGCTGATCTTGAACTCCTGAGCTCAGGCGATTCAACTGCTTAGACCTCCCAGAGTGCTGGGATTATAGGCCTGAGCCGCCGCAACCTGCCCAAACTTTTTTTTCAATTGTGTCTTTTTTTTTTTTTTTTTTTTTTTTTTTTTGTGGTTTTTTGGCCAGGGCTGGGTTTGAACCCGCCACCTCCGGCATATGGGACCGGCACCCTACTCCTTGAGCCACAGGTGCCGCCCTTCAATTGTGTCTTTAACCATGACTATTTTGAGTCTTTTTCATCCACAATTACTATTTTACTTTGACTTTTATCAAAAAAGTGTTGTATAATTGGGTATACACCCAATAATCAGGACAAGTATAATGCTATAACTTCTTTTATCAGTAAATTTGTCCTGCTAAAATTCACCTTTGATTCAGAAATGGAGAACTAGGGAGGAAGACATTATATTTTAGAATAAAACTATAGTGCAACAGTTATTAGAGTCTGGTCTTGTCCATCATTTTTGAATTTTTATTATGTTCCTATAATTTGACCTAAATCCTAAATTATCCCCTGACTACAAAAAGTTTCTAAATGTGGAATAAATTTTTATTTTCTTCATGATGTTCTTAATTGACTGCCCAATGGAATAATATTTTTTATTCTGACATAGAAATTTTCTTTTAAATTGTAACCTACCTGTACATTATATTTCTGCTCTGTGTCATTTGTTGTTTTACTTCTGGCAAAACTAAATTCATGACACTGTGGAGACACTAGAGCCGACTCAATAGCAGCTCTGGATCAGGGACTTTAACGGGACTGCCCAGAAATGAGCTTTCCCTTTGATGAGGGACACCTTGTCTCTCAAATTTTGATCATCAGTGCTTTCAATGAGAAAGACTTTTGATCAAAATAGAAAAATGAAAAGAAATTTTATCTGAGGAATTGGAGTCCTTTTCATTGTCAGACTCAAAGAGACATGAGAATGAGACATTGAACACGCTCCCTCCTTGGTGCTATGGATCTGTCCCTTGAAACTAATGGTATTGCAATGTAGCCATAAATCAACCAATGATACTGCCCCAGAAATTACACCCACCCCCTACAGCTTAACAAGCTTAACAACCTATTGGTTGAGTCAGTCCCTCATCAATGTTATTCCTGACGAACAACTTTGTATTGGCCTCCTCCTTCTCTCCCTTTTTTTGCCTTTAAAACCACTTATCATCTGGGGGCAAGATGTGCTTGCAAGAGGGACTTTACCTAACAAATGCAATCAGTGTAACCTGGCTTATTGTACCCTCAATGAATCCCCAACAATAAAAAAAAAAAGCCACTTATCACAAAGGCCAAGGAAGCTCATAGCCAATGTTAGTGGGGGCTGAGTCTTCTAGGCATGGTCCTCACTTAGGCTCAGTTAGCCTCTTCGAGTCGTATGTTCTGCATCAGCCTTTCCCTTTTATGTTGACAACATTCATTTATTTTCCAATTTTCTTTTTTCTTTTGTTTTTATTGTGGATAAATACATGTAACAGAAATTCCCCTGAACCATGTCCAGGCTCAGTTCAGTGGCATGGAGGACAGTCACACCCTTGTGCAGCTCTCACCGCCCTCCATCTCAGAGGCTCCTCCCACCCTGTGCAGTCGAGAATGTCCCCTCTAAACACAGACTTTCCTCCCCACCCTCCCAGCCCTGGCACCATGTTCTCCTTCTGTCGCTCTGGACTCAACTAGTCCAGGGACCTCACATAGTGGGATCATACATGTTGGTCCTCGTGTGTCTAGCCACTTCACACAGAGGAAGGGTTGCCTGGGCTGCAGCCCGTGTCGGATCCCATGCTTCGTAAGGCTGAGTGATGCCCCTGGGTGTGGACCCTGTTTGCTTATCTGATCATCTATTCCACCCGTACTTCTTGTTTCCAACTTTTGGCTGTCATGACTAGTGCTACTATGAACGTAAGTGTGGGCCAGGTGTTGTGGTGCCCGTAGCCCCAGCACTTTGGGAGGCTGAGGTAGGAGGATCACATGAGCCCAGGAGTTCAAGGCTGTGGTGAGCTACCACGATACCACTGCACTCCAGCCTGGACAATAGAGCAAGACCTTGTCTTAAAAACAAAAGTACTTGGCTCATGCCTGTAATCCCAGCCATCTGGAAGGCCTACGCAGCTAGATTGCCTGAGTTTAGGAGTTGGAGACCAGCCTGAGCAAAGCGAGACCCTGTCTCTTTATTAAAAATAGGAAAACTAGCCAGGTGTCATGGTGAGCACCTGTAATCTCAGCTTCTCAGGAGGATCACTTGATCCCAGAAGTTTGAGGTTACTGTGAGCTAGGATGAGACCATAGCACTCTACCCAGGGCAATAGAGTGACTCTGTCTCAAAAAACCAATATGGGTGTGCCATCATCTCTGAGTCCCTGTTTTCCATCTGTAGATTTTAACTGACACCCATTGGGGCAGGGCTGAGCTGGGCAGCAATGGGCCTCACCCTCTGGAGCCCCCCACAGACCCTGAGGTGGAATGTGATCTCCAGGACCCTGTGTATGCAGGGCTCTGACCTCTGCTGCCTTCTCTCTGGGAAGGGTCCTCCAGGACTACCCTGTTTTACTCCTCTGGCTCCAAGGGGACTGAGAGGAGGAGGCTGTTTGGGCTGGTGACTTGTGGAGTATGACACAGGTCTCCTGGCCTCCTTCCCCTCCACCTGGCAGATTACTACAGCCCAGTGGTGCAAGACCTCAAGACTAACCAAGAGATTCTGGGGAGCTGGTGACAACGAAGCTGCCGACTGTGGGGGCCCTGCTGGATCAGCACAGTGTGCCATGGACCCTGCTGGTATCTCATTGGTTCATCTGCCTGTTTGTGGATGTTCTTCCCGTGGAGGTGGATGCCTCAAGCAGGCCTTGGAGTGGTGCAGGCCGCCTTGGGCATGACAAGGGGTTTCTGTCTCTCTGCAGATAGTGCTGCGGGTCTGGGACTGTTTGTTCAATGAAGGCTCCAACATTATCTTCCGAGTGGCTCTGACCTTTTAAGCAACATTAGGAGGAGTTCATTTTGGAAGACACAAGCACTGCAGACATCTGTGAGAAGTTTGCGCAGATCACCAAAGGGCACTTTGTGATGGACTGCCATGTTCTCATGCACGTGAGTGCAGTGCTTGGCCAAGCATCTGCTGCTTGCAGGGCACTGCAGGGCTGTCTGCCTGCTGTGGCCAGCATGTCTCTCCCCTGACCAGGCCCGTGGCCGGGGCCTGCAGGGCCTTCCTAGGTGCCTGTCTACCTCGGCCTTTTCTTCTCAGCCTCACCCCACTGGATCTGCTCTTGGCCCAAATGGGGCTGCTCCCTGAGGCCAGGGCATCCCCTCCAGGCCCCAGGCCCGGTGCAGGGTGTATAGACTAACTTGGGCTGACCCAGGCCCTGCTGAGAAGAGGCAGAGGCTGTGAGCACAACCTAGAGTTGGGAGTTGCCCTGGAAGACCAGATGGACTGCTAGAGTCCAGGAGCCCAGAAACCCATCTCGCTTTTTCTTTTCTGAGACAAGGTCTCACTGTGTGACCCAGATGGAGTGCAGAGGCATCATCACAACTCACAGCAGCTTCAGGCTTCTGGACTCAAGTGATCCTCCTGCTTCAGCCTCCTGGTGACAGGCAGCTGCCACCACGCTCAGCTATTTTTTTTTTTTTTTGTAGAGACGGGGTCTCACTGTGTTGCCCAGGCCAGTCTCAAACACTTGGCCTCAAATACTCCTCCTGCCTTGGCCTCACATCCTGACATAACAGGTGTGAGCCACTGTCTTCACTTTTAAACACTTTGAGGAAGTGCCCAAGTGCACCTGCTGGCCTTCTGGCCCATGGCATGTGGGTTAGAAGCCCAGTGAGAGGGGGTGGCTTTCCATCAGGAGGCTGCGAATGTTGTCAGGTAATGCAGGGTAGTGTTTTAGGGTCTGGGACTGTCTTCTTTCAGAACGAATCTAGGACACCCAGCCAGAAAATACATGAGTGTGGGCTTGTCACAGATCTGAATGTTGGGTAGCTCCTGGGTGCAGCTGGACATGGGGTAAGTGAACCTTTGTCCACCTGCTACACGGGCTGTGGTCACAGAACACAGCCACCCCCCAACCTGCACAGCTGGCGTAGTGGGCCTGAGTGGTACTGCAGCTGTGCCCAGTCACACTCACCACCCAGTGCCTCGTCAGAGAGAGGGTGATGGTGACAGATGAGACAGCAGTTCACTCCAGATTCACTGGACGGTCACCACAGGCGCAGTGCCCCCTGCAGAGGATGGGCTCCCCCAGCCCTCCCCCGAGCATGCAGAGAAGGCACTTGGAGGCTGCCACAGCCTCTCGGAGAAGATTCACCCAGTCAAGACGATTCCTCCACAGCCTCTGATCTGCACTTCCCGCAGTTGTGGGTGACCTGTACACACAGGAGGGCGTCTTTGAAGGCTGTCCGAGGGCTGGCTGCAAGCCCTTGTGCTGCACACACCTTGGATAACTGGCTTCCATAGTCAGTGGAGCAGCCAAGAGCTTCCTGAGTGAATAAAGATGACGCCACTCTGGGTAGTGTTTGGCAGGGACCCTGTTTTCCACCTTCTTGGTGATGCCTTAGCCTAGCCCTGCAGTTGGTCGAGAGTTTGGGGTCTGCTAACGGTGGGCTTTTACTTCCTCATAATTGGTGCTTTGTCCAAAGGTTAAGTACAAATCAGAGACAGAAAAGGTACATGGGCCTTTGGGTTACGTCAGAACTTGGGGTTCACAGATGGTGAAGGACTCATGAACATGAAGAGCTATGGAAGAGAACTAAGGAAAACAGCTTGTGTTTGCCCTGAAGGAGAGGGCTGTTCCCCAGGGTGGTTGGACAGCACCTCCCCTCCAGATCAGTAGTCCATGCATCTCACCTGCTGAGTGGCTGCTGGCTGAAGGGGTCGTCCTCTCCTGGTAGCCACTGGCAGCCCCACAGAACTGTATCCTTGCTCTGGACACCTGGCCTCTCCCAAACTACTCTCTTCACCTGTGGCATACCGTGTCTTTCTCACCCTATGGTGGGGATCACAGGGGCATGTGCTGTCCACATCGAGATATTTCTGACTGGCACCCTGTTTCTCTATAACCCCAACTTCTTCATGGATGTCCTGGGCCCTGGTGTAGGCAGAGCCAAGGGACACTCAGGCCTGGACTGCTCATCGCTGCCTGCAGTGGGCTGGCTTTAGGGGCTGCGGTCTCAACCTGCTTTTTTCAATTCATGGTTGAAGGTGGCAGGAGCTCATCCCATTGGCTCAGGGCATAAGGTAAGAACCCACCTTGGAGAGGCTGCTGTTCCATGGCAGGGTACACTCTACGCATGTACACACAGTCATCCCCCACCCCCCACCCCACCCCCACATATACATACCCACTCAGACTGGAAAAATTTAGACACATAATTCACACACATGCATATCTTGGGGATGTGGGAAGAAACAGGGAGAGCCATACAGACCCACACAGACATGGGGAGAAAATTAAAACTCCACACAGACAGTGGCCCCAGCTGGGAATTATTTTGTTTCTCAATAATGTTATATAGGCTTGGTGCCCATAGCACAGTGGTTATGGTGCCAGCCACATGAACTGAGGGTGGCAGGTTCAAACCCAGCCCGAGCCAGCTAAACAACAATGACAACTGCAACAACAACAAAAAATAGCCAGGCGTTGTGGTGTGCGCTGATAGTCCCAGCTGCTTGGAAGGCTGAGGCAAGAGAATTGCTTAAGTCCAAGAGTTGGAGGTTGCTGTGAGCTGTGACACCACAGCACTCTACCAAGGGTGACATAGTGAGACTCTGTCTCAAAAAAAAAAAAAGTAATGTTATATAATGAAATGATGTTATTTGAGGACTTTTTGCATATCCAAGCCATCAGATCAGAGACAAATGTCTCTGAAAATATAGTTTGTTTCTCCCAAGAGGAAGGGGCATGCCACATCCTGGGGCCAGAAAGGGAAGCAAATGGTAGGTTAGGAGGCAGGAGGACAGGACAACTGAGGACAGGACTCTCTGATGTGACTTCTGCAGGAATCAATAGCCAGGTGGGGCAATCAGCCTGATGGTGGGGGAGTCTGAATAAGCTCAGGACTCTGGGGCACAGGACTGGCCCAGCTGTCTGTTCCCCCACCCTGGGATGATTAGGGCAGGGGGGTCAGGACCTGATAAAGGAGGTGGTATGGGCTGTGGACACTGAACTGGTTGGTTGGTATTTGAAGTTCACCTTCAAGGAGGATTCCTGGAGAGAGAAGAGAGCACAGGAAGGGAGGCAGGTGGCACGGCAAACCACTCAGGCATGGCACTGGGCTGTCCAGAGGAAGGAGTGTGTGGATTATGTGGGCCAGGCAGATGTCAAAGCAGCAAGTTTATGGAAGCTAAAGCTGGAAACATGATCAATACAAGAGCTCAGCTCAGATGTCCCACCTCAGAGAAGCCTTACTCCTGTGCCTTGTACAGGAGCAGCCTCCCTTACGCAAGTTTCCCTGGATCCATTTCATGCCTATCATGGCAGTGGGGTGATGCCCCATCTGCACTGCACCCTCTCATGGCTCCCCTGCCACCCAGAGTCAAATCCTCATAGGGCTCTCTTCTACTACCACTGCCCCTCACACCCACCCCTGCACTGCTGAATTTCTGGAGCCCTACAGTTTGTCACTGGCACTTGTCCCTTGTAGTTGTTGAGCTGTGTTCACTCTCTCCCTATACAGGGTCAGATGCAGGGAACAGCTCACTTGTTTCATCTCTTTCACTGCTATCCCTGCAGCCTTGATCAGCACCAGATACAGCATAGTGGCTCACTAAACAGTGACTGAGGGACACATCAGTGCTGAGATGCTGGTGCTGGGGCCTCCCAGCATGTGTTTACTGCTGCTCACCAGACCTTCCCAGACATCAGGACATGTTAGGGAGCAAACCAGGCAGTCTCCAGTCTTATGGGCTGACAGCCTGGAGGAAACATAGAAGAACAGTAAGTAAGATGTCCACAAAGACAGTGGGGACATGCACCAGGGAGGGGGAAGGTAAGAGCAGTGAGGGGGAGGCTGTGGAGGAGTGCAGAGAGGGAGCGATTGAGGGGGATACTCTGGGCTGAGAGGACAGCAAATGCAAAGGCCCCACGGTTGTGTGGGCTGGAAGTGTGCGGTGTCTGTAGTCCAGATGGCATGGTTTCCTCTTTGCTTGTGTTTGTTCATTCCGAGTTCTACCTTTCCAGTTGCCTCACTTGATCCCAGGTCATCCATCTGTGGAATTCTGCAAATTTGATTCCAGTATCTGAAGTAGAAACTGAGGTGATTCAGGGCCAAGTAACTTGGATGTTCATTAAGTGGCCTCCCATAGGCCTGGCACTGTCATGCTCTAGGAGGCTGTGACATGAACCTCGTGGGTCTCCACCTCACGTCTTGACACCTCTTCCGTGCAGCCCCTTCCCATCTCAGCTGGGTCATGAGCTCAGATGCTTACCGCTGCTCAGATTTCTGGCTCCTGAGTCCACTTTGCTCTGAATATCTCTGTCCAGGTGTTCCTGAGTCTCCCAGAGCCAGGGCATCTCAGTCTGGGTTCTGCCATTACTCAAGGACTGATTTCTCTGCAGTTTTCCTAGGTGAGGGCGGTGACACCAGACATCTTTGAGCTCTTAGGCACAGCCTCCTCCCCACCTGCCACCTCACTCCCCTGATGTGTCCCACACTCTGATTCTATCACTGGGGACTCCTCCTTGCAGCCTTCTCCCTCCCTCTTTGGTGTTTTGGTGTGCTCCAGCCTCCTTTTCTTTCAAAAGACCATGTGATGTGGGAACAACTACAAATGGAGGCACAGAGGCCACATGGTGGGACCACAGAGGCAGAACACCAGGGCAGGTGCCAGATATGGGCTCCCTGGATGGCTGGGACCAGGCTGTGGAAGAGCAGAGGCGGCCATGAGGAAGGTGAAGCAGGCATTTTCTAGGCCCGTCCCTCACCATGCCCCCTGTGCTCTGTGTCTCCAAGCCTGGGCCTTGGAGGGCTGCCCCTCCCTGCCACTCTGTGTTGGGTGATGCTTATTCAATCACACGTTCATTGATTTATTCAGTCATGCATTTCGTTCCTGCTAAGGTCAGGCCTGAGCTAGGTGATGGCTTGGTCTGGGACACCCCCGTCCAGTGTCACCTCCTTCATGAAGCCCTTCTTGGTCCTCTCTAGCCTCACCTAGGATCCTTCAACTTTTTTTTTTTTTAACCTTAGTATGACACAACAATTTATTCAACAAATTATACGTTCTATGTAGTAAATTACATTCCTTCATTGAATGGACTGAGTCCCTTTTCAAATCCAAGAGGAAAAGAGGTGGAATCTGTGCAGCCCAGAGCTCTGTGGTCGGCACAGTGCAGAGCCTCCCACACAGGCCTCCTCGTCTAGTAACTCAGGTCTTGGCCAGATAAGGCTCTAATGAGAATAACGTCTCACTCAGGAGATCTTACCATCTTTCATGTCCTTCAGTGTGGCCAATTGCAATGGCTTACAGTTACTTTCCCAATGATCCATCTATCAACAAGATTCTCAAGGCTCAACATCCTGATATTCAAGGTTTCTTTTTCTGTGAGAGAAAATGGTTTCCCTACTTTAAGTTCTGGAGGTTAAATTATTCAGAAAGGTACATCTTTGAAGTTTAAAGAAGTGAAATTTACTTGCATTGTGCTACCAAAATAAGAAACTGAAAAGATTTGTCCTTGAAGATCCTCTAACTTGCAACTTCGGGTTCTAAAAGGGGATAAGTATTTTGATTACAGTATTTTTTAAATGCCAGTTAAGTTTTACAAGATGAGGAATCCTGTTAATCCAATATCAGAATGAAATGGCAACTATCTTCCAGGGTTTATGAGATGCTCTGAGTGAGATTGGTCACAAAAAGCATTTGTGGACAACTACAAACGCCTGCCACCACCCAAGCACACTCTCAGATTCCAGCACACTTTGGTGACCTCTCCAAGCTGTGGGGTCTGTGATGATACTGGGACAGATGAAGAAAGTGGACCAAAAAAAAAAATGTGATGATGAGTAGATAAGTAGAAAAAGACTAAACACAGCTATGCATGGATCAAGTTCACTAAATATCAGAGTATTCTTCCTCTTTCCTGCCTTTCTCCAGGACCAGGACTCCACAAGGGACTGTTTCCACAAGGCCAAGGGACCTTCTTGTACCTTGACCTCATCAAGACCATTAACAATCTGGATGATTTTTATTCCATCTCTAATAAAAAACTTTGAAGACATTTTATGACTATGTACACTTTAGTAAGGAAGAACGCAATCATCACTGGAAAGGCAGGGACACTCTTGTGGTGCCTGAGCCAAGACCGGAAAATAGGTGAGGCCAGAATGCCAAGGAGGAAATGCTCACGCTGGACCTGGGGTGGAAGAAAGAAGGGAGGAAATGGACGCAGGCAGAGCCCACATCCTACCACGTGACCACTCACCTCTCCATTAGTTGTTACCTCACTTTATCACCACCTGGAAATAGCTGTTTTCTTACGTGTCTGTTCACAGCCTGACTCATTCTATGTTTATTTACATAGATGTTCCATGAGAGCAGGGACCTCATCTGTCCTGGTCATCTCTGCATCCACAGTGCTTCTCCTGGAATCACAGGGGATACAGCGGACAGCTTGCAAATGAGGAATGAATAAACTGTCAGCGATTTTTATGTGGCATTCACTAAGCGGACTTGTCTTAGCTGTCCTTAGCTAAGTCCTTAGCGGACTTGTCTTAGCTTGTCCAACAAGCTGGTGTCATTATTCCCATTTTATAGATGTGCAAACTGAGGTTGAACAATAAAGAATGATGCATCCATATTCACATTTCTGGTAAATGGCAGAGCCAATATTTAAATCCAGGTAACCTGACCTCAAAGTCCATTGTTCTCAACCGTCATGTAGGTAGCGTCAGTGGTCAGCGACATCGTCACTCCTTCCTTCTGAGGAGGGTGCACTGTGATCCTTCCCACAGCCGTGAAATCAGGGATTCACTTCATTCTTTCCCATCACCCTGCCATTTATGGACTGAAGCAGGTAAAGTCCCAAGCTCAAAAGAGACTGGGCATCCGCTACTGTGATTCCCTATGTACATCAAAATTGAAACAATGCGAAACCACAAAACACAACATATGTACATATGTTAAGGTTAGAAGAACTCTTCAAGATTTCCCAATTCAGCCAGTTGAAGCTAAGCCTTTTTCATCCCTTTCATGTCCTGACTTTTCTGGGGGCTCTAAGCCCACACTTATCTGACCTCCTGGGGGAGCCAGCTCTGCACACAGAATCTTGAATAAAGAAGGGAAAGAGGCTCAGCACCCGTAGCACAGTGGTTACGGTGCCAGCCACATACAATGAGGTTGGCAGGTTTGAACCCAGCCTGCACCAGCTAAAACAACAATGACAACTGCAACAAAAAAATAGCCGGGCATTGTGGTGGGTGCCTGTAGTCCCAGCTACTTGGGAGGCTGAGGCAAGAGAATCGCTTAAGCCCAGGAGTTGGAGGTTGCTGTGAGCTGTGGCGCTACGGCACTCTACTGAGGGGACATAGTGAGACTCTGTCTCAAAAAAAAATATAATGAACCTGTAGTCCCAGCTACTCGGGAGGCTGAGGCAAGAGAATCGCTTAAGCCCATGAGTTGGAGGTTGCTGTGAGCTGTGTGAGGCCACAGCACTCTACCGAGGGCCAGAAAGTGAGACTCTGTCTCTACAAAAAAAAAAGTAGCAAATCCTAAAAAAAAAAAAATATATATATATATATATATATAATGAAATAAAATAAAAGGGAAAGAGAAAAGTGTAGGATAACCCCAGGGAAAGGGCAGGGCAGGGATGTGCAAAGGCCACAGGGTGGAAATAAATGTGACAGAGACAAGGGACTGGAAGAAGAGTCTTGTCTACATCTGCAGAGTGTTGACACACTGCGCTCTAGAAACCATACTCGCGCTTAGCAATTCCCCCCAGTCTTAACCAGCCCTGTAGGTAACCACAGCTCCTGGCCCGTTTCTGTAGGTGAGCAGACTGATGTGCACAAAGGTGGCGCCTCACTGTTTTGAGGAGCTCCGGCCACACTCAACTGTGATAACAGATGACCGCAAAATTCTCAGAGGCTTGCGATAGCAGCTATTCATTCTTCTAGAATGTGACTTGCCCTTGAAGCTTGGCTTCAGCTCTGCTGCTCGTCACTTAATTTTGGAGTTAAGGCTAGAAGAGCAACCCTCTGGGAACCTGATGGTCTGGAGGCAGAGGTCAAAAGGGAAGGTGAGGCACAACACTTGGAAAATAATGAATAAAAATTCTCTATGGTGTTACAAAAGGGCGCTGGGGAGGGTCTGAGCTCTCCTAAAGCATCTGCACATGCCACCTCCGCTCACATCCCATTGGCTGAAAGTCACCTGGCCAACCTGATGTCAGTGGAGTAAGGATGGGACATCCACAGAGGGAGGGGCCCCCGTAAGGTAACACAACTCAGGAACAGCCAAACAGAAATTCAAAGCAGGGTAAATTTTTTCCTGTGGACACATACATCCTGTACCCCATACCATCCCCTGGGCTATGAACTTTAAACAAACAACAACAACAACAACAAAGAACAACTATTTCCTCAATAACAGTGAAACCCAGAACTTCCAAATTATGCCCCTATATCCTTCAAAACCCAGTTCAACAGGACGAGCCTTTCCAGACCCCCAGCTGAGCAGACGGTGCTGGGCTTCACATGCCTCGCTCACCCCTCCTTTCCCCATCACTGCACCACATACAGGTCTGTTTCTCCTCCATGAGGACACAGGAGTGGCACTCATCCATCTCTGAACTCTTCGTGCCTGGTTTCTTTAGGACATGCTGTAAAACCTGACGAGTGAATATATTGGTGAATATACTGGTCTACTGGTGGATGGGGGTGAAGAGGGTGGGCAGCAAGTTTTGGAATGAAACTAGAATCCCAGTTTTGCCACTCATTAGCTGTGTGACTCTGGGGTATTTGCTTAATCTCTCTGGGTTTTCATAAAATAGGAATGTAAGTGTGCACCTCACCGGGTTGTTAGAGTAAAAGAGTGCCTGGCTTGCAGAAAGCACTCAGGAAAGGGTAGATGGCAGATGGATGGGTGGAATGATTTGATATTAAGTGGACTTGAGTATCAATCTGAGCCTGTTAGGTGTGTGACTTAGGAAGTTACTTGTGTGGATTATCCTCCCTTTCCCCCTCCACCCTCCCCCATCCTGCTCTCTGAAGAAACTGGCCTTCATCAAGTACATGAACAGGCCGGCTCCTTGCCATCTCTCCTCCTGCTGAGATCAGCCAGTGGGGAGCAACAGCAGATGAAAGCCAGGGGGAAAATGAGTTCAGGCCTGGCTAAGTTTCTCCGAGCTCCCTCCTGGCTAAGTCACCACGGACTAGCTATATCTCTCAACCGCAGGTCAGCTTCTGCCAGATGGCTCTCTCTGCCAGGAGGCCTGCTCTGCCTCTCAGCTGCTCATCTACTCATGAGGAGGCCTGGTGACCCGGCTCCACCTCTGCTGTCCTCACAGAGCTGCACTCTTGCTGATAGTTCCCCACCCCCCGCCTGTGGGAGGCAGAATCCTAAGCTGGCTAAGAGTCCAGCATCCTGGGAGTACTCCTTGTATAATTCCCTTGAGTGTGACTGGACTTGTGACTCTGAGGGGATTTCGCTCTATGGTTAGGTGGACTTTGCATTAATCAAAAGGACAATGTTCCTGGGTGGCCCAGGCCTGATCAGGTGAACCCTGAGGCAGTCAGAGAGATTTGAGGAGTGAGCTCCCCACTGGCTGGCCCTGAGGGAGCAAACACCTATGTCATGGGCTGGGCAATCTCTAGGAGCTGACAGCAGTCCCTGGACATCAACCAGCAAGGAAAGGGGATTTCGGCCCTGCAGCCACAAGGCACGAAGTCTGCCAACAAGCTGGAAAGTCTTTAAAGAGAGCCAGAGCCTCAGATGAGGTCCCAGCCTCAGCCCTGCCCTCAACACGCTGAGGTCCATCCAGGGAGGCTCTGAGCAGAAACTGGTGACACCGTGTGGTGAACTGTGACTGGACCGAGAGTATTTGTGCTCATTTGTTATAGAGCCACAGAAAACCAATACACCGTCCTCCCTTCTGTAAATGGTGCCTTTATTAAACTCTTCTCAACTCTTCTCAAGTCTGAGTCATCTACTTGCTGCTGGGCCCTGATGGATGTTTTATCCCACTTCTGTTGCCTCAGTTTTCTCAGCTGTAACAGGGGATGGAGGCGGTGGAGCTGCAGTGAGGCTGCGCTGCGATGCTGCGTGCAGAGCTAAGTGTCTACCACGTGGAGGAAGAGATGGAGGGACCAAGCCAACTTACTCAACCAGACCCCCTTTCCACAGTACCCAGCAAAATCCTCCAAGTCTTGTGGCCCTTTCATTGCAACGGCAAGGTCACAGCCCCCATGTGGGTGATCCGGTGTCTCCCTCACTAACAGATGGCTTTGGGGTGAACGTACCACCCTTCATGCTCTCCTTGTTTTGACTGAAGATGAGTGGGGTCTTTGTGCTTCTAGGGTATAAGGAGCCATTGTGAATGTGCAGGTGAATTTAACCCAGTTTCCAACCCAAGGGCTGGCTCCATGGAGAAACCCATTTAAATGGCCTCAGTGCCACTCCCTTCGATCCCTTGGTGACTGGAAGGAGAGGAAGCAAAGAAATGGGAAACCTGTCCTCTTAAAAAATCTCTCAGGTGTACTTGTACCTGGGAAGCAAGTTTGTTAAGGGGCAAAGCTCAGAGCAGGGGAGAAACATCTCAGAGTGGGAGGAGTGGACTGCTGGCACTCAACAACCATGACTACCCACCAAGTGTGGCTCTAAGGCTTTCCAGTGACGACTGCTGCTTTAAGTCCCCCACCGCCAGTGTCAGTGCTACTATTGGTGGGCATGGGCCATCCCCCATGCTGATTTTAAGAGATTCACTCATTTATTCAGGCTCTGTGGGTACAGAGAGGGGGAATGTTGCAAATAAGGCAGACACTTCTGCTTTTGGGGAAAGAGCAGCCTGGGGATGCTGTGAAATGTTAGGAAAGGCATGAAAAAGAATCAGTGGGTTTGTGACATATCGAATTATCAAGGGGGAATGCTGGCAGCTCTCTGAGTGGCAGACCTTGTGAACACAGGTCCTTCCCTGGGCTCAGTGACACGGAGGGCTTCCTTGTAGGACTTCTCAGCACCTTTAACGGGATGGCGTACCTTCTGAATCCCTAAATCTGGCTGGTTGTCAGAATCCTCTGGGAAGCTTCTCAAAAGGATAACACACCACAGACCTGGGACTTTGTGATGTGGGCTAATCTTACTGGGTGGAGTTAGGTGATATCTCAGAGTGGTTTTGATTTGCATTTCTCTGATGGTTAAATATAATGAGCATTTTTTCATGTGTTGATTGTTGTGTGTGCATTTCTGCTCACCCTCCTCCCCTGAAATGCCTTGTGGAAAGCTTGGGAAGCCCAAGGGTCCGAGATTTCCCTCCTTAATCCTGGGTCTGCAGTTCCTCCCCCAAACCGGGCTGTTAATGTGACACAGAGTTATACACTTTAAATAAGTTCTCTTGTCTTCTTGTTCTTCTCCTTCTTCCCCTTCCTTTCTTAGACTCAAATGCACTTCTGGGACAGATGAATGATTTTTATGAGCAAACTTTTATGTACACCAAGAATGTTAAGGCTGGGCATGGTGGCTCAGGCCTGTAATCACAACATTCTGGGAGGCAGAGGCGGAGGCGGAGGTGGTTGTGTTGTACCCGCTGCGAGTGGAATTATAGAGAAACGCCAGCACAGTGAGTTCAAATTAGCAAGGGTCCTTTATTGAGCATGCCAGTCAAGAGCAGGCTCACGCCACAAAGTCTCTTGACCCCCTTGAAGTGGGGGTGCAAGGTTTTTACATGGCACTTCAAATGGGGGATGGGAAGCCCTAGCTAAGCAGACAGAAGCTACTATCTGCAAGGTTAGAGCTATGGGGAGGGGTCTTACAGAGGGTCTAAAATCTGCACACAGACCAGACAGACTTGTGACAGAATTGTGGTTTCCACAAGATTTTTTTTCAGCTGTCACAGGATTTTGCAGCTCTCAGCTAAATTTCCTTTCTGTTTTTGCAGGGTCGCTGCTTGCTTAAGGGGTTATTTTATTTATTTATTTATTTTATTATTAAATCATAGCTGTGTACATTAATGCGATCATGGGGCACCATACACTGGTTTTATAGACCGTTTGACACATTTTCTTTTTATTTATTTTTTTATTAAATCATAGCTGTGTACATTAATGCGATCATGGGGCACCATATACTAGTTTCCTAGACCGTTTGACACATTTTCATGACTCTGGTTAACGTCCTTTCACCCTGAGTCTATATTTGTCTTTTAAGTTAAGATGTGATTCTTGTACGCAACAAATATCTGGCCTGAGTTTTTGTATCCAGTCAGCTAACCTATGCCTCTTTAGAGGACCGTTTAAGCCGTTCACATTAATGGAGAATATTGATAAATCTGGTGAAATTTTGGATATCGAATTTTTCAAAAATCCAGTGGACATTTTTAATCCTTTCACCTTACTTATTGCCATTTCTGTGATTCAGAGAAGCGTCGTTATCTTTGGTTGATAGAAAGAAGTCGGTCTTGGGCGGCGCCTGTGGCTCAACGGGTAGGGCGCCTGTCCCATATGCCGGAGGTGGCGGGTTCAAGCCCAGCCCCGGCCAAAAATTAAAAAAAAAAAAAAAAGAAAGAAGTCGGTCTCAGGACAGACAAGAGGCGCTTCTGTAGGCCAGGCCTCACGAGGCGCAGGAGGGACCCGCCTGCCACTGCTGCTGATGGCAGTGAGGATTTCAGTGGTGGCAACAGTATGAGCAGGAACTGGTATCATCAGAACTTTTCACAAACATTATTTCATCATAGGGGCCATTTACAATACACTTTCAGCTACATGCAATTCATTCTCTAACTGGGACCCTTTGAGTAAGGGTAGCTCAACTATCCTGATGGCTCCTTCCTTCCATTATTTTATTAAAAAAAAAAAAAAAGTTTGCAACTCATCTTTCCAGGCTCAAAAGCTGTTGCTGTGAAGAGGATTTGAGTAAGTGTCTGAAACTGTTGGCTCAGACACTGATCCAACTGGAGTGTCTGAAGCCGCCACCAGAATGCTTTTCCCGCAGATCGCAAACGAGTGTGAGGCTCTGCCTGCCCCTCATGCTGGTTCTCCTCTCCCTGACATCACTTTCTCTGCAGTGACCCCAGGTCAGGCAGCCTCTGTGAAGCATCTGCTGCTGTCACATGTGTGCTCTGTGACTGCATCGTGGCGTGTAGGGTCCTCAGCATGAGTCATGCAAGTGCGGTGAGCTGTAGGCCTTCCCCGTGGATATCATTTGTTGGTATTTTAGTCTGCTTGGAAACAGTCTGAGAAACGTTAAAACCCAGCTTTCTTGAGGTTAGTCCAAACTATTTTTTTAGATTAGAGAAAAGAATATCATATCTCCCAAGGAAACTTGTAACCATGAACAGTAAATTTAAAACATTTTTGAATGTTTTTTCCCTTCTCACATCCCCCACTTGTGTATATGTGGAATCTCTCATCAGAAGATACTGCAGGTCAGTGGGCCAGGCCTGTGCAAATGGGTTTCTCAGGTCAGAAGATTGAAAACACACTTCACTTCTCTCTAGCTCTCCAGTTCAGTAATGCCCTAAGTGTTCATGTATAAATAGGTTTTTAAGGAAAGTGCGCAGTGCCCTTCGTGCGCAGAAAAGCACCTTGGTGCCTACCTGTTCAAAGTTGCAGTCTCAAGCCTTTCCTGCTGTGAGGGAAGAAGTAGTTTACTTTTTCATACGGAAATTTTTGAAGACACATTTCCATGGAATATGTTTTTCCCACAGAGTTTTCCAAAGCCCCCATCTTTGCTCTCAAGTAGAAGCATCTCTTCACCCGAGAGTTTCACCAGCGGGTCCCCATGCTCCTGAGGTCGCTGCTTCATTCCCTCATAAGATGTTGGGATTCTTTGCCTCTAGTTAAAATCCTATGCACAGGTTTTATGAATTATGATTTTACATCTGGCACTTTTCTCTATAAGGTATGTGGAAATGGACTCTAGTGTCAGCAGAGGAGGGTGGCGGGGTCTCTGTCTCTTCCATCGCTCTCCAGGGTTCCTCAAACTGCAGCCCGCGTGATTTTTATTTGTTCCCATTTTGTTTTTTTTACTTCAAAATAAGATATGTGCAGTGTGCATAGGAATTTGTTCATAGTTGTTTTTTTTTTTTTTTTTTTTTCCAAACTGTAGTCTGGCCCTCCAACAGTCTGAGGGACAGTGAACTGGCCCCCTGTTTAAAAAGTTTGGGGACCCGGAATGGATTAACAAGCTGTGGTATATGTATACCATGGAATACCATTCAGCTATTAAAAAAAATGAAGACTTTACATCCTTCGTATTAACCTGGATGGAAGTGGAAGACATTATTCTTAGTAAAGCATCACAAGAATGGAGAAGCATGAATCCTATGTACTCAATTTTGATATGAGGACAATTAATGACAATTAAGTTTATGGGGGGGGAAGCAGAAAGAGGGATGGAGGGAGGAGGGTGGGGCCTTAGTGTGTGTCACACTTTATGGGGGCAAGACATGATTGCAAGAGGGACTTTACCTAACAATTGCAATCAGTGTAACTGGCTTATTGTACCCTCAATGAATCCCCAACAATAAAAAAAAAAAAAAAAAAAGTTTGGGGACCCATGGAGAGTCGGGTCTGCCTTTCTTTCCTAACAAGCCACATGCAGGAGTTTGTATTTGATCACTTATAATCTGAAATAACCTCAAGTTGTTGACTTAATGATTTTGTTCAATCAAAATAATTTAGACCCCAATTTGTACCAAGCATCACTGTCTTGTAATGCCTGAGGTAAGGAACTCCGCATTTTGGGAGGGAAAGAGGATGTGAGGACAGGGACAGACCAGGAATTCCACCCAAGAGGGCTCATGGTAACACAAGTGAGAACAGGTACTTGGGGGCGTGGGATGACCCGTAAGTAAAGCCAGCGTCATACCCTGGTACCAGCCATGTAGGGCCTTGGCCTGTATTAGCTTAGCCGCAGGTTCAGAGCCAGCTCACACTGCAGAACTGGGTTTGGGTTCTGTAGGCTGACTTCCTGCTCACTACAGGTCATAATCTCCTTCTCAAAGAACGGACACACCCAGAGCCAGAAAAGAGCTTTGAATTAATGAATTTGCTGTCTACGGTTCTCTGGCGATGAGGGAAATCCTGTACTATACATTCTTCTAAATGGATTTTCAGGATCTAGATAGGAATGGTGAGGTAAGCAATTCCGCCCTTTTCCTACGATTGTCGGCCACATAAACAGCTGAATTCCTAAAGGGCATGTAGGATTTTTAAGTGTGGCGGGTGTAGGTGGAGGGAAGAGAAGCGGGTGAGTCTTTTCTTGGCATAGACCAAAGTGAATGAAAATGCTGTGAGTTTATTATTATAATCTGCTCTGAGACAGTTTCCAGGTGCAGGAAACTGTCGTGGCTCTGGTGCAGGAAACTGCTGTGGCTCTGGACACACCCATATGGACTTAGTGCCTTTCTGTGGGGACGTCACAGTTTCTAGTTGGCAGGGTAGGAACCAAAACAGAAAGGAAGCTTTGTCCCCACCCAACATGCTCCTGTCTCCTGCCACCATGAGGTGTGGGAGCGAAGCCCCAAGACGGTGGCAGCAGTGGTGACACGATGGATTCTAAAGAAACCATGAAGCTTTCCCCGCCTTCTTCTCATTCCAGTCATTGTTCCTGAATTTCTAGACTTCTCTCTAGTGAATATTAGAGCTCTACTTTCCACAGACCTAATTTTCTTTTTCTTTTTCTTTTTTTTTTTTTATTGTTGGGGATTCATTGAGGGTACAATAAGCCAGGTTACACTGATTGCAATTGTTAGGTAAAGTCCCTCTTGCAATCATGTCTTGCCCCCATAAAGTGTGACACACACCAAGGCCCCACCCACCTCCCTCCTTCCCTCTTTCTGTTTCCCCCCCCATAACCATAATTGTCATTAATTGTCCTCATATCAAAATTGAGTACATAGGATTCATGCTTCTCCATTCTTGTGATGCTTTACTAAGAATAATGTCTTCCACGTCCATCCAGGTTAATACGAAGGATGTAAAGTCTCCATTTTTTTAATGGCTGAATAGTATTCCATGGTATACATATACCACAGCTTGTTAATCCATTCCTGGGTTGGTGGGCATTTAGGCTGTTTCCACATTTTGGCGATTGTAAATTGAGCTGCAATAAACAGTCTAGTACAAGTGTCCTTATGATAAAAGGATTTTTTTCCTTCTGGGTAGATGCCCAGTAATGGGATTGCAGGATCAAATGGGAGGTCTAGCTTGAGTGCTTTGAGGTTTCTCCATACTTCCTTCCAGAAAGGTTGTACTAGTTTGCAGTCCCACCAGCAGTGTAAAAGTGTTCCCTTCTCTCCACATCCACGCCAGCATCTGCAGTTTTGAGATTTTGTGATGTGGGCCATTCTCACTGGGGTTAGATGATATCTCAGGGTTGTTTTGATTTGCATTTCTCTAATATATAGAGATGATGAACATTTTTTCATGTGTTTGTTAGCCATTCGTCTGTCATCTTTAGAGAAAGTTCTATTCATGTCTCTTGCCCATTGATCTATGGGATTGTTGGCTTTTTTCATGTGGATTAATTTGAGTTCTCTATAGATCCTAGTTATCAAGCTTTTGTCTGATTGAAAATATGCAAATATCCTTTCCCATTGTGTAGGTTGTCTCTTTGCTTTGGTTGTTGTCTCCTTAGCTGTACAGAAGCTTTTCAGTTCAATGAAGTCCCATTTGTTTATTTTTGTTGTTGTTGCAATTGCCATGGCAGTTTTCTTCATGAAGTCTTTCCCCAGGCCAGTATCTTCCAGTGTTTTTCCTATGCTTTCTTGGCACAGACCTAATTTTCAAGTCATTCATTTAAACGGCAGCATCATAGACTGAGAGCAGCCTTAGAGACCATGCATGCCAACACCTGGCCGCCACAGACATTCCCTGGAGCATCCAGACAGGCGGTCACCTGGCCTGTGAGTGGACGTGTCCAGAGACCCACAGCCTGCTCCTGAGATGGCCACAGTGTTGCTGGGCACCTCTTGTGGCTATAGGACTTGGAGGCAGGAGGATTGGCTCACCCTTGTTCTCACACTAATCAGTCGACGGGTCTTGGGGATTAGTCACTGCTCCTTAAAATGAGTCAACTTTTATCAGCCACAAAGCTGTTGGATATTACCTCAGTGGCTTCCAGGTATAACATTGTGATTTGGGGTCGTTCTTTCTCCTACAGTTACTAGGCTAGGTGTCAGCTCTGACCATGAGGCCTATGCAGGACGGGGCTTACCTCAGCTCCAACTGTGAGGCCCGTGCAGGACGGGGCTTGCCTCAGCTCCAACTGTGAGGCCTGTGCAGGACGGAGTTCACCTCACTGGAACAGCAGCTCATCAAGCATTTAGAGGTGGTCAAAAGGACCTGTGAGTTATCTCCTCATTTTTTCAGAAAATATGATTTCAGCACATACGGTTTTCCTTACAGGCTGAGGTTGGCGTCACTCTTGCCTCTGATTTTGTTTTTTTTTTTTTTTTGGCCGGGGCTGGGTTTGAACCCGCCACCTCCGGCATATGGGACCGGCGCCCTACCCGCTGAGCCACAGGCGCCGCCCCTTGCCTCTGATTTTGTTGCATCACTTCTCATCCCCAGCAGAAGCTCTCCGTCCAAGCTGATGTCTACCTCTAGCTACTGCCTGGCTGTTACCCTTCCCCACCATGGTTCAGATTTCCTTACCCCCTATAAGCGCCTAGATCTTCCCTATCTCCTCCACTTGATCTTGTGGAAAACTCCTATTCATCCTGCAAGACATAGTTCAAATGTTACCACCTCCATGAAGTCTACCAGGCTTTTTCTCCCATCATCTATCAGAACTCCCCATTTCTGTATCTCTGTTGATCTTTGACTCTGCCCTTTTGTAGCAGACAAGATTATCATCAGTTGGAAATGCCTGACCAAGATCGAGTCCTGACCTGGGAGTCAAAGTATCAACCAACAAACATTGGTTTGCTCAAACTGTAGCATCAAGAAATGGTGTCACAACAGGATGGACTCAGGCACTCCCACCTGCCGTGATGCCTCTTTTGATGTTTGCATTAGTGACCCAGTGCCTGGGACAGTCTGCTCTAAGACATGCCAGATCAGATATTAGGATAAAGGCCAAGATTAAGAGTAGAGGGAAGAAACAAAAATACTCTATTTGATAGGCCCAGAGCAATAGGTTTCAGAAAAGTTTCTTACAATTCATGTGCTTCTGTGTCTGTGGTTCATATTCCTGTGTCTGTCTGTTAAAACTGCTTTCAGTAGGCCTGGGCAGCATAGACCTGATTTATTTGGGGGGCAGCATAAGACTAAATATAGAAATGAACCTGGTCAAGGCAGCTGATTTTAATGGTGTGCATTGTATTTGAGTGTGTCTTGGTGACTTTTCCAATGAAGAACATCTATTTTTAACCCAATTATTAGAAATGAGCTTGTTCTCCTTGCTGATGTGAATCAAGCCTTTGAGCACACAGTCCTGGAATCCTGGGCATGTGGACGGACCTGCTGGCCAGTGTGAACTCAGCGGCTGCATTAAAACTGTCCTTATGGGCGGTGCATGTGGCTCAAAGGAGTAGGGCGCCGGCCCCATATGCCAGAGGTGGCGGATTCAAACCCATTCTCTGCCAAAAATCGCAAAAAAAACAACAAAAAACTGTCCTTATGAGGACTGAAAAACTGAAAAATTTGCTTTGTGTTAACTCCATCTTCATGGACCAAATAAAAGAAAAGGATTGGGAGTTTCAGGCTTAAGATTCTCAAGGGGCAAAATTCTCAAGGCGGTAGCACTCGGAGCTGTGCTGTTTCAGGGTTCTGGAACGGTTTCTGTTCCAGACTGTCTGAGAGGTTCAGGGAATTCTGAAAGGAAGCCTTCTAAGTCTGTTTTTCTTAAGAATTCCAAATCTGCAAGAGTTGGCCAGATATCACCATGGGTCCCCTTTGGTGGTGACTCAGAAATCTCAAGGAGCACTAATAAGGCTGGAGGGCCGGGGGCAGAAGGGATGAAATCTGTATTTCCAATGACGGGTGATATTTTTCATTTTAAAGCTTGACGTAAAACCTTGCTAATTTTTCGTTATCTGCAGACTGGGGTTATAAACACTGCTCTTAAAATATTTCATCTCCCCCAATGTGGTCCTGCACAAATTCCTGTCTGTGTGCAGAGTGCAGGCAGAACCCAAGACCTATTCTGTCTCAAGTGAAGCCTCGCTGTGTCTGCAGGAGACGGGCTGGGGTCAGAGCAAGGGCCGAGGGCCAATAGTGAGCTGAGGGAGAGGGAGAAACCACAGAGTAGGAAAGGCGGAGTAATTGTGCTGGTTCCTTTCTGTCACCTGCTCTGGAGTCGGCTGTGTGAAGTTAGGTCCTTTCTGCTGATACCAGACTTGGGTCACACACTAGCTCAGTTAAAATAATTTGGTCCCGAAGCACAACTTATTTGCTCATGGGGCCATGCATGCAGCTTCTCCTCCAGGCGGGACCCTGCTGTGTGCTTCTGTCTGCTCCACTCTGAGAGGTTTCCAGTCAGTGACTGTCGAGCAGCTCAGCGCTACCTGGCCAGTCGACAGGTCCTTGTAGAGATGGCCTGAGACTGTGTCATACCTTGTAGAGATGGCCTGAGACTGTGTCATAGGGGGTGTCCTCCTCAGAGCCATCCCGTGAGAGCAGAGCTAAGCTTGGCTTTTCACTTTCTGGGAGAAGGAGGCGTCTCTGAATTGCTTGGAGCTCTCACATACTTCCGGTACTCTTTTTCCTCTTCCATGGGAGCAGGTCACTCCACTTTTCTGAGAGTCAGCCCCGAAACAAGCAGTTTTCCATGACTTCCTGCGTGAACATCTCTGGAGTCCCACAGAAGCCCATAAATAGCAGACACAGCCAGAGCTGCAGGGACCAGTTAATACGTTCTGAGAATTAAAGCTTAGTCTCTGAAACTGTAATGCAAATGGATATTCCTCCCAAGCTCTCAAAATTCTTACCTTAAAATACATTTGGGACACTGATTGGCATATCCCTATGTGTGAATTTGCCTAAGTCCCTGAATGTAACCATGTAAAATACAATAAAAACAAAAATCTGTGAGCACCCCCTACTTCAGAGGCCATCAAGTCTAATACCCAAAGCACAATGCACCAAATATTTCAAAGGCAGAATTAGATCACAAACACGTGTGTCCTTCTCTGCCTGAACTTCAGAAATGCAGGGTTGTCTGGTGCCTGCAGCAGAAGTTCAGGAACTGGGCCTGGAGGCCCGAGAGGTGTGGTCCTGCCTATCCAGTCATTATAGCTTGGTAATGTTTCTTCCCAGGAGAAGCGGAAGGCAGGCATTGCACATCCACATGTGGAAATATCACCTTGTTCTCCTTAGATGCTGGCCCACACTGGTCCTCCTGTGACAGTGTGTCAGTGGTGCAGTCCGGCTGTCAGAGGGGGAATCATTTCTAACTTTGGGTGGCTGCACTCGCTGTCCCTCATCATCCCCCCCGACATGCCCAATCCCTCAGGGCCACCCTCCTTCCCTCTGCCAACTCCCCTCAGAGGTAGCCTCTGTGCCCTTGCATGCTTTAAAGTTTCATCCACCAGCTCATGCTTTAAAGTCTTGTCCTGAGAGCAGGGAAGCAGCTGAAATGCCAACTTGTCCAACTTGCCAGTTGAGAGCGAGCTCTTAAAGTAGCATTTGGGGGGGATGCAGGGGAGGGCTGTGCATATTTTTGAAAATGGAAACATATTTTCTATTAATAATTAAGTCACTTCTGATGGCAAACCCACAACATACTCCATAAGTTTGTAGCTGGCTGAAAATAGGCTTTCTTTGCCTGGCTCACAGCGGCCCAGTGATTTGGGGATGCTTTATTCCTGTTTTACAGACAAGGAAACAGACACACAAAGGAGTAATAACTTACCCAGAATTATGGAGTGAGCAAGCTACAGGTGACAACGAGGGCTAGGAATCACACCACTGCCAAGTTAACACCAGGTGGTTCCAGACAAAGGACGCTTGTTGTTTTCTCTCAATTTCCATATTATCTCTGCTCTAAGTTCATCTGTTGTGCACCTCTTATGTGCAAAGCAACTCTCTGGCTTTGCAAGATGAGGCTGATAATTACTAAACCTCCTCTAAAAAAGCACTGTTGATGGCCAAGATGTAAATGACCCTATTTAATTTGCACATTTCATGTCACCTCCCCCGCCCCCCCACATCATAGGAAAGCAGGGCAGAGAGCAGACATGAACCCAGACTCTAGAACCTCCACTCTAACCCTAATCAAATACTGGCCCAGGATGAGGTTTGTCTGGGAGATGCCGAGGCCTGTGGACTTTGCTTATTAATGTCTGTTCCTTGGCTTCCCTGGCATCTGTGGGTCCCACCCTGCCTCCCCGCCCACCTCACCGCCTGTTCTCCCAATGGTGTCGGAAAGGTCACAGGCACACACCCAACTGCAGATAGCATTTAGCTAGCTTCCCCTCAAATGTGTAGGAAATGTTCATTAAATGCTGCAACCATTTAACAAGTCTGTTTAACTTCATTTTCAGTTTAGCCACATATCATTTCAGTTTCCTCTTCCTTGGTATTGTACAGTCCTGGGAATACAAGTTGGAAGCCTGCCTATCACAAGTCCAGTCACATTGTATGTGTCCCCTCCTCTCAAGCCAGTGTTTTCTTAACTTTCTTTTTTGGTTAAAAAAATGTTTTTATTGTAAAAGCACAAATACAGAAAACTATGTTTAATAAATAATTCATTATATACTCTGCGTATATAATGAGTGAAATAAATAGAATTTTGCCACTAGACCCAGAAGCCATGAGCCCTGTCCCAGCCACAGTTAGCATTATTCTAATTTATGGTACTCTAGTTTATAGAACTCACATTTTTATTTTCTAGAGACTTATATAAATGGAATAATTTAGTACATACTTTCTTTTGATCTGACTTATTTCATTCAGCCTGATTACTTTAAAATTCATCCATGTGTATTACGTGTATAATAGTTCATTCCTTTTTATTGCTAAATGATATTCCATTATATTATACATGTGTACATGATGCATCTACACTTGTATGTCACATTCAAGGGGACTTCAAGAAGTTCATGGAAAAATGGAATTAAAAGATAAAAAAAATTATTTTTCAACATAAGCTCCTTGCCTTCATTTCTAACCTACTGTATATTTGTAAAGTAGTTTTGTTACACTGTCTGACATAGCATTTTCTCTGGCCATCTTTCTGCTTGAGGCAGAGCAGGTGTGGGGGGGGGGTCTCTTCCTCCTCACCCTGCCTCCCTGCAACCCTTGACTGTGTGACTTTAAAGTCACTCAGTCCCTGTCTGAGACTTTAAAGTCTCCTAAGTGACATTTACTTAGTTTCATTAACTAGATACATATTTTGCTATTTCTTATTCAGATTTATATTCTTCGTTATATTCTGTCTTATCAGTCTGGATCATTTTCTCTTCACACAGAATTATCCAGTTTTCTCTCCTGGCCCTCTTCATCCTTTCCTTTATCTGTGGTCAGTTGTCATGAAAAGATTAACTGATAATAGACCCTATGCTTAGCTGAGGGACTGGTCCACAGTCCGACGTCAGGGTCTGTGAGTCCCACATATGTGTGCATGTGTGCCTGTATGTGCATTTTTTAAAAGGGCTGTAGATAAGAGTCTGCATTTGAAAACAGGAAGAATGAAACATTTTTAAACGTCAATATGATAATCAGAAAAAAAGAGCCACAGTTACTTGTTGGCATTTTTTCTCTTTTTTTTAGTTGTTGTAATAATAAAATTGTTGGATTTGATTTTTGAGTAATAATCAGTTTGTCCTGTAAAAACACCAACATGGAATAAAAATTAGGAAAATGACATAGAATAAAATCAGGAACAAAATTAGGAAAATTAGGACAATGGCTTTGGCTGTGCTGATACCGGCTATGATTGCTAAGCAGTGTGGTATTTGAGATTTGTCGAGGGCTCAGGGCTAAAACTTCCGTTTGTCCAGTTTCAAGTCAGAATTAAAAAAAAGCACAGGGAAGGGCAGTGACAGCAAACTGGGACCAGGAGGGTGGCAGGCGAGCCAGCACTGGGAGGACGCTGTGGGGACCACAAGGAGCATGGTGAACAGGATGACCACAGCCCGTGGCAGGCTGTGTGGATGGTGAACAGGATGACCACAGCCCGTGGCAGGCTGTGTGGTGACTTGATGACAGGAAGCCAGGAGAGAACGAGCCCAAGGCATGGGGAGGTGAGGAACTGTCAGCAGGCGGGGCCAGTCAGCCGCTGGGCTGTGGTCAGGGCTGCTGGTCCTTGGCAGGTTCCATTATGGCAGGCCATCTGTAAGGCAGGTCACCAGGAGAGGGGCTCAGAAAGGAGGAGGAAGACAGGAGACTCAGAACTGTGGGCTTCAGAAGCCAAGAACAGCTTTCAGTAAAAGCTGAAAGTCATCATCACATTGAAAGCGTGTGATGAGAAAAGTAATCCATCCATTGGCCGATCTGTGTCATCATATGGGGCCCTGAGAAGGCCCATGCACCCTATCACTGTTCTGATAGAAAAAGCAACTCTGGTGTCTCATAGGTTCACCCAGAAGTATGAACTTCTTCACACAAGAAAGTTGTCATAGCATTTTGTAAAAGTGTTCTGTGTGGCTCTCTGTCCAGGCTGGGTGGTGAGAGTCTCAGCCATATTGTCAGACAGGAGCCTGCTGACCTTGGCGTGGCTTGAGGACATCAGCATCGACAAGCTACATGTTGTCAGCAGAAGCTAATTCACACCCTGGCGGGACTGACCTGGCTGTGCGGAGCTATTTCTCCCCTGGTTGGAGGGTCCCTGAGAATCCCCCTCAGGCGTCCAGCTGACAAGGTATGGGAACAGCGTGTGCCAGTAGCATGCGTATTACTCCCCAGAGTGTGGCCTGGAGCAGCAGGACGTGGACTCCCCACCACAGATTTTATTTTCCAGAGGAAAGAATGAAGTGCCTCAGTTCTGTGTGAAGTAAACTGGAAGCACATAAACTCTGACACTAACAGGCAGCACTCCACAGCTCAGAGCTGAGGCCTGACACCAGCTGCTTTCTCACCCCTCAGGGGAGGACTGGGAGGCCAGCTCAGGTAGGACAAACAGAATTTTTTTTGGCACAATCTCCAGGTTTTCGAGTTCAGTCTCTTTGTACACGGTGGCTTAACAGAGTGTGAGATACAAGGAGGTTTTTACCTTAAGGCAGAAGGGACTTGAGCACTGGTACTGGTTAGAAGGAAACACAGAGCTGCAAGTAGGAAAAATAAGACTATTTAAGAATTTTTTCCCCCCATTTTGGGCCTGAAGCACTTTTCTTTACTCCTTCGATCCAATGCTGAAACTTGCCTGAATTCCCTCTGGGGCTGTGTTCAGACTGTCACTGTCATGAACGTGCAGGGCTCTTGCACAAGCGCATGCTTCATGCTGGGTGTCTCTGCAAGTTGGGGTGCTCCTGCCTGTCCCGCCCCTCAAACCCTTCCCACTTATCCCTGTGGAGGCCTCTGTGGATCCCACTTATCCCTGTGGAGGCCTCTGTGGATCCCACTTATCCCTGTGGAGGCCTCTGTGGATCCCACTTATCCCTGTGGGGAGCTTCCTTCTACCCCCTTGTCACAGGGGCAGTTGCTTTGGCCTTATCTGTTCCCTGCCTGATAAGTTACAGCATTTAGCACCTTATTATGACAGAAGATGGCCTCTCTCTGCTTTCCTAGAAGGCAGAATTCAGCTGTATGTTTCCTGCACTCAGACTAGGGGCCAGCACAACACAGTGGATGTTCGGTAAATGTCCCTTGTGTGGTCCTTTGAAATCCAGCCACCTGTCAGTCATTTTTAACATACAGAATCAGGCTACCACTCACTTATTATCATTGGTCTTAAAGGAGTAAAAATTTAATGTAGACAGCCTCCCTTCTGCTGTGAGAATTAGCCATCTAACGTAGATCATTTCTATCAAGCACTAGATTTGAAGAACATTTCTTTAAAGTAAACATTTCTTTGACATTGCTCTTATTTTCCTGGCTCTTACAGGAAGATTGGCAGTATGTGTGTCTGTGTACATGTGTGTATTTGTATAGTTGCACACACATGTAGATGCACACATACATATACACACATGTGTGTACCTATAGTCACATGTACACATGTATCTACATATAGGTGCCCACGTGTATGTATGTCTCTATACACATAGGTGTGCATGCATACACACATATATATATGTGTGCCTATACATATACACTCACACACGTGCACATTATGTACATGCCTATATGCCACGTGTATGGGTGTGTACCTATAGGTTTGTGCACACGTGCACACACACAGTTCCACATACCCTCAGCAGGTGCACGCTGAGACTACACATATGCCTGCAGCTCTTGACACTGGTGGCTGAGATGCACTTGCCCAGTGCTGACCCTCAGCAGGTAAACCCAGTGCAGGGTGGTGCCCAGTGGGATCCGAAAACAAAACCAGTTACCTTACTCTTCAGTGAGTAGAAGGAAGGGATGAGCATTAGAGGAAGAAACACAGACCGAGCAAGAGTCAGAGGAGAAAACAAGCGTGGGCCTTGCAGGGGCCAGTGAGAAAGCCGACAGGTTTGCAGAGAGAGTTGGGGCCCCGGGAAGCTGGGAGCCCCATGCTGTCCTCTGCCATGCTTGTGTTCGGGAGGCCACAGACTAATTAGGGGATATGTATAGGGGAGCCGCCCAACTCAGCAGGCGTTCTCTGTCTTTCTAACTCAGCAGGTGTAGAAAGTGTGCACAGGAGGGACACGTTCAGACGTGTTTTCTTAAAAGGGAGGTTTAAGGTTTCAAGAGCTCAAGGGCAGTGGGAAAAACAAAACGTGTCTGTAACATAACACAACTCCAGTAAGACCCTAAGAACAGAAGGGGAAATGTGTTAACATATGTGAAAACACAAGGGGTGAGAAGTGACTGTAGGCGAGTGCCACAGGAGGCACATGGGGTTCAACCAAGATTTTTTGAACCAGGCAATGAAAGGACAATAGTCTCTCCTTTCTTTAAGCACAGTGTTGTTTTTACATATCCTCAGTCTAGTAAGTCCAGTATCTGAAGTGTTTGTGGGTCTCTTTGGTCATTACTCTGCTGTTTGGTCTTGGAGTCCTTAGGGATTTTATTTTATTTATCTACTTTACTGTGAGCCATTAGTGTTTCTTAGGAAACTAATGTTTGTGAGAATTCTTGGAGGCCTGTGATGAGGGGAGAATTCACTTATTCTGCCTGAAGTCTAAAGAAATACCAGTCTGGGACTGTTCTAAACTAAATTCAAGGACTGGGGCTGGTTGTTTCTGGTTATTCGCTTGTTTAATTATCCTAAAGATGGGAAATTGGGCTGTAACTCTGTGAGTGGGTCTCTTGTCCTTCACCTTCTCGGGACAGGTTTTCTCTTCTGAACTGAGGTAACTTCCCCTGTGCCCCAGCTGTATGTGGGTGGCTTTAGCTTCGGGCCTGCCCTGCAGTGAAGAGCCCAACATTATGGGGAAGGTCTGTGATCAGACGCCTCACCCTGGCCAGCCCGCATTTCCTCTTCTAACGCTTGTCTTTGTGAAGTTGTGAAAACTGAAGCTCATTCTCTAGCTTCTGGAATGTTCCCTGAGGGCAAAGCAGCTTTCCGTGCCTTGTGTCCCTACCTTTACTTGAACTTCCCCTTATAGATACTTACTTCTTGACAGTATTTCCCTGTTTAATTCATCATGCGCTTTTTTATTCTTTCCAGTGAAGGAGCAAGACACGTAGACACCTCTACAATGTGAAACAGGAGTTATCAAACAGGGTTCATATTTTAGGGAACTAGCTCCGTATAGGAGTTAGGGGGTGAACAGAAATGAGTGAGAGAGTAATTGTAACAGTACAGATATTGAGTAGGCGTTCAGGCCAGAGCACTCGGAGTGGAATCAGGGGAAGAGGAGTTCAGTTTTGAGCTTGCGTTCAGGGTGCTGGGTGGACATACTCAGTACATGTTTAGAAAGATACTTCTGGAACTCAGCAGAAAGGTTAAGACTAAATACATATTTAGTGTTTAGTCATCCTCCTAAGGAGAAAGATCCAGTCCCTGCTTTCCTTTTGCCTTTTCATGAAGTTGGTTTGTCAAACGCTATGTACATAGAACTTACGGTGAATTACAGAGTCTGGGGCACAGAGCTGATTTGTGCGGATAGACCAGGAGGGTGGCATCTGTGATCAGAGTATGGCAGGAATTTCAGCAAGGAAGTATTGGGGACAGCAGCCAAGTCCTGCCAGATGTTGGGGGAATACAGATGACTGAGGTCACACCCTCTCTCCTGTGTGCTAGTTTGCAAAGATTTTACATCTCAGGGAACATTTCTGCAGCTCTTCTCAATGGTTTCAAAGACCTGTTAAAATGAAGATCGGGCATGTTTTAGATTAGGCCTCCTTGCTGAGCATTTAGGGTCAGAGTCAAGTTCAGGAATCAGCTTTCAGTTACACATATTCACTTGAGCTTGTAGGGTGAATGTGTGTGTCTGCATTTCTTTTTGCATTTAAAACAAATGTGGGGACACATATGGCAACCATTTCCATTCTTTCCTCATCTAAACCTGGAGTATAAATATGGACATGGAAATAATTTGAGTGAGGCCTAAGACTTGCCCTGATTCGCAACCACCCCACCACACCCCCATAGATGGACCAGTGAATGCCAGGCTCTCAGAAGGAAAGAATTGTCTGGCAGGGAGGGGCCTCCCCAGAGGAATGCAGTGCACACAGGTTCATTTCCCTGCAGTTCTTTTTTTTTTTTTTTTGTAGAGACAGAGTCTCACTGTACCGCCCTCGGGTAGAGTGCCATGGCATCACACGGCTCACAGCAACCTCCAGCTCTTGGGCTTACGCGATTCTCTTGCCTCAGCCTCCCGAGCAGCTGGGACTACAGACGCCCGCCACATCCCTGCAGTTCTTTAAGTCTGCATTTTTTTTTTTTCTTTCGAAAAAAGTAATCTGAGGCAGGCAGGTTGCTTGAGCTCATGAGTTCGAGACCAGCCTAAGCTAGAGTGAGAGCTCATCTCTAAAAATAGCTGGGCGTGGTGACAGGCACCTGTAGTCCCAGCTACTTGGGAGGCTGAGGCAAGAGAATTGCTTGAGCCCAAGAGTTTGAGGTTGCTGTGAGCTATGATGATGCCAGAGCACTTTACCCAGGGCAACAAAGTGAGACTCAGTAATCCTTTTGGAAAAAAAATGAATTAGAATCTGTTTCCTACTTCATGTATGCAGATCCAAACAATGTATTTTTTTCCTCAAATATTCTAATGCCGAGTAAAGATTCAGGCCTGTAAAAGATAAGGAAAAGAAGACATGATGAAAATATTGTCAATTTTAGTGGAATCACAGAATTTAATCTGCCTTCTCACTATCAAGTTATTGCTCTCCTCACTACTTAAGGTCCAACATTTTCCTGGGTACACAGGGATATAAAAAGAAGGTCTTTCTACGGGAAACTTTCCTGCTTCTCTGCTTCAGAGCAAGGCAGTTATAACAAAAAAGGTAATGAAGGGGCGGCGCCTGTGGCTCAGTTGGTGAGGCGCCGGCCCCATATACCGAGGGTGGTGGGTTCAAACCCGGCCCCAGCTGAACTGCAACCAAAAATAGCTGGGCCTTGTGGTGGGCACCTGTAGTCCCAGCTACTTCGGAGGCTGAGGCAGGAGAGTCGCTTAAGCCCAGGAGTTGGAGGTTGCTGTGAGCCGTTTGTGATGCCATGGCACTCTACCGAGGGCCATAAAGTGAGACTCTGTCTCTACAAAAATAAAAAATTAAAAAAATTAAAAAAAAAGGTAATGCAGTGGAACCTCCATAGCTGATCACCTCCTCCAGTTGACAGAATTAATGTTCACAGACTGCACATGCACCCTGTGTACATGTCAGCACAGTAGGCCTAGTTCCTTATGTGACCACCTCTGTATGTTGACCAGTTTGTTACAGCCCCTCGAGTGGTCACCTCACAGCGGGTCTGCTGTAGTACAATCATGTATACTATATTTTAAATGGTAAACTTGATCTAGATAATATTTGGACTTCTGTCCCCCTATATCATTCCTTTAGCTTTGTAAAAGCTGTTGTCATAACCAATAGCATGTACCTCAGAGCCTGCTCCCACAGCTCAGAGACCCACCTCCCTGTGGAACCTCATAGCATCCCTCAGCTGCCCCTGAGCCGAGGGAGGAAGAGGAAGCAAAGATCCAAGTTAAAGAAAACTCCAAATTGAGTACAGTGAGAGTGGCATGAAGCAACAACAACAAAAAATGTGTTTAGAGCCTTCAATAATAGGGTTTGCATGCATTTTTGAGATGTTCCAAACCAGTCTCAGAAAGTTTGGCAGTGATCCCAAGAACACTAAGAGAAAGGTTGGGTCTGCGATTCTGGCTTAGTTTGAGAATTATTAGTATAAAAACCACAAACCAAGAACATAAGAACCAGTAACTCTCCTTCTAAGAGTTTATGAGTTTAGATTTGGGGAAATTATTTGAAACTATTTAATTTAGCTGTTCCTGATTTTTTTTTTTCCCACTAAAAACTCAAATTCCAAGTCCCTCAATTCATGAACCCAGTTTGTCTCCCAGAGCAGCATGGCCAGCGAGTGTGGAAAGGCATTAAGTAGCAGCTTGAATGGTTGGTTTTGGGCAACTGCACAGTTTCTGTTAGGATTGTTGGGAATGTTGGTCACTAACCACATTGGGATTCTGATTTAAAATGAGGTCTGCACATTATAGACGTGGAAAGTAAGAGTCATAGGATGAGATGCCTTCCTCAGAAGTGGCATAGCTGGCCATGCACAGCAGCTCACACCTGTAATCCCAGCGCTTTGGGAGGTTGAAGTGAGAGGATCTCTTGGGGCCAGGAGTCAGAAGCCGGACAGAATAAGAGCAGGACAGAATAAGAGCAAGACATAGTATCTACAAAATCCCCCCCAAAACAGAACAAACACGTGTTTTGGCAGGCATCTGTAGTCCCAGCTACTCGGAAGGCTGAGGCAAGAGGATTGCTTCAGCCCAGGAATTTGATGACACCATGACACTCTAGCCTGTGTGACAGAGGAAGAGCCTGTCTCTAAAAACAAAAACAATTTTTCTTCAATAAAACAACACATTTTTAAGTTTTTTGGTGACTGCTGCCACTTTTCTTCTCAATAACAAAATGAATGAGTAAATATAAATATGTTTAAATTAACTCAGGTGGGATTTGCTCAGTTTCTCTTCTCAGATGTGCAGGGGCTGGTGACTGTGTCTCAGTTTTGCAGGCGTACATGCAGTAGCACTTGCTTTTTTTTTTTTAATTTATTGTTGGGGATTCATTGAGGGTACAAGAAACCAAGTCACACTGATTGCATTTGTTGGGTAAAGACCCTCTAACAATCCTGTCTTGCCCCCAAAAGGTGTGGCACACACCAAGGCCCCACCCCCTTGCTCCGTCCCTCTCTCTGCTCTTCCTTTCCCCACCCCTACCTCCTTCTTTCTTTCTCTGCTATCCCCTTCCCCCACCCCCACCTTGTCCTTAATTGTCCTGATATCAAAATTGAGTACATAGGATTCATGTTTCTCCATTCTTGTGATGCTATACTAAAAATAATGTCTTCCACATCCATCCAGGTTAATACAAAGGATGTAAAGTCTCCTTTTTTTTTTGCAGTTTTTGGCCACCTCTCGCATACGGCCGGTGCCCTACCCCTTTGAGCCACAGGCGCCGCCCAAGTCTCCATTTTTTTTTTTTTTTTTTACTACTACGGAATAGTATTCCATAGTGTACATATACCACAGCTTGTTAATCCATTCCTGGGTTGGTGGGCATTTAGGCTGTTCCCACATTTTGGCGATTGTAAATTGAGCTGCAATAAACAGTCTAGTACAAGTGTCCTTATGATAAAAGGATTTTTTTCCTTCTGGGTAGATGCCCAGTAATGGGATTGCAGGATCAAATGGGAGGTCTAGCTTGAGTTCTTTGAGGGTTCTCCATACTTCCTTCCAAAAAAGGTTGTACTAGTTTGCAGTCCCACCAGCAGTGTAAAAGTGTTCCCTTCTCTCCACATCCACGCCAGCATCTGCAGTTTTTTTTTTTTTTTCCAGTCAAAGTTAGCAGTGGGGGGGGTTGAATACCGACTTTATTGACACTAATGTTAATAAGCTCTGATAATCCACTACCATCGGACCAGCCTCAGAGTCTTACTTTATGGCCCTCGGTAGAGTGCCGTGGCCTCACACAGCTCACAGCAACCTCCAACTCCTGGGCTTAAGCGATTCTCTTGCCTCAGCCTCCCGAGTAGCTGGGACTACAGGCGCCTGCCACAACGCCGGGCTATTTTTTGGTTGCAGTTTGGCCGGGGCCGGGTTTGAACCCACCACCCTCGGTATATGGGGCCGGCGCCCTACTGACTGAGCCACAGGCGCCGCACCATCTGCAGTTTTAACATTTTGTTATGTGGACCATTCTCTCTGGGGTTAGATGGTATCTCAGGGTGGTTTTGATTTGCATTTCTCTAATAATTAGTGATGATGAACATTTTTCATATGTTTGTTAGCCATTCGTCTGTCTTCTTTAGAGAAGGTTCTATTCATGTCTCTTGCCCATTGATCTATGGGATTGTTGGCTTTTTTCATGTGGATTAATTTGAGTTCTCTATAGATCCTAGTTATCAAGCTTTTGTCTGATTCAAAATATGCAAATATCCTTTCCCATTCTGTAGGTTGTCTGTTTGCTTTGGTTGTTGTCTCCTTAGCTGTACAGAAGCTTTTCAGTTTAATTAAGTCCCATTTGTTTTTGTTGTTGTTGCAATTGCCACGGCAGTCTTCTTCATGAAGCCTTTCCCCAGCCTGATATCTTCCAGTGATTTTCCTATGCTTTCTTTGAGGATTTTTATTGTTTCATGCCTTAAATTCAACTCCTTTATCCATCTTGAATCAATTTTTGTGAGTGGAGAAAGGTGTGAGTCTAGTTTCAGTCTTTTACATGTGGATATCCAGTTCTCCCAGTAGCATTTATTGAATAGGGAGTCTTTCCCCCAAGGTATGTTCTTGTTTGGTTTATCGAAGATTAGGTGGTTGTAAGATGTTAGTTTCATTTCCACGTTTTCTATTAGATTCAAAATGTGTGTGTCTCTATTTTTGTGGCAGTACCATGCTGTCTTGACCACTATGGCTTTGTAGTACAGCCTAAAATCTGGTATGGTGATCCCCCAGCTTTGTTTTTATTACTAAGAACTACCTTAGCTATATGGGTTTTTTTCTGGTTCCATATAAAACGCAGAATCATTTTTTCCAAATGTTGGGATGGCATTGAATACATAGATTTCTTTGGTAAATACAGACATTTTAACCATGTTGATTCTTCCCAGCCATGAGCATGGTATGTTCTTCCATTTGTTAATATCCTCTGCTATTTCCTTTCTTAGGATTTCATAATTTTCTTTATAGAGGTGCTTCACTTCCTTTGTTAGGTATATTCCTAGGTATTTAATTTTTTTTGAAGCTACGGTAAAGGGAGTCGCGTCCTTAATTAGCCTCTCATCTTGACTGTTATTGGCATATACAAGGGCTACTGACTTGTGGACACTGATTTTATATCCTGAGACATTACTGTATTTTTTGATGACTTCCAGGACTCTTGTGGTTGAGTCTTTGGGGTTTTCTCTAAGTATAAGATCATATCGTCTCACTCAAGAGGGTGAGTTTGACCTCCTCGGCTCCCATTTGGATGCCCTTTACTTCTTTGTCTTGCCTAATTGTATTGACTAGAACTTCAAGCACTACATTGAACAGTAATGGTGATAGAGGACAATCTTGTCTGGTTCTAGTTCTAGGAGGAAACGCTTTCAATTTTACTCCATTCAGTAAAATATTAGCTGTGGATTTGTCATAAATAGCTTTGATCAGTTTCAGAAATGTGTCACCTATGCCTATTGGTCACAAGGGATCATATTGAGTATTACCCTTAACAAATATGAAGTGACCATTCTTATCCTTCCTTAAGGGGCTATTTTGGTTACAAAAAGGGGGACTGCAAGCTCTTAACAAAATGAAGTAAGTCTGGTTCACTTGCTCAAAATGGATGGAATTAGGGTATCACAGTTGGATTGCTGGAGCTCAGGATTTCAAGACCAGCCTGAGCCAAGACCAGCCCGTCTCTACTAAAAATAGATAAATTAGCTGGCGGTTGTGACTTGCACCTATAGTTCCAACTACTGGGGAGGCTGAGGCAAGAGGATTGCTTGAGCCCAGGAGTTTGGGGTTGCTGTGAGCTAGGAAGCCACAGCACGCTAGCCTGGGGCAACAGAGTCAGATTGTCTGAAAAATAAACAAACAAACGAAGTCTAAATGAGTGACCCTGTCTGCCTTTTTTGGGGGTGCTGGACAGGACCTTATCTTGGAGGTTGACTGTAGCCCACCTGACATAGAACCCTGCTCCCAAGGAGCCCCTGGGGGGTGGGCAGGCCAGGCTGAAGCCCGGCCCTAGTGTGAGAAGAGGGAAAGTGGGGGTGGTGATGGAGTGAGCATGGAGAGAGGGAGGTGCACACGGGGTGCAGGTGGGCCTGCATTGCCTGGCCCCCAGAAGGTCAGGCAGCTCCTTGAGATGGCCCTTGTGACTTGAAGCCAGCAGAATGTTGGTTCCTCAGTTCCTTCATCTCTGCCGAAGCAGGATATCTTTTTCCGTCTGGTTGGTAAAGAGCAGGCAGAACACAGTGTGGCTGTCCTGATCTTTCATGACAGCAGGGATCACCTGCAGCATTGGGGTGATGGTTGTTCCTCCTGCAATTGGCTGACGGATTGCAGGGTGTTGCTTGGTAGACCAGCAGCCAGTTCAGGCCCAGATTGGTCCCCAATCTGCATGCTTCCCAGGTACCTAGACATCCTCCCTCCAGTGGGAAACTTGGGTGGGTATCCTTTTTATTTATTTATTTATTAAGTCTTTTGCACATAGATCATAAATACATTTATGCCAATTTCAGTGTGTTGATTATTTGTACAAATTGGAGTGTTTACACCATGCTAATCAATATAGCTTTCACCTCATTTACCCAATTATAACATTAGGACATTTGTGCTCTACACATGATAGATCCAACTTGTACTTGCAATGAGCTGCATAGTTGTGGTCCCCCTACTATCCCACACACCCCCTCCCTATCCCTCTCCCTCCCCTTCCCTTCTTCATCTTGGGCTAAAATTGTGTTTCATTTTTCATATGCAAGTGTGAGTATCCTTGAAGTGAACCTTGATGACTGGGTCCATGAAGCCCTTGTCATCATTGGAGAGGGGTGTGCAGGGCCAAAAGATCAGCTTTCCATTCACTGGAGCTGAGAGATAGATGTGCTGGCCACAGGAGGCCCTGGGTGTGCTGGGGTGTTGGCAGCTGAGCTGGGCACCACGTGTCATGGTGGAGGACCTCCCTGTAGATGAGCCAACACAAGCACTAGATGTCCAGGCTCTCTGGAGGGTGCTGGCCAGCAGGAGTACTGCAAAGGGGCCAGGCTGCGGAGGGCACCGCGTGCGCCCCATGCTTAGCTGGGCCCCTGGGTGCTGCTGCTGAGCCTGCTCTCCCACCCACACGTCCTTCCTTTGGGTGGTGACTGTACTGGCTTTCCTCTTCTTTCCGTTTCGTCTTCTGTCATTCTTTGCTGTCTCCACTTTCTCCGTATCTCAGTTTCTCTTCAAACCTTCTGTTCTTCTCCCTCCAGGCCCTTTCCTTGTGCCACGTCCCCGGCTCTCTGGCCTGTGCCCAGTCTGTACGTTGAAGACTCCGAGTGGAATCTTTATCTCCAGCTGAGCGCTCCTGGGACTTGTCCTCAGGAACATTTTCAGTGTCCTTGAGGCACTGCGAACTGAAGGAGTCTGAACCCAGCGCACCCTCCCTGTGACTTGCTTTGCTCTCACCCTGTCTGCACCCTCTTTAGGTTCCGGACCTGAGGGCGGTAGCCCCGCGAGTCTCCTGCGGGCTGCCCCGGTAGAGGTGCAATTCCAGGGGAGCAGGGGAGGCGCTGCCCCGACCTCGCTCCCCGCCTCACCCGCGCGCCTCCTCCCTCGGCTGCAGTCCGGGGCGGTAGCCGCGTAGCCTCCTCCAGGGCGGGATTTACTTGCAGACGTGACTAGTGGGAGCGACGTCTCCTCAGCGCGAGGCTCTGAGGGTGGACGGGTCGCGACAGGAACCCCAGAGGGCAGCAGGGCCCTACCGTCCGCGTGGCCTCCCCCGATCCCCGCGGCCCGGGGCCCCCATCGCTAAGCCAAGAGCCCGCAGGCCGCGGGACCGGCTCCTGCTCACCGGCCGCGCCACCGATGTAAGCGTTTCCCGCATTCTCCCGCCCTGACTGCCGGCCAAGTTTAGATCTCCGCGTCGCTCCGGTGTTCTTGACTTGTCCTGGCGAGAGCATCAAATCGAGAGTTTTCTTTCTTCTGGAAAAGACCCCGCGGCTTTCCACCCGTTACGTGCCCCGCCGGAGCCGCCGCCGGGCTCCTCCCTCCGGGTAGCCCGGGCTGGAGGCTGGTCGCCTGTCGCTGGTCCGTACTGCGCCGGCACTGGAACCCCGAAGCGTTCTGGGCGCAGCTGCCCGCCCGAGGCCGGCTCCAAGGTATAGTGCGGGTCGCGGGGTCTGCTGGAGGCAGGTGCGGGGCGCAGGGTCTGCTGGAGGCAGGTGCGAGTCGCAGGGTCTGCTGGAGGCAGGTGCGAGTCGCAGGGTCTGATGGAGGCAGGTGCAGGACGCGGGGTCTGCTGGAGGCAGGTGCGGGGCGCAGGGTCTGCTGGAGGCAGGTGCGGGTCGCGGGGTCTGATGGAGGAAAGTGCGGTGCGCGGGGGTCTGATGCAGGTAGGTGCGGGGCGCGGGCTCCGGCTCACCTGGCGCAGGTCAGTTGGGGATTCAGTGGCTGGGGGTCCTGGGACCTGGCGCAGAAGTTTGGGATGACTGGGGTCTCAGAGGTGGTGGTCACGTAGGAGGTTCCCACAGGGGTGCGAACTGTGGTCACCAGGTTAGCTGGGCTGGACCCGGGTGGCTGGGGGTCGCTGGGCCGAGGCGGTCGGGCCCTTGGCTGGTCTGTGGCGCTGGGGCCCCAGAGGTCAAGAGGGTCCAGGGGCAGGTCCCTGTCACAGCTGGGAGGGGGACGTGAGAAGGACTGGAAGGGTCCCCTTCATATAAACAGCCGCCAAGCGGCTCAGCTCCACTGTTTTTGACCATATCGTTAGTTTTACGCATGTATCTCTAGCTGCCATTTTTAGAGGTGTTTAAATATATAAGATGAACTTGAGTAATTATCTGGGTAATTCAAGTCGAATAAAACCAATTTATCGCATATTGTAAATCATTGGAAACAGAACCTAAATTATATGTATATACCACTTAGGAAAAAAATGTTTTTTATGTTACAGTAAAAAATAAAAATCTATTTGGAGTAAGCGATTCCCAAACGTGTAAACATTTAAATTTAAAACAAAACGAAAAGGTTCGTGAAACTTTTACTACTTGAGAACTAGTCTCTGTGCCTTTGCTTTCATTGTTTTTCTCCCCTTTACTTGTGTTTCCCTGAAGGCCAGTTTGGGACCCATCCTGCCCACGAAGCAGACTAGAGCCTACTGGGTTGACACTTTGGGGTAAACATAGGAGCATCCATATCTAGCCTTCAGCACAGGGACACAAAATTAGCACTAGTTATGGTGATGATGGTGTTTTTCCCAAATACTCTTACCAACATTTAACCTCTTTATTCTCTGACCTTATAAAATACTCTGACAACCTATGTTGCTTTTTCACACTTACTATTTTACTTTTTTTTTTTTTTGTAGAGACAGAGTCTCACTTTATGGCCCTCGGTAGAGTGCCGTGGCCTCACACAGCTCACAGCAACCTCCAACTCCTGGGCTTAAGCGATTCTCTTGCCTCAGCCTCCCAAGTAGCTGGGACTACAGGTGCCCGCCACAACGCCCGGCTATTTTTTTGGTTGCAGTTTGGCTGGGGCTGGGTTTGAACACACCACCCTCGGTATATGGGGCCGGCGCCTTATGGACTGAGCCACAGGCGCCGTCCTACTATTTTACTTTTTTAGACTTTTTCTATTTTAATGAAATAGTAGGCACTTATATATGCAAAGATAGGCAACACAAAATTTGTTGAATTGGACTGAATATCAATATTTGCTTACTTTACAAACCACATCGTCTTCATTTATTTATTTTGCCTTAACAGAAAATAAGAGCACTAGTAAAGACAAGGAGGGTGTCCACCATCTCTCCTTCCAGATGAAGCTCTGCAAGAGCAGCCTGGCATCGCAGGAAGGGCAGGGCGCTGTGCTGCACACGTGGCAGGTGCTTCAAACATTTTTTGTGTTTTTAAATGTTTATTTTATATTAGAGCAAGGGGAAATAGTGGTGAGATGACCCAAGAAAGAGGGAGATAGAAAGGATAGCCGAGAGCCGGGATGGGGGTGGGGCACGGGGGGGGGGGCGGGAGAAGACAAGGGCGGGGGAGACAAAAAGCTGGAGAGAAAGGTGCTACCTGGCCTGCCAGCCTGTGTTTGGAAAGTTATATTAGGTGACAAGATTTTCAGATCTTTTTAAAAATATGTGGATTTTTTTGTTTGTTTTCCATTAGCACCAGCATTTTCTGTTTAATAATGGAATATATGAGTTCTCTCGTGAAGTTATTCTTTGTAGGAATCATCAAGCCTTTTAGAGCTACTGCATGTGTCTGGTTGGTTTAAAACTGATGGAAAAGTGAATCTCACATCACAACCTGCACACAAACATGCAGGTTCCACGGCTTATCAAAGTTTATTTATAGAATCAATTAGAAATCAGAATAATTGGCTCAGCACCTGTAGCTCAAGCAGCTAAGGTGCCAGCCACATACACCACAGATGGCGGGTTCAAATCCAGCCCGGGCCTGCCAAACAATGACAACTACAACCAAAAAATAGCTGGGCGTTGTGGCAGGCATCTGTAGTCCCAACTACTTGGGAGGCTGAGGCAAGAGAATCCCTTAAGCCCAGGAGTTGGAGATTGCTGTGAGCTGTGATGCCACGACACTCTACCCAGGGTGACAGCTTGAGGCTCTGTCTCAAAAAAAAAGAAAAAGAAAAATAAATCAGAATAATCTCTGGAAATTATTCATCAGGAAAATGAATGTTTTGTTATGCACAAAAGTTGGCTTTTTTTTTTTATCGTAAGGTGATGCTTGTGCATGGATAAGGTGAATTACCTGCCATGTTTTAGATATGAAGAGAGGTATATCAAGACACATAATTCAACTGTGGTATGTGTATCCCATGGAGTATTATTCAGCCATAAAAAGATGGTGACTTTACATCTTTTATACTAACCTGGATGGAGCTGAAGAACAGTCTCTTTAGTAAAGTATCACAAGAATAGAAAAGAAACTATCCAGTGTATGAATACTAATGTGAAACCAGTATTTCATGTACTATAGGTAAACAACTACATGCAAGTGAAAAACACAACTGCATTCAATAGAGGGGAGGAGGAGGGAGAGGGTTTGGTAACTTTGACTCACTTTCTGGGTGAAGAGCTCAACTACGATTTGGACTCTACCTAACAAATGCAAACAAAGTAACCTCGTTGTACACATACATCAATCTGAAATTTATTTATTTTTATTTATTTATTTATTTTTTTGTAGAGACAGAGTCTTACTTTACGGCCCTCGGTAGAGGGCCATGACGTCACATGGCTCACAGCAACCTCCAGCTCTTGGGCTCAAGCAATTCTCTTGCCTCAGCCTCCCGAGCAGCTGGGACTACAGGCGCCCGCCACAACGCCCAGCTATTTTTTTGTTGCAGTTTGGCCGGGGCCGGGTTTGAACCCGCCACTTTCAGTATATGGGGCCGACGCCCTACTCACCGAGCCACAGGCACTGCCCACATCAATCTGAAATTTAAAAAAATTTTTAAAAGAGTTGAGAAAAAAAAAAGGACACATAATCCAATATACAGGTAGCTGACCTTTCCCCAGGTTTTATTTTTGCTTTTGTTTTGTGGATGAAGCATCCAAATATAAATGGACAGATTTTTTTTTTTTTTTAAGAAATAAATTCATTGGCTCGGTACCTGTGGCTCAAGCGGCTAAGGCACCAGCCATATACACCTGAGCTGGCGGGTTCGAATCCAGCCCAGCCCTGCCTAACAACAATGACAGCTGCAACCAAAAAAAAGCCGGGAATTGTGGCAGGCACCTGTAATCCCAGCTACTTGGGAGGCAGAGGCAGGAGAATCGCTTGAGCCCAGGAGTTGGAGGTTGCTGTGAGCTGTGATGCCATGGCACTCTACCCAGGGCGACAGCTTGAGGCTCTGTCTCAAAAAAAAAAAAAAAAGAAATGAAATGAATTCGCTTATTTCTGTTGTATGTTTTTGCCCCAAAGGCTTTCCAGCACTTTGGATAGTGGTGATAATTTATTGCATATACCTGATATGGAAGACTTCGATTCTGATATTGAGGTAAAGGTGTCTCCTGTGAAATTAATTTTCTCACTATGAATCTAGTTTTGTATAGTATTTACTGTTAAAATTTAGCTGTGACTCACCTGTGATCATATTATGTTTATAATCGAAGGTTGGTCAGAGAAAAAGATTTCATACAAATATGACTTCTGGAATGTTTTTAAATTTTTTTCCCATTGGGAAATAACAAAGGATTGATAATTAGTTTCATGGGGTTAATGCTGAAAAAAAATGCATAATGATAAGAATGATATTAGGAAACATTTCCACAATTGAGGTAATGTGAAATTTAGTCAAGGTTTTTTTGGATAAGTATACTTACTATGATTTTATATGCTATTAACATGACATAATACTTTTACCTAAATAAATCTCTAGTGGCTACAACTACTTATTATATTAATTCTGGAATCTGCCTATTGATTTTAAATTTCCAAATTGTACAACACATAACATACAGTTTTCCTTTTTCTCGGACATGTATTATAATCTTTTAATGGGTTCTAGGAGAGAGCTTTTTTCTCCATTTCTATCTTTGGTTCTGTAATTAGAGTAAAATAATATCAGAAATTGTGAAAATTTAGCTGGGTATTACAGCTTTTTCCACTATTTCCAAATGTTTGGGAGGGTGTTGTGGGAGGATAACAAACTCAGAAGTTTGAACCAGCCTGAGCAACACAGTGAGACCCCATTTCAGATTTCAAAACAAGAGTGGAAAAAGAGAAATTTAAATTATCTTTCTCAAAATCTATATTACAATGGATTTCCATTGTGTTTTCTAAGTCATCCCAATAAGAGTATATTTAATACTTTGATTGAATAATTCAACCAATTCTAAAAGCAGAGACTATTAATAGTCATATGGTTAAATTTTAATTTTGGAAGTATTTTTGCATCATAGTTTAAAAAAATATTCACTCTAAGTCTTTGTATTGCACTCTAAAATCTCAAATTTTAGAAGTCTTATATTTAGTTATTTAAATAATTATTTTAAAGGTTCCCAATTATTATGAGGAAATATGTTGGAGTGTATCTTGGAGTACCTAGAATAAAGTTTAGCATTTAAGAATCTTTAAAAAAATTTTTTGAGTATGAATAAATGAATAGGCCAATGGATTTTTATATAATGTAGTGATATAAATGGTGTTATATACATAATATATGGCTAAATCTGTTGCATTTCTAAATTTACGGCTTAAATTTATTATCCCATTTAATGCTTAGAATGCATAAGTTCAGGGAGTTTTGTTGACAAAATATGTCATAAATAAGAAGAAAATAGTTTAGACATATATCATAAATAGGAAAGTGGGCTGCTATATGTTTTTTAGTATCCTCCAACAGAAATCTTAGAGCAGGATTTTAGATTAAAATGTCTTAAACTTATTTTAGCCCCAACCCATGTTCTCATAAATATATCTTTTCAAGGCATACATTCCTCTTTAAAATTCTGATTACCAATTCTTCCTCTAAGGGGAAAGTTGGTGGAACATTTTTTCCCCCATTTGATCCCTCTCTGTTGTAATAATGTCACAGCTTTCAGAAAGTGGTAGATGACCACGTTTCACTAATTGAATGACTTATAGTGATAAAATTAAGCTGTATCACAAAAGTATTTACATAAAACAAATTGTAAATACTAATTGGCAAGTATCATTTAGGATGTATTGTGAATCAAAGTCTGTTATGTATCTGTATTTCTCCATGTACCTTATTGTAGTTAGTCATTTCTCTTCCCTTCCCTGGCCTAAGCTCATACTCAATTTACAGGTCATGTCTTCTTTTTTGTTTCTCCCTCATCCTCCACCTTTTAAAAATGATTTACCCAGCTTAAATTTTTTCTTGCTCTTTTAGTCTGTCTCTGTCTCCACTGTCAGCATATTTAACTGCATCTTTCTGTTTCACTGCTATGAGTGGTCTTTTTCTTTCTTTCTTTCTTTCTCTCTCTCTCTCTCTCTCTCTCCCCTTCTTTCTTTTCTTTCTTTCTCCCATTATGTTGCTCTTGGTAGAGTACTGTGGCATCACAGCTCACAGCAACCTCCAACTCTTGGGCTTAAGCCATTCTCTTGCCTCAGCCTCTCAACTAGCTGGGACTACAGGCACCCGCCACGACGCCTGGTTATTTTTGTTGCAGTTGTCATTGTTATTTAGCTGTCCCGGGTGGGGTTCGAACCCGCCAGCCTCATTGTATGTGGCTGGTGCTGTAACCACTGTGATACAGGAGCTGAGCCTATGTGTGGTTTTTCATTCATCAATTGTTGGCCCACAGGTTTATCCATTTTTTTCTTTTTCTTGTAAAGAGCTGAATCCATACAATCATTTACCTTTAGGTTTTGACCTACAGAATAGAAGCAACTTATACTTTTTGCATAAATAACTATTTAATTAAAATATCACTAAAAACTAAACTCTCACACTTCCCCCTGCAAGAGGTAACTCATGCAAATACAAATCATGCAGACACATTGGGAAATATAACATGGAATGAATTTAAAAGCATTAATGTTAGATTTTTCAGTAATACTCTAAATTCCCTTGGGATACATTTTTGTTCTAGGTTATATTGATTTAAAAAAGTCTGTTGGGCCGGGCGTGGTGGCTCACGCCTGTAGTCCCAGCGCTGTGGGAGGCCGAGGCGGGTGGATTGTCTGAGCTCAGAGGTTCAAGACCAGTATGAGCAGCAGTGAGCTAGATTAAGACCCTGTCTCTACTAACAACATCAAAAACAGTCAGCACCGCCAGAGGAAGAAGAAAATGAACAAAAAAGGAGTACTTCAAACAAAGAAGAATGAACAAGCAAACTGAAATTAAAAAAATAAAAATTAAAAAAAAGTCTGATGGAGGGCATCGCCTGTGGCTCAAAGGAGTAGGTCGCCGGCCCCATATGCCGGAAATGGTGGATTCAAACCTGGCCCCAGCCAAAAAACTGCAAAAAAAAAAAAAAAAAATCTGATGGGTATCATAGTATTTGTATAATAATCACCTAGCTGGGCTCTGCACCTTTAGCACAGTGGTTAGGGCGCTGGTCACATGCACCAAGGCTGGTGGGTTTGAACCTGGCCTGGGCCTGCTAAAAACAATTACAACAACAACAACAAAAATAGCTGGTGTGTGGCAGGTGCGTGTAGTCCCAGCTACTTGGGAGACTGAAGCAAGAGAATTGCTTAAACCCAAGAGTCTGAGGTTGCTGTGAGCTGTGATACCACAGCACTCTACCGAGGGTGACAAAGTGAGACTCTGTCTCAAAAAAAAAAAAAAAAAGAAAAAAAAATCACCTAGCTGTAAAGAGAGGATTATGAGGATTTTGGCATCATTTGTCATAAATCTCACTCCACGAGAAGAGGTAGGTTAGGAAATGGCAGTCTCGAGGGCTGAATCTACATCTGAGTCACTCTGAAATCTGTGCTTGTACATATTGTTAAGTATTTTATGAAATTTGATGCTCATCATCCTTAAAAGCACTGTTTTGCAGAATGTACCTGAGCCAAGTTTAAAACGTCTATCGGCTGCTTCTTGGCAATCCAAGATAAACTGTGAGTTGTTTGAAGACAGCCTGTTCTTGTATTATCCATTGAGTCTTAATTACAAATATTTTCATGTACTCTTTACTTTATGTTTTCTGTAGTAGAAGCACAGTACGTCACTGTGAGGACAGAAAGTGCAACCTTCATTAAGGACAGGAATTCTGACACCAAAGATGTGACTGAAACTTCCTTCAGCCTTGGTGGAAGTCCAGTCTTTGCTCGCCCTGCCTTTGCACCACCCAGCCCTCATTCCAAGTCTTTCCTCTGGTCTTTAGCCAACTCTGGCCTGACAGGGGTCAGTTGTTTTCATAAGGTATTTCTACCTATGCCTTTTTCACACACAATTCCCCTTTATCCTTATAATGGTGAAAAGAGATGAAAGTCCTCACAATCATAGGAGAAACCATATGTAATAACATGACAGAGACATGCACGAGATTGAGAATTATGAAAGTTTGTAGGAATAAATAATGCTTAGGTTTGTCATTATGAAAGGAAAGAATTTGAAAGCAACCATTAAGAACAGCTCAATAAATACAGAGAAGAGGAGAGGGATGGTGGGGAAGAATCCTCTGAAGATTGAACAAGGCAGTCTAGACAAAAGAGGTTATTATAAAACACAACAGAAATAGTGGGGCTAAATGAGAGCAGGAACAGTACATTATAAAATACGATAGAGATTATTTTAAAGACAACTTAGAAAAAAATCAGGTAATAAAAAGACCCTCAGATAACTTGTGAATATCTTCTAATTAATTTTAATTAAAAGTGAAAGAAGGGCCATGCAATCAGGCCTGTAATCCTAGCACTCTGGGAGGCTGAGATGGGTGTATCCTTTAGCTCAGCTGTTTTGAGACCAGCCTGAGCAACAGTGAGACCCCCGTCTCTACTAAAAACAGAAAAGAACATCGGGGCATTGTCGTGCATGCCTGTAGTCCCAGCTGCTCAGGCGACTGAGGCAAGAGGATTGTTCAAACCCAAGAGAGCCATGACCCCTTGGCATTCTACCCAGGGTGACAGACTCAAAAAAACAAAACAAAACAAACAAACAAAAAAAATGAAAGGAAATGTACGGGTGTGGCGGCTCACGCCTGTGATCCCAGCACTCTGGGAGGCCAAGGAGGGTGGGTCACCTAAGCTCAGGAGTTCCAGACCAGCCTGAGCAAGAGCGAGTCTCTAAAAATAGCTGGGTGTTGTGGCAGGCACCTGTAGTTCCAGCTACTTAGGCGGAGGCAAGAGAATCACTTGAGCCCAAGAGTTTGAGGCTGCTGTGAGCTATGACCCCCATGACCCTCACTCTACTGAGGGTGACAAAATGAGACTATGTCTCAAAAAAAAAAAAACAAAAACCACTACAGTAACATCCAGAAATAAATATCTTCATATATTAATAAAATATTTATTATATACTTGAGAAATGTTAAAATATAAAATTGAAAAATTGGATTTTTTAGGCTTGTTCTCTTCTTGTGTTTTTATTTTCCAAATTTCACAGCATAGATTTGAATTATTTAATTTCACCAGTTCAGTATATTTTATAAATATTTATGTTCTTTACACCATAGCTTTTTCTGAGTAAGGTCATCTATTACTAGTTCGAAAGTATTTATCCAGGTCTAGCTTCTATGTCTCCTTGGTACCTCAAATCTGATCTGTTCCAAACTGAAGATGCTGTTCTTGACCCTTTCCCGACTCTGCCCTGATTCTCTGTGACCTGCTCTGTCATCTGTTTTCCCCATCCTAGTAAATAACACCTAGGAAGTGTTATGCCCCAACTGCATCTTGCAAAGGGCTTTCAACCCTCCCTCTTTAAGACAGAAAGCTCAGCTGAAAGAGACTATTAATAACTGCAAAACCCCAGCTTCCCCTTGTGAAGACTCCCCTTACCAGGTGTTGGTTCTTGTCAAATTCAGCTTGCATTAAGGACTCCCCCTCCCCCACCCAAAGCCCCTTATAAAAGGTTTCCACCTCTGCTTCGAGAGACTTGGAGGCGTGAGCCTGCTCTTGGCCCTGCCAATCAGTAAAGGACCCCTGCATACTTTGGACTCAGTGTGCTGGCGTTACTCGCTTCTGGTATAACAGAAGTAGCACTGAAACACTGAACTGGGACAAGTCCTGCACTCCGGCCCTGCCTCAAATCAGTGCTCCAGTTACTCATCAAGTTCATCCTTCCTATCTGCTCACCAGACCTTATTACCATAATTCACTTTCTGACCTATGATTTTACAATGCTTTTTTCTGGTTTGCCCTCCCTACCTTAATCTATCTTTATGTTACTATCAAGGTGACCTTTCTAGCAGATACTTGTTATGATCTAAATCACCTGATATTGAGTGGATCCCGTCACACGACGGGAAAGTTCATACCCTGTCGTGACACACGTCTCTTGGGGTTTGGCTTGATTCTCCCACTGTGTGCCTTGGTCTGATTCCTTAAAATCAAGTCGCAGTTTGACCACATGACTTTTGTAGCCCTCATTTTCCATGTGGTTTTGTGCCTCATCCTTTTGCTCACATTCCCCTGTCTAGAAACCCTTTGTTCTCACTGTGCACTTTGTTTTTCAAAATATGCCCTTATCTTTGCCACATTTCCTGAGCTTCCCAAGCAGAACTGATTCTTCTCTCTTTTGTGACCTTACTGTGTTTTACTTACTATAACTGTAGAACTCATTAATTTTACATTTCCAATTTGTTTTCATATGTTTCATGTATGTTGACCACCTAAAGGACTATAACAAAGTTTTCAATGTGCAGAGGTGGTGAACATAAGGAAGGAGGCCTTATGGGTCCGGTCTAGGAAACTTAGGTCGACTCAAGGAGGTGGTCAATGTGCGGAGGTGGTCAACCGTGGAGGTTTACTGTGTTTTGAACATAGGATGGAATCTGTCTTCTATACCTATTTTCAGATCCTCCCAGGATAGTATGTGTGGTTAAACACAGTAAACATTTGTAGTCTTACTGAGTAGGTATATAAGTGAGTAAATACATTTTCTGAAGGTTTTTTTTTCTTTCTTTCTTTTTTTTTTTCTTAATAGGAGAGAGCTAGAGAGTCAGCAATTAGAAGAAAAGAAACTGGTATTGGTATTACAGAAAGGGCTCCACAATAGCAAACAAGTAATGACCATTTTACTTTTTTTTTTTATTAAATCATAGCTGTGTACATTAATGTGATCATGGGGCACCACACACTGGTTTTATAGACCGTTTGACACATTTTCATCACATTGGTTAACATAGCCTTCCTGGCATTTTCTTAGTTATTGTGTTAAGACGTTTATCTTCTACATTTACTAAGTTTCACATGTACCCTTGTAAGATGCACCGCAGGTGTAATCCCACCAATCACCCTCCCTCCGCCCATCCTCTCCCCTCCCTCCCCTCCCTCTCCTCCTTCCTCATATTCTTAGGTTATAACTGGGTTATAGCTTTCATATGAAAGCCATAAATTAGTTTCATAGCAGGGCTGAATACATTGGATACTTTTTCTTCCATTCTTGAGATACTTTACTAAGAAGAATATGTTCCAGCTCCATCCACGTAAACATGAAAGAGGTAAAATCTCCATCTTTCTTTAAGGCTGCATAATATTCCATGCTGTACATATACCACAATTTATTAATCCACTTGTGGATCGATGGGCACTTGGACTATTTCCATGACTTAGCAATTGTGAATTGGGCTGCAATAAACATTCTGGTATAAATATCTTTGTTATAATGTGATTTTTGGTCTTCTGGGTATATACCCAGTAGAGGAATTATAGGATTGAATGGCAGATCTATTTTTAGATCTCTAAGTGTTCTCCAAACATCTTTCCAAAAGGAATGTATTAATTTGCATTCCCACCAGCAGTGTAGAAGTGTTCCCTTTTCTCCACATCCATGCCAACATCTCTGGTCTTGGGATTTTGTGATATGGGCTAATCTTACTGGAGTTAGATGATATCTCAAAGTAGTTTTGATTTGCATTTCTCTGATGATTAAGGATGATGAGCATTTTTTCATATGTCTGTAGGCCGTGTGCCTGTTGACCATTTTACTTTTGTGTACAAAAATAATAGAGGTGGTAAGTTTGGGAATATTGCTGAAAAATTTTCAGTGCTTAAATGCTGTTATGAAAAAACCTGTTGGTGGGTAGATCCAGATATAATATACACTTCTTTTAACTATTTCTCTTTTGCTATCTTTCTTTTTTTTTTTTTTTTTTTTTGAGACAGAGCCTCAAGCGGTCACCCTGGGTAGAGTGCTATGGCATCACAGCTCACAGCAACCTCCAACTCCTGGGCTCAAGCGATTCTCCTGCCTCCCCCTCCCAAGTAGCTGGGATTACAGGCGCCCGCCACAATGCCCGGCTATTTTTTGGTTGCGGCCATCATTGTTCGGCAGGCCCAGGCTGGATTCGAACCTGTCAGCTCAGGTGTATGTGGCTGGTGCCTTAGCCGCTTGAGCCACAGGCGCTGAGCCTGCTATCTTTCTTTATACTATGAAATTCTTCCTGAAACTGCTTGAACATTCTGAAATTCTTTTTTATTTTATTTTATTTTTTTTTTTGAGACAGAGCCTCAAGCTGTCACCCTGGGTAGAGTGCTGTGGCATCACAGCTCACAGCAACCTCCAGCTCCTGGGCTCAAGCGATTCTCCTGCCTCCACCTCCCAAGTAGCTGGGACTACAGGCGCCCGCCACAACACCCAGCTATTTTTTGGTTGCAGCCGTCATTGTTGTTTGGTGGGCTCAGGCTGGATTCGAACCTGCCAGCTCAGGTGTACGTGGCTGGCACCTTAGCTGCTTGAGCCACAGGCGCCGAGCCTGAAATTTTTTTTTTGCTATGACTTTTATTTTATTGAAATAGTCATGAGTGGAGATAGACTTACGTATGTCTTTGAAGTTCACAATGATAAGTTAATATATCTGTGAATAACACTTTATAGATGTAATGTCCACATTAGGCTCAAGACAAGAGGAAGACATTGAATCAAGTTGGCATTTGGAGGTATTATCTCTTGTTATTAAATATAAGCATTGAGCGATGTTACGCATAAAGGGGATTCTTTGATTTTATCACCTGTGCATATGGCCATAGGGAGTATTTTCTCACATTTTCATCCCATAATTCTAGAGTGAGTATGTGTTAAGAATGGTTCTGCAGCATAGTCCCATTCTGCTCATTTCAGGGTTCATCACAGAAGCCAGCACAGTAGAGTACAAAGGAGTCAGGCCTAGGTCACAAGGAATCGGTTTCGCTTCTGATGTTAAGTTGATGAAAAAACTAAAGAAGTATTTCAGTCCAAATGTATGATTCTATGGTAAATAGAAATGTATAAAAGTCCTAATAAGATTTGGAGAGAAGCAGTTTGGACTATAGCTTTTTGTAACTTGGCACTTGAAAAGATAGTGCCTCGGACTTGAAAGTATTGATGTATTTGAATTGTCTAGCATAGATCTGCAACAAGCATTCTAGGAGAAGGAAAATTGTGGGGAATAGTCATTATGTGCGACTATAATAGCAACAGTTTTGTTGAGTAGCGCTTTAACAATAAGTAGAAGTCCTTTTCCAAAATAGAACACAATAGGTTGGTACCTGTAGCTCAGTGAGTAGGGCGTCAGCCACATACACCAGCCAGGCCTGCCAAACAACGACAACTACAACAAAAAAATAGCCAGGTATTGTTGCGGGCACCTGTAGTCCCAGCTACTTGGGAGGCTGAGGCAAGAGAATCGCTTAAGCCCAAGAGTTGGAGGTTGCTGTGGGCCATGATGCCGCGGCACTCTACTGAGGGCGACATAGTGGGATTCTGTCTCAAAATAGAACACAATGAGTACCTCGTGGTATTCATGCTTCCAGTAACCCGAGTATGCAGTGATGATGTTGTCTGAGGTGACAACAGGGGAAAGGGATGGGAAGGCTCTACCCTCTTAGCAGCACTGGCTGCACAGCAGTACCAGGATCAAGTGGAAGCCACCTGCTATGAAACCCTGGAAAAGTTATTTAACCTGTTTGAATGTCTGTGGCTTCATTCATAAATATCCACCTCTTAGGTGTGTATAATGAACAGATGTGGAAGAAATGTGAAAACATTCTGTACTCTGGAAAATATGTGTATCAACGAAGAAAAAATAATCTCAGCGTTGTTTAATGACTTAATTAGCAGTGGGAGCAGTTTTCTCAGAGTTGAAGGTAGTAATGTCAGGGAATGAGTGGGAAGGTTGGGAAAGTCAGAATGGGCATGGGGATTTCTAACTGGGGTATGTTAAGTTTCAGCAGACTATTACTAGAGATTTCCCATAAGAATATAGAGATTTTTTTGCTTCAGAACATCCTGATGAGATTTTACTTGTGTTGATCTTGAACAAATTTTTGATATTGAGAACCGACTACGTGCTAAAGAGTTAGATGAGGGCTTATGGTGTAATAGGATGAGCAGAAAAACAAGTGAACCACCAACATCTCTAACTCGCTCTTGGCGCTTCATAGGAAGAAAACAGAACTTTAGGTTTGAGAATATTGAGGAAGATTGTAGTTAGGATGGGGAAGGAACTGGGAGTGGAATTCTGCAGTCAGAGACCTTTCTGAGGGTGACGTCCACGTTGCCAGCTGAAGGACGACAAGAACCCGCCACGTGGCAGTCCAGGAAGAGGATTTGGGGCAGAGAGAACAAGGGTCACAGGTGTTCATCATTTCACTCTGAACACCCTGGAAAGACCAGGAAGAAGGACATCGGGTAACTGTGATCATCAATTGTATTTTAATTATTATAATGTGCAGAACAGAAAATGTGCAGATAACTGCCTGGCACACTGTGGAATATGCTTCAAATACAGATGTTCTTATTCTTCCCTTTATAGTAATGCTTGCTATGGTTCTTGAAGTTATTTTCTAACTGAGAAAGAGTTGCATACTATGCATATATAATATTTGTATGCTTGTATTTAAACATAACATAAAGATGAATATTTTCTAATATTGTGATATTTTATTCAACCACTTTTCTATCAGTAAAATTTTATCAAAATCTATTAACATTTTCCTAAGCTCTTGTTTACCTAAACAAAACAGCTTCAATAATGTTCCATTTATAATCAATATGAGATGCTCCAAAGTTTATCATGACCAGTATCAAACTCTATCACTAAAAATTTCTATAATTAGAAATATTTAAAATTTTTAATGCTGCAAATATAATGGCAGGTATATTGTATTTTCTAAAAATGTTCTCTCATTTTTGGAAGGGAATGCAATGTAGAGTCCTATTTTGAAGTGAGTTCCTATTGAAACGTGCATATATGTTAATATTTTGTGAATATGTTTTCTTTTTTTTTTGAGACAAAGTTTCACTTTGTCACCCTCAGCAGTGCCATGAGTCATAGCTCACAGCAACTTCCAACTCTTGGGCTCAAGCGATCCTCTTGCCTCAGTTTTTTTATTATTAGTAGAGATGGTGGGTGGGGGGAGTGGTGGTGTCTTGCTATTTTGCTCAGACTGGTCTTGAACTTGTGAGCTCCAGCTGTCCACCCGGCTCAGCCTCCCAGAGTGCTGGGATTACAGGCATGAGCCACTGTGCCCAGCTTTGGCCTCTAAATTTTTTTGTAATCCGGCTCATCTCACTTGTTAAGTCTCAGGTCAGGCATGACCTTCAGCAAAGCCATCCTTGACACCTTAACGTTTACATCCTTTACCCGAGTGCAAATAATTTTTGAATGAAATAGATAAAGAGGGTTTGTACTAAGATGTTTTGAAAGATTATCCCCTACAGTCTGGGAGCAGAGGGGATAGACATGGAAAGAAGTAACTCGAAGTTCAGGTGGGAAAGGTGGAGTAGAGAAATCAGTAAAGTAGAAGGGCAGCCCCAAGGAAGGAGATCCTAGTTTACCTGAGGAAAGAGCCAGACTGAAGGGGGACTTCACGTAGCAGGAAAGTCTCACATAGTCTTAGAAGTTGGAAAGAGTTTTGTCAGAACAGTAGATGAAAGCATGTCAGATATGAGGGACAGGGTGCACACTGGTAAGGGTTTAAAAAAATAACAATTTCGTGAATGACTTAAAAGTGTGCTATGAAGTAGAGACTGGTGTGCGGTGTTACCGTTCATGTTAGTAGTGTATTTTATCATTCTATTTTGTTTCTGAAGGTTGTGTCCATTCATTTTGGGTGGGTGAATTTGTGAGTGACTCTTTGACATGTTTGTGTGCCTTGTACCTGGCGGCAGCTGGTGCCTCCCCAAGGGGTTTTTTGAAGTTTTGGATCATTAGAAGTATTTTTCAAGGAAGTAAATCGTCCGCTAAAGATCAAGCTCTATTTGAAGCTCTCAATGTATAAAATAAAAGCAAATTTTATTTTGTATTTTTATAAAGACTAAAGCTCGTATCAAACTGTTATAAACAGCCCATTTTTTTCTGCTGATTTGTCAGCAGAACAAGACACTGTAGTGACCTCGGAGGGAGAGCAAGAAAAGCTTGAAGTAAGTGAAAAGAAGCAGCCAGAGGTATAAAAACAATTAAGTTTAAATTTCTTAGTATTGTTTTATTTGCATTAATAATGTAACATCATCCAAAGAGAAAACATACTTTCTCATTTAAATACATTTAGTATTAATTAAAAAAAAGCCTCAACCATTTATAAAACTTTAACCATTCTTAAAATGAATAGTAACTTATAACTAATCTAAGCTACTATTGGTTGCTCTTGGAATAGAAGCAAACGATTTCTGGGATTTTGTTTCTTCTTTAACTTAGTACATTTCTCTTTAAGAAGCACTTTTTTCATGTATCTGTACACCTATTTATCTGAAATCTGGGATATATTTCTTAATTATGTTCTGTATAAGAAAAACATCTAAAATTATTTGAAGGCTCGGTGCCTGTAGCTCAGTGGCTAGGGCGCCAGCCACATACACTGGGGCTGGTGGGTTCAAACTCGTCCTGGGCCTGCCAAACAACAATGACAACTACAATAAAAATATAGCCGGGTGTTGTGGCGGTCTCCTGTAGTCCCAGCTACTCTGGAGGCTGAGGGAAGAGAATCACTTAAACCCAAGGGTTTGAAATTGCTGTGAGGCGTGATGCTGTGGCACTCTACTGAGAGCCACATAATGAGACTCTGTCTTAAAATAAAATAAAATAATTTGAAGATAAAACCTTTCTAAATCTATGCATATTTGGGGAAGAATTTTGCTGCTCTGTACATAGCAATAAAAGTAAAGATAATTTTGAGATGAGAGACTAAGGATTATTTCAAAACATACATATCTGTGGTCAGTGTTACAGAAATGGTTTTTTTTTTTTTGTAGAGACAGAGTTTCACTTTATTGCCCTCGGTAGAGTGCCATGGCGTCACACAGCTCACAGCAACCTCCAACTCCTGGGCTTAAGCGATTCTCCTGCCTCAGCCTCCTGAGTAGCTGGGACTACAGGCGCCCGCCACAACGCCCGGCTATTTTTTTGTTTCAGTTTGGCCGGGGCTGGGTTTGAACCCGCCACCCTCGGCATATGGGGCCGGCGCCCTGTATTTTTAAAGCTTTAATTAAACTATGCATAATTACTTGTACGCAAAAAGGCTATGTCTTTTTGATTTTTAACTTTTTGCTTCTAAATGCCTAATAGAAAAATTAGTGAGGGTATGTCATCCAAATCAGTAGGGAAACTTAACATTGCAATACACTGCTCCTCTTGCGAAGTGCTGCTGTGTTACTTCTTTTTTTTTTTTTTGAGACAGAGCCTCAAGCTGTCTCCCTGGGTAGAGTGCCGTGGCATCACAGCTCACAGCAACCTCCAACTCCTGGGCTCAAGCGATTCTCCTGCCTCAGCCTCCCAAGTAGCTGGGACTACAGATGCCCGCCTGGCTATGTTTTGGTTGCAGCCGTCATTGTTGTTTGGAGGGCTCGGGCTGGATTCGAACCTGCCAGCTCAGGTGTATGTGGCTTGAGCCACAGGCGCTGAGCCGCTGCTATTACTTCTTAAAAAAACTATTGATTATGCATAAAGTATGGAAAATATTAAAAAGCATGTTAAATGAAAGTCACTCATAATTTGCCTTGCTCAGGAATAATATTCACATATTATATTTTCCTCCAAGACTTTAATGTGCATGTATAATTTTTAAAAAATTAGCCAGCATGTGATTGTGAGGCCGTTTCCTCGTAGGTGTGGTGGGGAGAATAGGGCCCTCTCCATGGGATGAGTAGGAGGGCAAATTGAGAATGTTCCTGTATGGCTAACATTATGTAATGGTGACGATGATATTCTTGTGACCGTGACTATTTCATTATTTGTTATTGTATCTTTAAAATAAATTCATGTGAGCATTAAGCCAGAGCTCTTAATGTCCTATAGAAAACATGATTTGGGAGGTTAAATCGTATTTTGTCTTACATGCAATCTGATTAGGCCAACTCCTTATTTTTCATCTTCTTCACAAAAAATGGAGAAAAATAAATGCGGTAACTATTTTCATTGCCAAATAATTCCTTAAATCAGAATAAATTATTTAAATGTTAAGGAAAATAGGCTTGGCGCCCATGCTCAGTGGTTAGGGTGCTGGCCATATACACCTGGGCTGGTAGGTTCAAAACCGGCCCCAGCCTGTTAAACAACAATGACAACTGCAACAAAAAAATAGCCGGCTGTTGTGGCAGGCGCCTGTAGCCCTAGCTACTTGGGAGCCTGAGGCAAGAGAATCACTTAAGCCCAAGGGTTTGAGGTTGGGACTGTATACCCACGGTGACATAGTGAGACTCTGTCTCAAAAAAAAAAAAAAAAAAAAAAATGTTAAGGAAAATAAAATTTTATTTTTATTTCATTTGCTGAAGTGTCTGCTCTTGTCTCCTCACTGGATTTGGAGTCATTTGAGTAATAAGTGGTTTCTAAAATTCATTCTAAACTTTTCTTAAAACTAGTAAGAAATGTAATTATTTAAGTGATTTGCCTTAAGCTATGATTTTTTCAATATTTGGAATCATAGAGAAGTGATTACATGGATATTGGTGTTTACTTTTTCTTTAAGAGCCAGCATTACCCTTAATCCCAGTTATGAGGATAATGATTTGAATGAAAACAAATATGTGGGTTGTCTTTAACTTGGAGGGGGGTGGGTTTAAAATGGTGTCTCATCAATATAATCAGCAAAGGTATGTATCTAGCCATAGGTATTTTTAAGTGTCTGTATTTTTTGTTAAGACCATTCATATTTTAAAATAGTTGCTTTTTAAATCTTCAAATTTTTAAAATTCACTAAAGAATTTAGTTTTTGTATCTATGCTCCTAGGATTCTACCCAATGCGCTCCAGGTTTTTAACTGAAAGCAGCACAAAGAAGTCTTCTTGTTCAACAATTGTCAGTATTTTCAATGTAAAATACATATAAATATTCTAAAAATGAAACCTTTCTTGACCAAAGAGTTAACATGTTAAAAATAGACAAGTCTGACATTGTGCTCCCAGCAGGGCCTCCCCAGGCCCAGCGTGCCCCTCCCGGCCAGCACTCCCGTGCCACTCCTGGCTGCTCTCCAGCAAGTGCCGGATCTCTGCTATTCTCTAGCAGAGGGTCTTATTTCCAGTTGGGAGGGTGTGCTGTGGGGGGCAGGGTGTGTGTGTGTGTGTGTGTGTGTGTGTGTGTGTGCTGTGGCCCCGTGTGGACCCTGTGGACCCTGGCTTCTGTGTGGCCCTGGGCAGGGGATCTGTCAGGCTCTTCGTATGAGGCACTGGATTGGGCTGCTTGTGGGTTCTGTGCTTGGGGGAGTCTGAGGCCAGCCCACCACGATGGGAGCTAGGAGCAGCTCAGATGATAAAGTAACAGTGCACTTTGCTAACATGAAGGGGACACAATAACAGCCACAGGAAAAGTTAGTGATTCTCTGCCAGCTGTCCTGGTTGAAAATCATCTAGATAGCCACTGTGCTGGTTCAAGGGAGGGAACCTTAGGTTGGTCTGTCACCTTTGAGAAGCACGTATTTGAGAAGGTAGACACAATTGCTGATGAGGACAATGAAGGCTTGGTCTGGCATAGGACTAACAGATCACTGCTGGGCTGCCAAATCTGTTTGACAGAATCTATGGATGATGTGACTCTTGCAGTACCTGAAGGTGTGACCATGCCAGACAATCCCTTGATATGGGCAAAATCTAAGCTGGAATAATAGGAATATTTTCACGAATCTTTACCTATTTTATAATTATTATTGATGTAATAAAATGGGAAAGCGATGAATGGAGTTACTGTGACTAGCTTCACTATTTTAATTCACCATAGATAACTACTGAATTTTGTAGTTCAGAAAGTATGCCATTTTTATTTTGATTAAATTGTAAAAATGTTAATCATATATTAGCAAATAGTTAATACACTTGTTTGGCAAATATGCCTGTTTACCTAAAACGTAGGTTTACACAAAGGCATTATTATCCCTCTTTGATGTGAGTGAAGGCAGAGATTTAAAATGGCTTGTTTAGGGCCATACCACCAATTATGAAATTTGTACTAGAACCTGCATCTTGATATTAGAAGTTCAGACTGAAACTACAGAAAGTATTAAATCTGAATGTATATAGACAAAAATATTTAATTGCTCAGTGACCTACCTAGCTTTAGTTATTGACTTCATAAATACTTCCAAACTTTGATTTCAATGAGAAGTATAAGTCTGACCATGGATAATATTGCACTGTCAAAGAAATCTGATCTGTTTTGAATAAACAGGAGGAGTAAACTAAAATTAGATGTCTTTATTCTTTTCTGTATTTTTTTGTTTTTGTGACTCTGTGCCCTGGGATGAGTGCTGTGCTGTCACAGCTCACAGCAACCTCAAACTCTTGGGCTTGAGCAGTTCCCTTGCCTCAGCTCCCAGAGTAGCTGGGCCTATAGGTGTCCACGACAACACCCTACACCCTGCTGATTTTATTTAGTAGAGACAGGATCTTGAGGTCCTGAGTTCAGGTGTGAGTCACGAGTCACTGCGCCGGGCCTATTCTTTTCTGATCTAAGCACAACAGTCTATCTTTGTAATCTTTAAAAAACAATGCTGAGAGGGTCGTCTTCGGGAGCGCCTGGAGCGGTGGGTTGGGTGCTCTGGTTGCCTCCCGGAGTCTTGCAGACGTGTTGGTCGCAGTCCCTGAGAGCGGGGCCGCCCGCCTCCTCCCGCGCTCCGCAGGAGGGTCGTCCGCTCCCTCCCAGACTGCAGCGCGGGGTTACAAGGCCTGGAAGCTGGACGCGCAGCCGCGCGAGCACAAGGGGAGAGACCGTGCGTTACCGGCCGTGAAGGGCGACTGCGGTCCGAGCCGCCCCTCCTGATGCACGCTGGGGGAAAGCCATTCGTCTGCAAAGCTATTGGCTGTGATAAAAAGCGCAACACGAAATCAAACTTGAACATTCTGAACGCCAAGATGCAAATCGGCAAAAACAATACGAATGCAATTTTGAAGGTTGTGAGAAGCCCTTGAAGAAACCCCAGCTGCTGAAAACCCATCAGTGCCTTCACACCAGCGAACCGCTGGGACCTGCTCTCAGGGACTGCGACCAACACGACTGCATCCCTGGAAGGGCGCGGGAAGCACTTTCCCTCGCCCAGCAAGACCCATCAGGGCTGTATTTGCCAAAAAGATGTTCATTTGCGGTGAAAACATGGACAGAACTTCTGAGACACGTGAGAGAAACTCATAAAGAGGAAATAACGTGAAGTATGCCAGAAAACGTTTAAATGCAAAGATTATCGGAAGCAACGCCCCGTAAGGGGCTGTGCGCGGATGTCCCGGAGGAGGCGGCGGAAGAACCTGCACAGCCGGGTGAACCTCCCGCACCGCACCCGCGCCTTCTGCAGGGAAGGCGCTCCTTTGTGTGCGAACACGGCTGGCTGTGCGAAAACATTTTCAGTGAAACAAAGGGTCGCTAGGCATGCCTTTGTGCTTGATCCTGACAAGAAGAAAATGAAATTCAAAGTGAAAAAATCTCGTGAAAAACGAAGTTTGGCCTCTCGCCTCAGTGGCTAAGTAGAGCAGGACTCATCTTTGTCTGAAAATGGAGAGTCGCTGAGCTGTATGGAAGACCAGGTGCTCTCGACAGTTGCAATACTCAACTAAATATCGCATTGCTTTGTTTAAAGAGCTATAGACCAGTGAGCTGAGTTATTTTCCTTCAGAAGCATATTTTTCTTTTCTTTTTTTTTTGTAGAGACAGAGTCTCACTTTATGGCCCTCGGTAGAGTGCCATGGCATCACACAGCTCACAGCAACCTCCAACTCCTGGGCTTAAGCGATTCTCTTGCCTCAGCCTCCCGAGTAGCTGGGACTACAGGCGCCCGCCACAACGCCCGGCTATTTTTTGGTTGCAGTTTGGCCGGGGCCGGGTTTGAACCCGCCACCCTCGGTATATGGGGCCGGCGCCTTACCGACTGAGCCACAGGCGCCGCCCCAGAAGCATATTTTTCTTTATTAAAATCGCAGATGTAGAAAAAATAATGCTGATTTATAAATGTCTGCCTATAATGGAATGGACATCTTGCAGATTAGGTTTCGCTGTCCTGAGCTGAAGGGAATGCGCAAGCTGCTTCACCGCACAGCCCCGGGGGCGCCGCTCCCTCACACTGCACCGCGTTGCAGAGGGAGCAGCGCACAGCAGTGCAGGGCAGTCTCAGGAGGGAGGGGATCGTCTGAGCACCAGATTGCCAGTCATGTATGGAACATGTTTGTATTCTTATCTTTACTATATAAATTCATAAAAGTTAATGGAAAAAATAGCCAAGTCTGGGCGGCGCCTGTGGCTCAAGGAGTAGGGCGCTGCTCCCATATGCCAGAGGTGGTGGGTTCAAACCCAGCCCTGGCCAAAAAAAAAAAAAAAATAGCCAAGTCTGATTAAAGTTCATTACTGCATTAATTCAGAAAGTATGGGAAAGACAGGGGAAAATAGTTTTAAATAATTAAAACACTGAATTGTTAGTACTGCTGGGTCTTTTGCAAGCACTTTATCATTAACGTGTAACTTATGTTTTATCCCACTTCATGTGCATAGCTCAGCAAGCCAAGTAGCAGAGAACATGGAAGAAGTTGAAGAGTATGAGAGATTGTTTTTTGTTTGTTTGTTTGTTTGTTGTTTTGCTTTTTTTTTTTTCTTTTTTATTGTTGGGGATTCATTGAGGGTACAATAAGCCAGGTTACACTGATTGCAATTGTTAGGTAAAGTCCCTCTTGCAATCATGTCTTGCTCCCATAAAGTGTGACACACACCAAGGCCCCACCCACCTCGTCCTGCCCTCTTTCTGTTTCCTCCCCCATAACCATAATTGTCATTAATTGTCCTCATATCAAAATTGAGTACATAGGATTCATGCTTCTCCATTCTTGTGATGCTTTACTAAGAATAATGTCTTCCACGTCCATCCAGGTTAATACGAAGGATGTAAAGTCTCCATTTTTTTTTAATGGCTGAATAGTATTCCATGGTATACATATACCACAGCTTGTTAATCCATTCCTGGGTTGGTGGGCATTTAGGCTGTTTCCACATTTTGGCGATTGTAAATTGAGCTGCAATAAACAGTCTAGTACAAGTGTCCTTATGGTAAAAGGATTTCTTTTCTTCTGGGTAGATGCCCAGTAATGGGATTGCAGGATCAAATGGGAGGTCTAGCTTGAGTGCTTTGAGGTTTCTCCATACTTCCTTCCAGAAAGGTTGTACTAGTTTGCAGTCCCACCAGCAGTGTAAAAGTGTTCCCTTCTCTCCACATCCACGCCAGCATCTGCAGTTTTGAGATTTTGTGATGTGGGCCATTCTCACTGGGGTTAGATGATATCTCAGGGTTGTTTTGATTTGCATTTCTCTGATATATAGAGATGATGAACATTTTTTCATGAGTTTGTTAGCCATTCGTCTGTCGTCTTTAGAGAAAGTTCTATTCATGTCTCTTGCCCATTGATCTATGGGATTGTTGGCTTTTTTCATGTGGATTAATTTGAGTTCTCTATAGATCCTAGTTATCAAGCTTTTGTCTGATTGAAAATATGCAAATATCCTTTCCCATTGTGTAGGTTGTCTCTTTGCTTTGGTTATTGTCTCCTTAGCTGTACAGAAGCTTTTCAGTTTAATGAAGTCCCATTTGTTTATTTTTGTTGTTGTTGCAATTGCCATGGCAGTCTTCTTCATGAAGTCTTTCCCCAGGCCAATATCTTCCAGTGTTTTTCCTATGCTTTCTTGGAGGATTTTTATTGTTTCATGCCTTAAATTTAAGTCCTTTATCCATCGTGAATCAATTTTTGTGAGTGGGGAAAGGTGTGGGTCCAGTTTCAGTCTTTTACATGTAGACATCCAGTTCTCCCAACACCATTTATTGAATAGGGAGTCTTTCCCCCAAGGTATGTTCTTGTTTGGTTTATCAAAGATTAGGTGGTTGTAAAATGTTAGTTTCATTTCCTGGTTTTCAATTCCATTCCAAGTGTCTATGTCTCTGTTTTTGTACCAGTACCATGCTGTCTTGAGCACTATGGCTTTGTAGTACAGACTAAAATCTGGTATGCTGATGCCCCCAGCTTTATTTTTGTTACAGAGAACTGCCTTAGCTGTACGGGTTTTTTTCCGGTTCCATACAAAACGCAGAATCATTTTTTCGAAATCTTGAAAGTACGATGTTGGTATTTCGATAGGAATGGCATTGAATAGGTAGATTGCTTTGGGAAGTATAGACATTTTAACAATGTTGATTCTTCCCATCCATGAGCATGGTATGTTCTTCCATTTGTTAATATCCTCTGCTATTTCCTTTCTGAGGATTTCATAGTTTTCTTTATACAGGTCCTTCACCTCCTTCGTTAGGTATATGCCTAGGTATTTCATTTTCTTTGAAACTATGGTGAAGGGAGTTGTGTCCTTAATTAGCTTCTCATCTTGACTGTCATTGGTGTACACAAAGGCTACTGACTTGTGGACATTGATTTTATATCCTGAAACATTACTGTATTTTTTGATGACTTCTAGGAGTCTTGTGGTTGAGTCTTTGGGGTTCTCTAAGTATAAGATCATGTCGTCAGCAAGGAGGGAGAGTTTGACCTCCTCTGCTCCCATTTGGATTCCCTTTATTTCCTTGTCTTGCCTAATTGTATTGGCTAGAACTTCCAGCACTACGTTGAATAGTAAAGGTGACAGAGGACAACCTTGTCTGGTTCCAGTTGTAAGGGGAAGAGCTTTCAGTTTTACTCCATTCAGTAAAATATTGGCTGTGGGTTTGTCATAGATAGCTTCAGTCAGTTTAAGAAATGTGCCACCTATGCCTATACTCTTCAGTGTTCTAATTAGAAAAGGATGCTGGATTTTATCAAATGCTTTTTCTGCATCTGTTGAGAGGATCATGTGATCTTTATTTTTGCCTCTGTTAATATGGTGGATAACGTTTATGGACTTGCGTATATTAAACCAGCCTTGCATCCCTGGGATGAAGCCTACTTGATCATGATGAATGACTTTTTTGATGATAAGCTGTAATCTATTGGCTAGAATTTTGTTCAGAATTTTTGCGTCTATATTCATGAGTGAGATTGGTCTGAAATTCTCCTTTTTGTTTGGGTCTTTTCCTGGTTTTGGTATCAGGGTGATGTTTGCTTCATAGAATGTGTTGGGGAAGATTCCTTCTTCCTCAATTTTTTGGAATAATTTCTGCAGTACAGGAATAAGCTCTTCCTTGAAGGTTTGATAGAATTCTGGAGTGAAGCCATCTGGACCAGGGCATTTTTTGGTTGGAAGCTTTTTTATTGTTTCTTTGATCTCAGTGCTTGAAATTGGTCTGTTCAGGAGTTCTATTTCTTCCTGGCTAAGTCTAGGGAGAGGGTGTGATTCCAAATATTGATCCATTTCTTTCACATTGTCAAATTTCTGGGCATAGAGTTTCTGGTAGTATTCAGAGATGATCTCTTGTATCTCTGTGGGATCAGTTGTTATTTCCCCTTTATCATTTCTGATTGAGGTTACTAGAGATTTTACTTTTCTATTCCTCGTTAGTCTGGCCAATGGTTTATCTATTTTATTTATTTTTTCAAAAAACCAACTCCTTGTTTCATTAATTTTCTGAATGATTCTTTTGTTTTTAATTTCATTGATCTCTGATTTGATTTTGGATATTTCTTTTCTTCTACTGAGTTTAGGCTTAGATTGTTCTTCTTTTTCCAATTCCATAAGATCTCTTGTGAGATTGTTGATGTGCTCTCTTTCTGTTTTTCGAATGTAGGCATCTAAAGTGATGAATTTTCCTCTCAAAACTGCTTTTGCAGTATCCCACAGGTTTTGGTAGCTTGTGTCTTCATTGTTGTTATGCTCAAGGAAGTTAATGATTTCCTGTTTTATTTCTTCCTGTACCCATCTGTTATTCAACAGAAGATTGTTTAATTTCCATGCCTTTGGGTGGGGTCGAGCATTTTTGTTAGAGTTGAGTTCCACCTTTAGTGCCTTATGGTCTGAGAAGATACAAGTTAAAATTTCAATTCTTTTGATTCTGTTGATATTTGTTTTGTGTCCCAGGATATGATCAATTTTGGAGAATGTTCCATGGGGTGATGAGAAGAATGTATACTCTTTATCTTTGGGATGGAGTGTTCTATATGCGTCTATCAAGCACAGTTGTTCTAGGGTCTCATTTAAATCTCTTATATCCTTGTTCAATTTCTGTTTAGACGATCTGTCCAGCTCTGTAAGAGGAGTGTTAAGGTCCCCTGTTATTATGGTATTATCAGATATCATATTGCTCAGATTGAGTAAGGTCTGTTTCAACAATCTGGGAGCATTTAAATTGGGTGCATAAATATTTAGAATTGAAACGTCTTCTTGTTGTATTTTTCCCTTGACCAATATAAAGTGACCGTCTTTGTCTTTTTTGACTTTAGTTGCTTTAAATCCACATGTATCTGAAAATAAGATTGCAACTCCTCTAGCCGGGCGTTGTGGCGGGCGCCTGTAGTCCCAGCTACTCGGGAGGCTGAGGCAAGAGAATCGCGTAAGCCCAGGAGTTGGAGGTTGCTGTGAGCTGGGTGAGGCCACTGCACTCTACCGAGGGCCATAAAGTGAGACTCTGTCTCTACAAAAAAAAAAAAAAAAAGATTGCAACTCCTCTTTTCTTCTGAATTCCATTTGCCTGAAAAATTGTCTTCCAACCCTTGACTCGGAGCTTTAATTTGTCTTTTGAAGCCAGGTGTGTTTCTTGCAGACAGCAAATGGATGGCTTGTGTTTTTTAATCCAGTCAACCAATCTATGTCTCTTCAGTGGGGAATTCAAGCCATTAACATTTATTGAGATAATTGATAAGTGTGGTAGTATTCTATTCATCTTATTTTGTGCGAGTCCATTGCTTAGTTTTATCTTTTGCATCAGTGTGGAGGTTAGGTTCTGTCCTTTAATTTCTGAGTTCTTACTTTGCTGCTGATCCATTGTGGTGGTCAGTGTGCAGAACAGGTTGAAGTATTTCCTGTAGAGCGTAGAGCTGGTCTTGTTGTGGCGAATTTCCTCAATGTTTGTATATCCGTAAATGATTTGATTTCTCCGTCAATTTTGAAGCTTACCTTAGCAGGGTACAGAATTCTGAGCTGGAAATTGTTCTGTTTAAGTAGATTAAAGGTAGACGACCATTGTCTTCTTGCCTGGAAAGTTTCATTAGAGAAGTCTGCGGTCACTCTGATGGATTTGCCCCTGTAGGTCAACTGGCGCTTACTCCTGGCAGCTTGCAGAATCGTTTCTTTTGTCTTGACTTTGGACAGGTTCATCACAATGTGTCTTGGAGAAGCTCGGTTAGAGTTGAGGCGACCTGGGGTCCGATAGCCCTCTGAAAGCAGTGTGTCAGAATCTTTGGTGATATTTGGGAAATTTTCTTTTATAATATTCTCTAGTATGGCTTCCATTCCTCTGGGGCATTCTTCTTCCCCTTCTGGAATTCCTATAACTCGTATGTTGGAACGCTTCATAAAGTCCCATAATTCTGACAGTGAACATTCTGCTTTCTCTCTCTTCTTTTCTGCCTCTTTTACTATCTGAGTTATCTCAAAAACTTTGTCTTCTACCTCTGAAATTCTTTCTTCTGCATGGTCTAACCTGTTGCTGATACTTTCCATTGCATCTTTAAGTTCCCTAATTGACTGTTTCATTTCCTTCAGCTCTGCTATATCCTTTTTATATTCTTCATATCGTTCATCTCTTATTTGATTCTGTTTTTGAATTTCCTTTTGGTTATTTTCCACTTTATTAGCAGTTTCCTTCATTGTTTCCATCATTTCTTTCATTGTTTGCAACATGTGTATTCTAAATTCCCTTTCTGTCATTCCTAACATTTCTTTATAGGTGGAATACTCTGCAGTAGCTACCTCATGGTCCCTTGGTGGGGTTGTTCTGGACTGGTTCTTCATGTTGCCTGGAGTTTTCTGCTGATTCTTCCTCATGTATGATTTCTTTTATCTGTTTCCTTGCCCTAATTTTCCTTTCACTTCCTCTTGCTCTTTAAGTTCTCGTGCCTGTGGACTAAGGGTTATAGGACCAGAAGGGTGAGAAGGTTGAAGAGCAAAAAAGGGATGAAAGAAAGGAGGACCGAGTGATAAGTGAAAAAAAAGAAAAATAGAGAAAGGAGAGTGGATGGGTAAAAGGAATATTGACAAAAAGAAGAGAGGCACAGAAAGAGGGAGACAGAGCAATATAGGTGTACAGTAGGGTACTTTGATACAACCTTAAAAAGAAAACCCACCTTCTGGGGGTGCCCCTTGGGTGGTTCCCTTGAGGTCAGCATCTCTTTGCTAACCTGATCAGACACAGTACCCCACCTCCACCAAGTAGAGAGGAAAGACAAAAATGCTATAAATCAAACCAAAACAAGCAAACAGAAAACTTTACGGGATAAAATTGGGTGGAAAACCAAATAATAGCAATAGAAACACTAACAAAAATGAAGTTCTAATTATTGAAATAGGCAGCAATGGGAAATTATAATTAAACTAGCAAAATTGAGAAAGAAAAAGGATCTGTATGGAAAAGGTTGAACTTGAAAAACAAGACAACAATCTACAACATCAAAATAAACATGAAAAACAACCAAACCAAAAAAAAAAAAAAGACCACAACCAAAAACAAAGCAGTATATATATGTTATTGAATATTGTCTGGGCAACACGTGGTCTTCTGGGGTATGAGATGTTAATCACAGTTCTGATACGACTGGAGGCTGCTAGTTTCTCAAACCCCGGCAGGTAGACACCCTAAATCTCTCTTCAGCTCACTTAAAAGGCTCTTTGAACTTGTTCACTTGCTGAGCAGAAGCTTTCCCAGGGAAGTGCTTGTCACTGGAATCACTGCTGAAGTGGCTATCCACTTACCCTGTGTGCCAAAACTGGTCTCCCTCTGCCCCCGAGGGTTAGGGCTGCAAGGCGGCTCAGACCCCGCCCTTAGGCTACTTGGTCGCTGGGTTACCAGTTCCCACCCAATTCTAGCTCTGCGACCCTGAGGGCGGAGCTTCCCGGGGCAGATGGCTCACAATGGCTGCCTGTGACCCAGAGCCAAACACTTTTAGCTCCGTCTGGCTCAGCGGCTCAGATTGGGGCCCTAGACAAAGGCCAGAGTTCTCTGCACTCCCGCTCAGGCTCTCCCCAAGGCAGTTCAGCTGAGTGCCAAGTCCAAAGACACCAAAACTGTTCACAGATAAGGCCTTTCTGGTTTGCAGTCTCGCTGCTACTGAACTTACAGTTGCGGGCGGGTTTAGACGGATTGAACACACGCGACCACTTGCCGGTTTTCCACTGTTTTAGTCCTCCTCTTGGGGTCCAGAAGTCTCTTGCTGACTCCCTGTATCCTCTCAGGGGTGATGATAGGCAGATCCCACCAGCCAGAGATGCCTGGAGTCCTATCTCTCCAGACTCACGGTGCCCAGATGCAAGGAAGCTGTTACTCGGCTGCCATCTTGCTCCGCCCACCGAGAGATTGTTTACAGTACAAGAACTCAGAGAACTTGATCAAATAGATTCAGAAAAGGGACACATTGTCAACAAAGTAAGACAGAGAGCCATCCTTTTTTCTCTCATAGAAAGGAATTTTTTGGTCTTATTCTTTGTGGCAATTTAGGATTTTATCATTTTTTGTTTATTTTATTTCGCTTCATTTCATTTGTTTTTATTATTTTTTTTATTTGTTAAATAGTTTTTTTGAGATAGAGTCTTGGACTATTACCTACCCTAATGTGCAGTGGCACCATCATAGCTCACTGTAACCTCCAGCTCCTGGCTTCAAAAAATCTCCTGCCTTTGAGTAGCTGGGATTATAGGTATATGCCACCACACCTGGCTAATATTTAATTTTTTTTTTTTTTTTTTTTTTGTACAGATGAGGCCCTGCTATGTCACTCAGTCTTGTCTTAAATTTCTGACCTTGGGATTTTTTTTTTTTTTCATTTGTAAGCATACCATCCCTAAGGGTTATCAATTATGAAAAAAACTTTGCATTTCCTGATAAACAGTTTTATGAATGCTTATCTGTGTTGCTACCCAGTTCATTTTATGTTGAACGTTTGAAATCAACGTGTCATATAGATGTTACATGTTCAGGCATTTGTTACAGGACACCTCACAAAGGTTAACAATGCATTTGGTGGAAGAGCATTCAGCAGGAGATCCGACATTCATAGAGGACTTCCTGCTGACCTACAGGTCATTTCTTCCTAGCCAATAGAAGTCAGCAAAAAGTTACTGGAGTGGTTTAATGACTCAGGGATAAGGTTGGAAGTATGCTGTTTTGGCTCTTAATTTTGAAATATTAAAATGTAAACCTGAAAATTCCTTCAATGGATATTTTGTTACACCAGTTATATTCAGATTAACTTAATACAAGAATGTATGTTTTTAACCAAAAAAAGATAATACAAATATTAGCTCCTGTTATGCATTTCTAAGTTCAGCCCTAGAAATGTCTTTTTTCTTTAAATGCCAAGGCCAGTAAATTAGCCACCAAATGTTTACACTGTAATTCTTTCAGGAATATGTCAAAACATAACCAAATATCTGGATTCCTTGAGAATCTGGATCTTCTACTTTGGTAGCAAGAGTATGCCAGATCGGAGTTACAATTTTTAATTTGGCACCAAAGTAGCATTTGCTTACAGACATTGCTGGCTGTCAGCCTCAGTGATGGAATTGAAAGGAGACTGGAGACCATCTCTAGCAACTCTTGAGAGCTCTGTCAGGGTGGCCAGAGTGGATGGTAAACTCCATAGTCTCCTTTACTTCCTTTCACAGCCTGTGCCTGCGTGGATCTTTCTAGGCTTATTAATACTACTCATTCTCTTTATCTAGTCTGTTCTTCTACCTTTATTTCTTAGTGTCTACCTTCTTCTGTATTAACTTTTTCTGGTTTTATTATACCCTTGCTTTTATTTTGATCTGTTTCAAATGTGTTTTAAAATGTAAAGCAAGATGTAGGTTAAATAACTTCATAGATTTAAAACCCTTCCTGGCAAAGCAATGTAGTCAATATTCAAAATAAGTATAAATACATGTATTTTCAGGTCATTTTTTACCTAAATAAAATGCTTGTTGAAGGTTTTATTGTTAGATAAGTTGTTTGAAAGTTACCGTTTTTTGAAATGACTTCAATCACATTTTCACCACTTACGTAAAGAAGAAAACTACTTGAAAACAATTGATTTTTCAGGTTACACGGGTAGTGTTATTGTGGGTGAGGAATCACTTCAGTGACTTTGAAGGAGAACCTGCAATGACTGAATTTCTAGAAGAATTTTAAAATGATCTTGGAAGAGAGGTAGTATTTGTGGTTTTTAAAAAAGAATCATTTGCTCATTTCTTCAGCCTGTGTTTGAATTAACGGCAGTCTTTCAGACTCATACAGAGAATGGGTGGACCTCTAAGGCTGTTAAATGTCGCACGTGCAGCTAATGCAAGAAGCAGATGGATGATGTTAACAAAACCATCCCGAGAATCTCCTTTGCTTCTCATCTTACCTGGAGGCTCTGAGATGGGGCTTGGAATCTTGGTTGACAGTGTGTCAATTCAGGGAGCAAAGGCTCTGGAGCAGGCTTGACACATGGAGATCCGGTACGGTGCTTCCAAGTCCAGACTTAAGGGTGAGTGTGTCTTTTTTCTCTTGTTTGTTGTAATGCTGACATTAATTCTATAATTTCTTTCTTTTTTTTTTTTTTTTTGTCGCCCTCGGTAAGGTGCCGTGGCGTGCCTAAGCTCTTGGGCTTAGGCGATTCTTTTGCCTCAGCTTCCCAAGTAGCTGGGAGTACAGGCGCCCGCCACAGCCCCGGGCTATTTTTTTGTTGCAGTTTGGCCAGGGCCGGGTTTGAACCCGCCACCCTCGGTATATGGGGCCGGCGCCCTACCCACTGAGTCACAGGCGCTGCCCTATGATTTCATTTTTTGATATTAGAAGAAAATGGTCAAAACTTTGAAAATATTCAGCTGTCAAAAGCCATGGAGAGTCTTAGAAATAACTCATATTTATCCATGTGAAAACCAATTTATTTGGAAAGTATTTTTACCTACTTTCATTTTCTCCCAGATCCTTTTTGTTTATTTGTTTTACATTTAGTCCTTGAATGAAAAATAGTCATTTTTATAAGTAATATTTCAAACACCATTAGAAACAAAGCATTTATAGTAAAATGCATAGATTAGATCTAGGTCAAAAATCTCACTTGAAGATCACAAAAATTATTTTTAACCTGTTTTTATTGATAAATGAAATCTTTTATTGATAACTAAGTATGTATAGATTAAAGCATATAACACTCTTTTAAAACTTATTCTGATAGAGAAACATACAAAACAGATGCTCAGTCTCATTCATTCCTGCAGTAGTGTTTTTCTATGGGATTGCAGTTTTGATCATTGAAATTGGTACTTCTCATATATTTCCAAGTCTACCATTGCCATGGCTTTATTTAGATTTCTTATAATTGGCATTTTGTGTTGTTTCTATGTATCCTAGCATATAAAGAACTTCTAAGAAGATTGTCAGAAGAGAAAAAAAACTGGTGCCCCTCACCATCCTAAAATTGGTGACATGGAAATGGCCAATTATGGATCTATTCCAGATCTTGCTGTAGATGTAGAACAGGTGATAGGACTTGAAAAAGTGAATAACAAAAGTAAAGCCAAATCTGGTGGAGGTAGGAACAAGCTAAAAATGATACTCAACAAGCCTTGGGTCCGTATCTTGCCACAGAAACCATGTAAGTGTCTGTCTAAGTTCTCTGTACATTATTTCATTGTGTTAAAATGATACACAAATATAGTGATGTAATTAATGTCTGCATGAGTGTAGTAAGTGTGTTAAGCACTTACAACTGAGCTATTTTAGGGAAGTATCATTAAACAGTCAAGTTAGTTTTAATCCAATTTTTGCTACTTTAACTTCCCCACTCCCAGTCTTCATCAGAGACAGTTCAGGGCTTCCCCATTTGACCCGTTTTGTTTTCTCTTTTGGACGTTTTCAAAAGAAAATGTTAAGTATGTGTTTCCTTTCATTGTCTCCAGGATGACTTAGAAATGTTTTTGCTTCTATACATTTCTTTCTGGGTAACTTCTCTGCTGTCAGGATCTGGTCTTTACCAATCAAGCCATTGCCTCATTCAGTCGCCACTATGCATCCCTGCCATTTTGTGTTGTCCCGCATTCTTCTATGAATATTTTCAGTTATTTAACCGTTGCTGAGACATCGACACCCAAGCGCAGAACTCCTTGCATGCTTTCTAGTCTACGCCATGCTCACAATGTCAGGTGTATATATATATATATATATATATTTTTTTTTTTTTGCAGTTTTTGGCCGGGGGCCGGGTTTGAACCTGCCACCTCCGGCATATGGAGCCGGCGCCCTACTCCTTTGAGCCACAGGCGCCGCCCGTCAGGTATATTTTTAAATATCTTCTTGGCCAGAAGCTCAGGCTAGACAAAGTTGCACACGTCTCTGATACTTTTTTAGCTTTTAGCTTTGCTTATTTCTTCATTTTAGTTCCTTGTCGAGTCTTTGGGATGTTTGTTTGTGTTTTTGGTGGAGACCTGGTTGCTCCGTGTTGCTTAGGCTAGGCTTCCCGCCTGGCCTCAGGTGAGCCTCCCACCCTGGCCTGTCAGAGTGCCGGGATTACAGGCATCAGCCACTGCCCACAGCCTGTCAATTTTTCTTCTAATGTTAAGTAACTTGGTATGCCACATTTAATTATATAGCCCTCAGACTACAATGATATAAGAGAACCTGGACGTGGTGACTCATGTCTGTAATCCCAGAACTTTAGGGGGCTAAGGCGAGAGTTGAGGCCAGTAGTTTAAGACCAGCCTGCGCAACAAAAGGTGACTTCATCTTTACAAAAATTAAAAATAAAAAGAGTGAGGCATGATGGTCACACCTGCTGTCCTAGGTATGTGGGAGGATTGACTGAACCCTCTAGTTTCAAATTATAGTGACTATGATGAAGCCATGACCCTCAGTCCTGGAGTATAGAGTGAGACCCTCTTTCTCAAAAAATAAAATAAAAATTAAGTTAAAAAAATATATACTCATATGAGAAAACTTTCAAAACATGTAAGTTTATTTCTTTCTTTGATAATTTAATGAGTCTCAAGAGAAGTAGTATATATAAATATTCAGAACTACATCAACTATTTATTTATTTATTTAGTGAGACAGAGTCTCAAGCTGTCGGCCTGGGTAGAGTACTGTGGCATCACAGCTCACAGCAACCTCAAACTCTTGGGTGTAAGTGATTCTCTTGCCTCAGCCTCCCAAGTAGCTGGGACTACAGATGCCCACCACAACACCTAGCTATCTTTGTTGTTGTTGTTGTTGTTGCAGTTGCCCTTGTTGTTTTAGCAGGCCCGGCCTGGGTTTGAACCTGCCAGCCTCGGTGTATGTGGCCAGTACCCTACCCACTGAGCTGTGTGTGTCGCCACCATTTTTTTCTTTTATACAAAAAATTGATTTCAGGCTGGGCAAGGTGGCTTAGGCCTGTGATCCTAGCATTTTGGGAGGCCGAGGCAGCAGGATTGCTCGAGGCCTGGAAAGCAAAGCAAAACCCTGTCTCCACAAAATATATTAAAAAAAATAGCCAACCATCATGGTGTACACCTGTAGTCCCAGCTTCTCAGGAGACTGAGGCAGGAGGATTACTTGAGCCCAGGATTTTGAGGTGGTGTCACCTCATTCTGGCTTAGGCAACAGGGGAGAGTCTGTCTCAAAAAAGAAGTAATTCCTTGTTAGGTAAAATTTTCATTCACAGATTAGAGAGATGATATTTAAATATATTATTGATGGACCAAGTTCAGACTGGTGTTGTGTCCACTGAACTGTAGAATAATGACTGGTAGTTTTGTGTCAGGTAAAGAAGACCTCTACAGCAGAATCCTGAAGATAAGAAATGAGTATGATGGCTTTATGAATAACATCGAGGGCATGTTTATATTTAGTAAGTTTCTAAGAGATGATGGATTAGGGCAGCTGGTAGTTATGGAAAATTGGATTTTTTTTTTTCTAAATTTCAAATATTAAGGGGGTACAATGTTTTGGGTTACATGGATCACTTTTGTAGTGCTTGAGTCCTGGCTATAGGTGTGTTCATGACATGAATAATGTTTTGTGTACCTATTTGGTAGGTTTTTCCCCTCCCCTTTCCCCTCTCCCCCATTTGATTCCCATTGAGTTTTATTTCTCTCTGTGCACACATGTGCCCATAAGTTAGTTCAAATTTAAGTGAGTACATGTGGTGGTTGTTTTCTATTCCTGGCATACTTTACTTAGGAGAATGGCCTCCAGTTCCATCCAGACAGTTGCAAAGGTATTAATTCCTTTTTTTTATGGTTGAATAGTAAGTACTCCATGGTATACACATGCTGCATTTCATGAGTTCACTAATGAATTGATGGCCACTTGGTTTGATTCCACATGTTTGCAGCTGTGAATTGTGCTGCAATAAATATTCAAGTGAAGGTGTCTTTTTGATGAAAAGTCTTTTCCTCTGGGTAAATTCCCTGTAGTGGGGTTACTGGATTGAACTGTGGGTCTATTTTCAATCCTTTGAGGAATCTCCATAATGTTTCCCATAAGGGCTGTACCAGTTTGCAGTCCAATGAAGAGTGTACAAGCAAGCATTCTTTCTCTCTGCACCCACACCAGCATCTATTATTTTTGGACTTTTTAATAAAAGCCATTCTAAGTGGGCTAAGGGATTTATCATTGTGTTTTTTGTGTGTGTGTGTGGTTTGTTTTAATATGCATTTTCGTCATGATTAGTGATGTTGAGCATATTCTAGCATATTTATTGGCCATTTATGTTTTTTATCTTGAGAAGTTTCTGTTCATGTCTTTTGTCCACTTTATAGTAGGGTGGTTTGTTTTTACCTTGCTGATTCACTTGGGTGCTTTGTAAGTTCTGGATATTAGCCCTTTATCGGATATGTACCTTGAGAATAATTGCTCCCATTCTGTAGGTTGTCTGTTTGCTCTGTTGATTGTTTTGTTAGCTGAACAGAAGGTTTTTAGTTTAATCCAATCTCATTTATTAATCTTTGTTGTTGCCATGATTGCCATTGAGGTCTTAGTCCTAAATTCTTCGCTAATATCTAGAAAGGGTTTTTCTACATTTTCCTTTACAGTTCTTATTGTTTCATAACTTCAGTTAAAGTCTTTTATCCATCTTGAATTAATTTTGTGAGTGTTGAGAGGTAGGGTCCTGTTTCTTTCTTCTACGTGTGGCTGTCCAGTTTTCCTAGCACCATTCATTGCACAGGGCTTCTTTTCCCAGTGAACCTTGTTCTCCGGTTTGTTAAAGATCATTTGGTTGTAGGAAATGATTTTATATCTGGGTCCTCTGTTCCATTGATTTATGTCTCTATGTTTGTGCCAATACTATGCTCTTTTGGTTACCATAGCTGTGTGGTATAGTTTGGAGTCTGGGAATGTGATGCCTACAGCTTTGTTCCTTTCCTTTCTCTCTCTTTTTTTTTTTTATTAAGTCATATACACATAGATCATGAATTCATTTATGCATATCTGGTGTGCTTAGATCAAACCAATCAACAACATAGCTTTTGCATCATTTACTTGATTATTGTGTTAAGACATTTGTGTTCTACACTTGACAGATTTGACTTGTACCCTTGCGATATGCTCCATAGGTGTGGTCCGCGCCCTTTACCCTCCCTCCATCTAACCTCCCCTTTCCCCACCCTTCCCACTCCATTTCTCTCCTTCATCCTGGGCTATAGTTGCATTCTATCTTTCATTAGAAAGTGTGAATAAATATGAGTTGGTTTCATAGAAGTACTGAGTACATTGGATACTTTTTTCTCCATTTTCGAGATACTTTACTCAGGAGAATATGTTCCAGGTCCCTCCATGTAAACATAAAAGAGGTATAGTCTCCATCATTTTTTTTTTTTTTTTTTGAGACAGAGCCTCAAGTTGTTGCCCTGGGTAGAGTGCAATGGCATCACAGCTCATAGCAACCTCTAACTCCTAGGCTCAAGTGATTCTCCTGCTTCTGCCTCCCAAGTAGCTGGGACTACAGGCGCCCACCACAAGACCCGGCTATTTTTTGTTGCAGCCATCATCGTTGTCTGGCGGGCCCAGGCTGGATTCGAACCCGCCAGCTCAGGTGTATGTGGCTGGTGCCCTAGCCTCTTGAGACACAGGCGCCAAGCCGGCCCCTCATTTTTAAAGGCTGCATAGTATTCCACGGCATACATATACCACAATTTATTAATCCATTCCTGGGTCGATGGGCACTTGGGCTTCTCTTCAAATTGCTTTTGCTATTTGGGCTCTTTTCTGATTCCAAGAAAGGGTAAAATTACTTTTTCTGGGTCTGTGAAGTATGCCATTGGTAATTTGATAGGAACTGCATTGAATTTGGTAGTATGGACACGTTGACAATGTTGATTCTACCTGTCCATGAGCATGATGCGTTTTTCCGTTTGTCTGTGTTCTCTGTGGTTGTTGATTCTCCCCCATCCATGAACATGATGTGTTTTTCCATTTGTCTGTGTTCTCTGTGATTTCTTTCCTCAGTGTTTCATTGCTCTCCATGGAGAGATCTTTCACCTCCATGGTTAAGTATATTCCAAATTTTTTTTTTTTTTTTTTTTTGTAGAGGCAGAGTCTCACTTTATCGCCCTCGGTAGAGTGCCGTGGTGTCACACAGCTCACAGCAACCCCCAACTCCTGGGCTTAGGCGATTCTCTTGCCTCAGCCTCCCGAGTAGCTGGGACTACAGGCATCCGCCACCACACCCGGCTATTTTTTGTTGCAGTTCGGCCGGGGCTGGGCTTGAACCCACCACCCTCGGCATATGGGGCCAGCGCCCTACCCACTGAGCCACAGGCACCGCCCTTTTTTTTTTTTTGTAGCTATTGTGAATAGTATTAAGTCTTGATTTGAACCTTGGCTTGACTGCTTTTGGTATATAAAAATGCTAGTGATTTATTTACACTGACTTTTTAATGCTGAGACATTTGGTCCTGAGACATCCTGAATTTATTTATCAATTCCAGGAGACTTTCAGTGGAATCGTTGATGTTTTCTAGATAGAAGATCATTTTGTCAGCAAAGAGTGGTTTGACCCCCTCTGTCCCATTTTGGATGCTCCTTATTTCTTTTTCTTGCCTGATTGCCCTGGCAAGGACTTTAAGCACCGTGTTGAATGAAAGTGGTAACAGTAGATGCTCTTGTCTTATTACATTTCTTAGAGGCTAATACTTTCAACTTTTTCCCATTCAGAATGTTGTTGGTTATGGGGTTTGCCATTTTATGATAACTTTACAATTCTGATCTATATTCCTTCTATGCCTACATTATTGATGAATTTTATAATGAAAGGGTGCTGGATTTTGTTTAGTTTTTTTTTTTTTGTTTGTTTTTCTGCATCTATTGAGATGATCACGTGGTCTTCATTTTTGCTTTTGTTTATGTGGTGAATCACATTTTTGGGCTTACATAGGTTAAATTATCCTTGTATCCCTGGGGTGGATTATTTTTGGATGTGCTGTTGAATTGACTTTGCTAGTATCTTATTGAGGACATTTGTATGTATATTCATAAAGGATAATTGTCTGTAGTTTTCTCTTTTTTGTTGTATCCTTTGTGGCTTTGGTATCAAGGTGATACTGGCTTCACAGCATGAGTTGGGGAAACTTCTTCTCAATACTAAGGGAAATTTCTGTGTTACAGGTACCAGTTCTTCTTCGCAGGCCTAATAGAATTTGGCTGTGAATTTCATCTGATCTAGATCTTTTTTATTGTCGTGAGGTTTTCCATTATTGTTTCAATCTTTTTTTTTATTATTAAATCATAGCTGTGTACATTGATATGATCATGGGGCATCATTCACTAGTTTCACAGGCCGTTTACCGAGTTTCACATATACCCTTGTAAGATGCACCGCTGGTGTAATCCCACCAATCCCCTTCTCTCTACCCACCCCCCCCTTTCCCCCTTCCCCCTCTTCCAGGTTGTAACTGGGTTATAGCTTTCATGTGAAAACCCTAAATTAGTTTCATAGTAGGGCTGAGTACATTGGGTACTTTTTCTTCCATTCTTGAGATACTTTACTAAGAAGAATATGTTCCAGCTCCATCCATGTAAACATGAAAGAGGTAAAGTCTCCATCTTTCTTTAAGGCTGCATAATATTCCATGGTGTACATTTACCACAATTTATTAATCCATTCGTGGATCGATGGGCACTTGGGCTTCTTCCATGACTTAGCAATTATGAATTGGGCTGCAATAAACATTCTGGTACAAATATCTTTGTTATGATGTGATTTTTGGTCTTCTGGGTATATGCCCAGTAGAGGGATTACAGGATTGAATGGCAGATCTATTTTTAGATCTCTAAGTGTTCTCCACATTCCAAAAGGAATGTATTAATTTGCATTCCCATCAGCAGTGCAAAAGTGTTCCCTTTTCTCCACATCCGCGCCAACATCTCTGGTCTTGGGATTTTGTGATGTAGGCTAGTCTCACTGGAGTTAGATGGTATCTCAAAGTAGTTTTGATTTGCATTTCTCTGATGATTAAAGATGATGAGCATTTTTTCATATGTCTGAAGGCCACGTGCCTGTCTTCTTCAGAGAAGTTTCTCTTCAAATCCCTTGCCCAGCCTGCGATGGGATCCCTTGTTCTATTCTTGCTAATGCGTTTGAGTTCTCTGTGGATTCTGGTTATTAAACCTTTGTCGGAGACATAACCGGAAAATATCTTCTCCCATTCTGAGGGCTGTTGGCTTGCTTTACTTACTGTGTTCTTGGCTGTGCAGAAGCTTTTTAGTTTGATCAAGTCCCAGTAGTGTATTTTTGAAGCCGCTTCAATTGCCCGGGGGGTCCTCCTCATAAAATACTCGCCCAGACCAATTTCTTCAAGGGATTTCCCTGCACTCTCCTCTAGTATTTTTATAGTTTCATGTCTTAAGTTTAAATCTTTGATCCAGTGAGAGTCTATCTTAGTTAATGGTGAAAGGTGTGGGTCCAGTTTCAGTCTTCTACAGGTTGCCAGCCAGTTCACCCAGCACCATTTGTTAAATAGGGAATCTTTTACCCACTGAATGTTTTTAATTGGCTTGTCAAAGATTAAATAACGGTAAGTAGCTGGATTCATCTCTTGGTTCTCTATTCTGTTCCAGACATCTACTTCTCTGTTTTTGTGCCAATACCATGCTGTTTTGATCACTATCGATTTGTAGTATAGTCTGAGGTCTGGTAGCGTAATTCCTCCTGCTTTGTTTTTATTTCTGAGTAATGTCTTGGCTACTCCAGGTTTTTTCTGATTCCATATAAAATGAAGTATTGTTTTTTCAAGATCTTTAAAGTATGTATGACATTGGAGCTTTAATAGGGATTGCATTGAAATTATATATTGCTTTGGGTAGTATGGACATTTTAGCAATGTTGATTCTTCCCAGCCATGAGCATGGTATGTTTTTCCATTTGTTAATATTTTCAGCTATTTCTTTTCTTAGAGTTTCATAGTTCTCTTTATAGAGATCTTTCACGTCCTTTGTTAGATAAACTCCCAAATATTTCATCTTCTTTGGCACTACTGTGAATGGGATAGAGTCCTTTTTTCAACTTGACTGTTGTTGGTATATATAAAGGCTACCGATTTATGAATGTTGATTTTGTAACCTGAGACGCTGCTGTATTCCTTGATCACTTCTAAGAGTTTTGTAGTAGAGTCCGTAGTGTTTTCCAGATATACTATCATATCATCTGCGAAGAGCGAAAGTTTCAGCTCTTCTGACCCTATGTGGATACCCTTGATCGCCTTTTCTTCCCTAATTGCAGTGGCTAAAACTTCCATTACAATGTTAAAAAGCAATGGAGACAATGGGCAGCCTTGTCTGGTTCCTGATCTGAGTGGAAATGATTCCAATTTAACTCCATTCAATATGATATTGGCTGTCGGGTTGCTGTAGATGGTCCCTATCAGTTTAAGAAATGTCCCTTCTATACCAATTTTCTTAAGTGTTCTGATCATGAAGGGATGCTGGATATTATCAAAAGCTTTTTCTGCATCGATTGAGAGAATCATATGGTCTTTGTTTTTTAATTTTTTTATGTGCTGGATTACATTTATAGATTTACGTATATTGAACCAGCCTTGAGACCCTGGGATAAAACTGACTTGGTCATGATGTATAATTTGTTTGATGTGTTGCTGGATTCTGTTTGTTAGGATCTTGTTGAATATTTTTGCATCTATATTCATTAGTGATATTTTCTTTTCTTGTTAGGTCTTTTCCTGGTTTGGGGATCAGGGTGATGTTTGCTTCATAGAACGTGTTGGGTAGTCTTCCTTCTTTTTCTACCTTTTAGAACAGGTTGAGTAATATAGGTACTAATTCCTCTTTAAAGGTTTGGTAGAATTCTGATGTGAAACCATCCGGTCCCGGGCTTTTCTTTTTGGGGAGGTTTTGTATGGTTGATATCATTTCCGAACTTGATATGGGCCTGTTCAACATTTCCACTTGATTCTGGTTAAGTCTTGGAAGGTGATGAGCTTCCAACTATCGGTCCATTTCCTTCAGATTTTCATATTTCTGAGAGTAAAGTTTCTTGTAATATTCATTAAGGATTTATTTGATTTCTGAGGAGTCTGTTGTTATTTCGTCTTTGTTGTTTCTGATTGATGAGATTAGAGATTTTACTCTTTTTTTCCTGATTAGGTTGGCCAAAGGTTTATCTATTTTGTTGACCTTTTCGAAAAACCACCTTTTTGCTTTATTGATCTGTTGTATTATTCTTTTGTTTTCAATTTCATTTAGTTCTGCTCTGATTTTGGTTATTTCTTTTCTTCTACTGGGTTTGGGGTTGGAATGTTCTTCCTTTTCCAGTTGCTTGAGATGTCCCATTAAGTTGTTAACTTCCTCTCTTTCCATTCTCCTGAGGAAGGCTTGCAGTGCTATAAATTTCCCTCTTAGAACTGCCTTTGTGGTGTCCCAGAGGTTCTGATAGTTTGTGTCTTGTCACTTTGTTCCAAAAATTTGGCAATTTACTTCTTGATCTCATCTCTGACCCAGCTATCATTCAGCATGAAGTTATTTAACTTCCATGTTTTTGTATGAGTATGCAGATTCCTGTTGTTACTCAGCTCAAGTTTTATTCCATGGTGGTCCGAGAAGATGCATGGAATAACTTCTATTCCTTTACATTTACTGAGGTTAGACTTGTGAGCTAAGTTGTGATCGATTTTGGAGTAAGTTCCGTGGGCTGATGAGAAGTATGTGTATTCAGTTTTGTTGGGATGAAATGTTCTGTAGATGTCTGCTAAATCCAAATGCTGGATGGTTAGGTTTAAATCTAATATTTCTTTGCTCAGCTTCTTGTTGGACTATCGATCCAACATTGCCAAAGGAGTGTTGAAATCTCCGACTATTATGGAGCCGGAGGAAATCAAGTTGCTCATGTCTGTTAGAGTTTCTCTTATAAATTGAGGTACATTCTGGTTGGGTGCATAGATATTAATAATTGAGATCTCATCATATTGAGTATTACCCTTAACAAATATGAAGTGACCATTCTTGTCCTTCCTTTTCTTTTTTTTTATTATTAAATCATAGCTGTGTACATTGATATAATCATGGGGCATCATTCACTAGCTTCACAGACCATTTCCCAAGTTTCACATATACCCTTGTAAGATGCACCTTCCTTACTTTTGTTGGTTTAAAGCCTTTTTGTCTGCAAATAAAATTGCAACACCTGCTTTTTTCTGGTTATCATTTGCCTGAAATATGGATGACCATCCTTTTACCCTGAGTCTGTTATTTGTCTTTTAAGTTAAGATGTGACTGTTGTCAGCCCCGGCCAAAAAAAAAAAAAAAAAAAAAAAAAAAAAAAAAAAAAAGATGTGACTGTTGTAAGCAACAGATATCTGGTCTGAGTGTTTGTATCCAGTCAGCTAACCTATGTCTCTTTAGAGGACATTTTAAGCCATTCACATTAATGGAGACTATTGATAAGTTTGGTAAAATTAGGGTATCGAGTTTTTCAAAAGTCCAGTGGGCATTTTTAATCTTTTCACCATTGTAGAAGTTGGAGTTTGATCAGAAGTTTCTGAGTGAATATACGTTTGTAGTAGAGGATTCGTTGGTCAGTATCGGGGATAGGTCTGAGAATATCCTGAAGAGCTGGTTTGGTTGTGGCAAATTTCTTCAACATATGAATGTCGTTAAAGTATTTAATTTCTCCATCATAAATGAAACTCACTTTAGCTGGATACAAGATCCGGGGTTGGAAGTTATTTTGCTTTAGGAGATTAAAAGTCGATGACCACCGTCTTCTGGCTTGAAAAGTTTCAGCAGAGAGATCTGCACTCATTCTAATATTCTTCCCTTTGTAGGTAATGGATTTCTTCCATCTGGCTGCTTTGAGAATTTTCTCCTTCATATTAACTTCAGTGAAGTTAATTATGATATGTCTGGGGGATGTCTTATTGGGATTGAGTCATGCTAGGGTTCTGAAACTGTCTGCTATCTGAATTTCAGAATCTCTTGGCATGTCTGGAAAATTCTCTTTCATAATTTCATGGAGAAGAGCCTCTGTGCCTAGTGAGGCCACTTCATCAGTTTCAGGGATTCCAATGAGACAGACATTAGCCTTCTTCAAATTATCCCAGAGCTCTCTGAGAGAATGATCCATGTTTGCTCTCCATTTCTCTTCCTCTTTGATAGTTTGGGAGCGTTCAAATGCTTTGTCTTCAATGTCAGAAATCCTTTCTTCTGCTTGCTCCACTCTGTTACTGAGGGATTCTACTGTATTTTTCAGATCTTTGAGGGCTGGAAATTCTTGCTTCAGTGCGTCAAAAATCTTTGGAGGTTTTGTCTTTAAATTCGTTAAATTCTTGAGACAACTTTTGAATTTCTCTTCCAATTTCTAATTCTAACTTTTGCTGTTCGAATTTCTAATTCCAAATTTTCCTCCATTTTTTAAATCTGGTTTGCAATCCAAATTCTGAATTTGATTTCTGACATCTCGGCCAGCTGTTTATGAATGGGATCTTCAGTTACATCTGCCATATCTTTCCTTGGGAGGCGGGGTTGATCTATTCTGGTTATTCATGTTACCAGAGTTTTTCCACTGATTCTGCCCCATGATTGTTTTACAGCGTTTGATTTTTCCCCTGGAGCTTTGTCAAGGACCCGTACAGTGCTATGGCCTGAGAAACTGGGGACCTGTTTTGTGTGGTGGGGCTAAGTGGTTCTGTCTTGTTTGTAGCTGGTAGCTGTTTGACCCTAGTGAAACAGTTACTCTGGGTTGAAGGCTCAGCTGTGGAGAAATACTATCAATTAAGTCACCCTGCCCCTCACAGGCAACAATTGGAAAAGAAAAATCAAACCTTCCTACAACCACACCCCCAGGGCACCACCTGAATAGTCCTCGGGTGATTGGCTCAGTTCAAAAGGTCCAAATCAATTGTCTCAGTCAGCACATCTCAGGTGGGAGAGTTTAAAATGTCTCTGGCAACTGGATCACAGGGGTCTGGTGACTATTCTGATATGGCTTGCTCCAGTGCTGCGTGGAGTCAAGAGAAGCCACCCAGCAAACATATCAGTCTGGGAAGGTTGATGCCTCCTTCCCCACCTTGCACCTCTGTCACACCCAGTCACTGATAGCCCGGCAGTTGGCTTACCCAGTTGCCTGTAGTGAACAGATACTCCAGGGGTTTGCACCTGCCTGAATCACAGGGAAATCTATTTCTGATCATCTAGGCTGCTACGCTCTGCCTCTATCTAGCAGGAGGAGGTGAGGCCTGACTACCTGAGGCACTTGATGGAGGCTGGGGGGTGTTCATTCAGTTCTAGACCCGCCTCTGATGGATGTTACTGACAGAACAGAACAGAACAACTTTGTGGGACTTTGTTTCTGTCCCTGCTAAATTCCCCTGCAGAAGAGAAGCTGCTTTGAGTTCCCAGAGCCTGCGCCTCAGGCCTTGTCTTCACTCCTGCAGGTTTGTATTCGGTTACCTGTCAGTTCTAGCTTCCTGCCTTCCTTTATCTATAGGCTGATAATCCCCTGAGGGCCGGGTGCATCTTAGGCTCAGTAAAGCGGTCCTCTGGGTCAGCCCCGCCCTGGGAACTTCTCCGGCCTGTGAGTGCGTTTCTAGTCCCTGCGCTCCACCCAGGTCGGTACCGCCTCAGGCAAACCCTTTACTCACGGGGCTTGCATTTCCGTCTCAGATCTATTCCCATGGTGGTTGCCACCTGAGTAGATGCCTGGCCTCCTCTGGTTGCCAGGGAGACAGGGGATGTGGCTTCAGAACATCCAGGAGTGAGCCGTATTATTGCTAAAAGACAGCTGCTGCTCTGCGGCTCAGGGCACTGCTGCTCCGGCGTGGTTCCCTCTCAGCCGACCATCCTCTCCTCGCTCCCGTGCCCCGGAGTCAGCACTGAACAACTGCAGTTTAGGCACTGTCCACACCCCTTGAGAAATCACCCAAGAATCTGGACTCCTGGGGCACAGGCCTCCAGACCTCAGAGTGAGAGTGGAGGGGAGTGCTGGGAGCTCAGAGTTGCAGGTAGAGAATATATACAGTTTTATGCCTGGCAGGAGAATGCCGTGGCACCGTAGTAGGGGAGGTCGGTCCAGTTTTTAGAGGGTCTCTCCCATGGAGTGTAGTGGGAGGACCTTTGAACTCTGCTCGTTTGTTTGTGGGGCACTCCAAGGCATTCTCATGGGGAAGGGGACTCCCGTCCACTTGGTGATGGATTTTGTACCTTTTGTTTGTATCCTTGGGGTTGCAACTTGCCTCAGCGGGGTTGATATGCGTTCTTCAAACTTCTCTCTTGGTGCATCTCAAATCCACCAGGTTACTGCTAAATTTCTGTCCTTTAACTCTCCTTCTGGACGGGTGCCTCTGTGGATAGCTGCGTTCAGTCAGCCATCTTGTCTCCGCCCTGCGCCCCGCCCCCCCCAAAATTTTCATTTATAGTATTCTCTAGTATGGCTTCCATTCCCCTGGGCAGTCTTCTTCCCCTTCTGGGATACCTATGACTCGTATGTTTGAACGCTTCATAAAGTCCCATAATTCTGTCAGTGAATGTTCTGCTCTCTCTCTTCTTTTCTGCCTCTTTAACTATCTGAGTTATCTCAAGAGCTTTGTCCGCTACCTCTGAGATTCTTTCTTCTGCATGGTCTAATCTGTTATTGATACTTTCTACTGGATCTTTAAATTCCCTAATTGACTGCTTCAGTTCCTTCAGCTCTGCTATATCCTTTCTATATTCTTCAAATCATTTATCTCTTATTTGATTCTGTTTTTGGATTTCCTTTTGGTTATTTTCTACCTTAACAGCAGTTCCCTTCATTGTTTCCATGATTTCCTTCATTGTTTCCATCATCTGTCTTGTAAATCCCCTTTCTGTCACTTCTAACATTTCTTTATAGGTGTAGCTACCTGTATTTCTGCAGTAGCTACCTTGCGGTCCCTTGGGGGTGGTGGTGCTCTGGACTGGTTTTTCATGTTGCCAGGGATTTTTCTGCCAATTCTTTCTTATGAGTGATTTCTTTTATCTGTTTCCTTGCCCTAATTTTCCTTTCACTTCCTCTTGCTCTTTAAGTTTCTGTGCCTCTGGACCAGGGTTTCAATGAGTCCTACAGGACCAGAAGGATGAGAAGGTTGAAGAGCAAGAAGGGAAAAAAGAAAAAAAGGAAAAAAGAGAAAGTAGAGGGGGTGTGAAAAGGGAATATTGACAAAAAGAAGACGGGCACATAAAGAGGGAGACAGAGGTGTATAGTAGGGTACTTTGACCCAACCTTAAACCCCCCCCAACTTCTGGGGGTGCCAGGTTGAGTGGTTCACTGGAGGTCAGCAGCTCTTTGCTAGCCTGTTCGGACACAGTACCCCACCTCCACCAAGTAGAGAGGAAAGATATAAAATGCTATAAATCAAACAGAAACAAGCAAACAGAAAACTTGATGGGATAAAATTGGGGGAAAAACCAAATAATAGGGGTAGAAACACTAGCAAAAATGAAATTCTAATTGTTGAAAAAGGCAACAATAGGAAATTATATTTAAACTAGAAAAATGAAGAAAGAAAAGAAAAAAAAACTCTATAGGGAAAATGTTGAAATTAAAAAACAAAACAACAACAAAAAAACCCCAAAACAAAGCAGTATAAATATTGCCTGGGCAACAAGTGATCTTCTGGGATATGAGATATTAATCACAATGCTGATACACCTGTACGAGATGGAGACTGGAGGCCTCTGCTGATTTCTCAAACCCAGCAGGGTGGAGAGCCTAAAGTGGAGACCCTAAATCTCTCCTCAGCCCACATAAAAGGCACTTTAAACTGCTAAACTTGGGTAAGCAGAAGCTTTCCCAGGAAAGTACTTGTCACTGGGATCACTCCTGAAGTGGCTATCCACTTAAACAGTGTGCCAAAGCTGATCTTGCTTGTGCCCCTCAGGGCTAAGGCTGCAAGGTGTCTCAGTCCCCACCTTTAGGCTGCTCAGTCACTAGATTACTAGCTCCTACCCGATCCTTGCTGTGTGACCCTGAGGGTGGAACTTGCCAGGGCACTTCTCCCACAATGGCTGTGTGCGGCCAACAGCTGAACACTATTAGCTCCATCTGCCTCAGCGGCTCAGTCTGGGACCCTAGATTTAAAGTCCTCCGCACTCTTGCCCAAATTCTCCCAAAGTAGTTCAACTGAGTGCCAAGTCCAAAAAAACCAAAGCAGCTCACAGGTAAGGTCTTTCCAGTTTGCAGTCTCACTGCTGCAGTACTACAGCTGCCAGCAGGATTAGACTGAACAAACACATGCAACCACTTGCCAGTTTTCCACTGTTTTTGTTTTCCTCCTGGGGTCCAAAAGTCTCTCACTGACTCTCTGTGTTCTCAAAGGGATGTTTAAGGGCAGATCCCACCAGCCAGAGATGCCTGGAGTCTTGTCTCCCCAGACTCACCGTGCCCAGTTGTAAGGAAGCTGTTACTTGGCCGTCTTGCTCCTCCTCACAAATGCATTTTCATTATAAAATATCTGTTACTGTGAGAAACTCTTGAAACATGGTTGAATAATGTATAAAAAATTATTTCTAGCTTTGAAGAATCAACTGTTCCTACAACAAAAGATCAAGTGAAATAATAAGCACACACAAAAAATAACTAGCTCTCAAGCATATGGCTATAGATATAGTTAGTTTCAAGAAAGCTTGAAATAAGAAGAAAAGTATACTAAGGTTGGGACTTAAACTCAGGCATCACAGATAAAATGGAGACATTTCATGTTTACTGGGGCTTCATACATCAGGGCTTGGTCATAGCTCAGTTTTTTTGAAAATAGAAATTGTGGATATAAATAAGGAAGGGCAAGAACTTCCTCCTAAAGACCAGAAAAAAATTAAAATTAAGTCTATTGACTTATTCCCACTTTCCTCTGGATTCATCGGTCCTTCTCTCACGCTTCCCTTCCCCTGCGATACACGCCCTCTGCCCTGCCCAGCTTTGATCATCTAAAACTGACCAGCATTTTAGCTTCTGTAATTCTGATGATGTTTGAGAAGAAAACCAGCAGTATAGTACATCTAGATTTCTCTGATTTACTAGTTTAGTGGCTTTGCAAAAAAAAAAAAAAAAAATTCCTAAACACATACTGATTTCTAGAAAAGCTTAAGCAGTAGCTAGTATTAAATCAAGTCTATTACCAATATAATAGACTCCACAGTTTTATTGCACCTTCCTTTATAGGTATTTATTATATATTATTTTATTGTTTATTTTAAATGTATTACATTTATAAATAACTATTTATAGTTATTTTATTACAAACTATTTTCAAAAAAAACATATAAGTTATTATTATTATTATTTTTTCCAAGGAAAAATACCTTTCATGTTTAAAGACATGATTGTTTACAATTGCTATCAATCACATAAATGATTGCTATCAATGCATACTTTTCTTTTTTACTGTTATTTCACATTTTTTGCATAGATATGTAGAATCCTCAATGATCCATGCCAAGGGCAACACAACTTCAGCTGTATAAACACACCTCCTAGCCACTGGCTCACTGAACAATCTGCATTGATTTCTAAAGTTCATTGCTGGAAACCTATCCTAATTCTCTAATTCTCTACTCCCACAGGTCTTGCATGCCTCCTTCTGTTTCTTCCAGGTTGCTTCTCTCTAATCACAATGTCCTAGTGCAGAGATGTCCTCTTTCCCAGACTCCCCTAACAAACAAAAGTGTCCTCTCAGCACTTCTAACACCCCAACAACCCTATGATGCAGATATAGCCACCACTGCTCAAGGATGATAGTGACCAATGCAAAGGTTAAGTATTTCCATTTTCTACCCAGAAGAGAATATATTATATAAATACAATCTTTAAATGTATATAGATTACAATGAAGTTTATGCTGAAAGAGTTGTAACAAACGTAAGGTGGGGGAAAAATACAAATGCAAGATAAATTAGTTTGAAGATTTGTTGGGTAACAGCCATAGGAACACCGAGATAAAGCTCATGTGGGGTGAAAAGAAGGGGTCAGAATAATAGAGGAAGGCTTCACAGTGGGAGTAAGACTCTGGAAGACATGTACTATTTGGGTGGGTGAAGAAGGTATTCCAGATGTGGGCAGCAGCATGAACAAAGGCCCAGAGGTAGGAATGAGCACAGCATGTGGAAAGGTGAGTGAAGGCACAGCCACAGCTGGAGCAGAGCATGACCCCTGGAGAGGAATAGGAGATAAGGCCAGAGAGGGGCACTGGGGACCGACCACAGGGGGCCCAAGAACCTTGATGGGCTTCTTCTCCACAGGATGTAATTTCTGATGCTGAACAAAACTTCCATACCATTTGAAGGCTTTCCCACACACCTTACATTCATAAGGCTTCTCCCCAGTGTGAACTCTCTGGTGCTGTAAGGAGGCTATTTTCTGAGTGAAGGCTTTGCCACACTCCTTACATTGGTAAGGTTTCTCTCCAGTATGTATTCTCTGATGGACAATAAAAAGGGACCTACAACCAAAAGCCTTCCAGCATTCCTTACATTTATAGAGTTTCTCCCCTGTGTGCAATCTCTGATGCTGAAGGTATGCTGCACTCCTACGGAAAGCCTTTCCACACTCCTTACATTCGTAGGGCTTCTCTCCGGTGTGGATCCTCTGATGTTGAGTTAAGGCTGTGTTGGAACTCAAACCTTTGCCACACTCCTTACATTCATAGGGCCCTTCTCCAATGTGGTTTTTCTCATGTACAATACAGTCATAGCTGGACTTAAAAGCTTTGCCACATTCCTTACATTTAAAGGACCTTTCTCCAGTATGACTCATCTGATGCCGGATAAGTTTTGAGTTATATCTGAAGATTTTCCCACATTCTTTACATTCATAGAACTTCATTCCACCTCGAAGTATCAGATTTGGATTTAGACTAAAAGTCTGCCGCACTGCCTTGCTTTTAAAATCAAAGTACTGAGAACTATTTCTGCAAAGTCCTCCTACTGGCGCTCTGTGCAACTCTATTTCTTCAGAAGCCTCCTCCTTTACAATTGGCTCTTCATTCATGATCCAGGACTCACCATCTGCAATGATGCCTTTCAGAACCTCTGTGTCCCAGGGATCTGAGCCCCATGGTGCTTCCCCTTTCTCAAGCTGGGAGATTAGAATGGGTTTGAGAAATGGAAACCCTACCAGGGAAGCTACATTCACATAATTCTCCAGCATCACCTCCCTGTACAGGGCCCTCTGCACAGAGTCCAGACTTGCCCACTGATTCTGGGTGAAGTACACAGCCACATCCTCGAAGGCCACTGACTCCTGAGGCCAAGTTGTTTGGAGCATGGCTGTTGTCCCCTGCCTTCAAGCACTGTCTTCTGGGTTTGGAAAAGTGGGATCCGGCCGCAGGAGGTTGTCAGGACAAGTTCTTTAGGGCAGAAAAGATGATTGCGCTGCCGTAGTAAGCAGGTGGGCCTGGATGCTAGAAGGCCGCGCAGCCACCTCGGGCGGCTTCGGCGAGGCCCAGATACCCAAGCTCCAAGCGAGGGACAGGCGGGCCACCATTAGGACCAAGTTCAGGGGCAGGGATGTGACAAGCCACCAGTCTCTGACGGCCACATATAAATTATTTTAAATAACTTTCTTAGGAAAATATTTTAGTGAGCCATATCTGGTGTTAAATACAAATTATTTAGGATGTTTCTTGCCAACATCCTATATTGTGGACAGATTACTTCCCAGGTCTTACACGTCATGTTCCATTAATACTTGGCAGTGTCATAGTGACTTTCTTATTAAGGTTCATATTTAACTCATGGTAAAATGTGATTCTAAGATCCATTTTTTGTTACTGTGCTACTAATGATTCCACATTTAGGTAATTATTAAAACCCATTTAAAAATAAGTTTTCCTAAGAAGGGTCACTTTAAAAATAAAATGCTGAGCGAGGGGCAACATCTGTCTAGAGATGTGGCTGAGTGGTAGGGCAGAGGAAGAAATATTGATGCCTGCCAGAGACCTCACAATGACAAAATTACAAAGCAGAGACAGAGAGAAAAAGAGGAGAAGAAGGTATCAGTGAGGTTCAAACCCAGAGGCTCAGAGCGTGGTCAGGGGTAGATCCCTTTTCCTTTCTACACTCTTTTGGGATCAGCAGGCTACCAAGTTGCTTGGAAGCTTTTCCATCCCATGAGCCGAAGTGCTGCTGCAACCGCCAAATTGTGGGGACGGCTTTGTGATCCTAGAGCTTGGACATTCTGTGCAAAGTTGCCCTCCAGGGAAAGAGTAAGACACAGAGCCAGCTTTCCTCCATGGAGACTCTTATACTCCCCATCCTAGCCCTGCCCACTGCAACTGAGAGAGCAGTTTGAGCCACGAATTTGGCAACTGGCCACCGCTCCCCAGCTGGCATGTCCTCACCCCCAGGTTTCTACAGAGAGTGGGACCCAAGCCTGTCCCCTTGAGGACCTGCAGTGGACCTGGATAGCCCGAACTGGGAGCTCCCTGGCATTTCACATGCCAGTGGGTCAGACTCAAAGATGGGATCCCATGCTCCCAGGTCTCAAACAGGTTCTAACAGACACAGGTGGGAGGGATATATATGGGAGCTTGACTTGGGAAGTGAGAGGCCCAGATAAGTAGAACTGATGGGAGAATGCTGTGGGGTTCCAAAAAGGAACGATTTGTGAGAGCACTCCCACACCCCCACAGGGAAGCCATGCTGTCAGACTAGGGCTGGTCCTCTGGCAGGGATGGCCCAAGCCTGCGGGGCCACAGCAACTGACTGTGGTACTTTCAGGCATCCGTATGTAACTTTCAGACACTGAAGGGCAGGGGTAACACAAGCGAAGCAGAGCTCCCTCCTAGTAGCCAGTCGAAGAATTGTGGCCCCTTCTTTATCACCCCTTCCTGGCTTGCAGAGCCTGCCTCAGCTCTCCTCCCAGGAGCCCCCACCCATCCCCAGCAAGGAAAATTACATTTAAGCCCTGCCAGGACCTTACAAACCTTCCAGGCTTAGCAAACCTGACTACTTTTTTTTTTTTATTGCTGGGGATTCATTGAGGGTACAATAAGCCAGGTTACACTGATTGCAATTGTTAGGTAAAGTCCCTCTTGCAATCATGTCTTGCCCCCATAAAGTGTGACACACACCAAGGCCCCACCCCCCTCCCTCCTTCCCTCTTTCTGCTTTCTCCCCCCATAACCTTAATTGTCATTAATTGTCCTCATATCAAAATTGAGTACATAGGATTCATGCTTCTCCATTCTTGTGATGCTTTACTAAGAATAATGTCTTCCACTTCCATCCACGTTAATACAAAGGATGTAAAGTCTCCATTTTTTTTAATGGCTGAATAGTATTCCATGATATACGTATACCACAGCTTGTTAATCCATTCCTGGGTTGGTGGGCATTTAGGCTGTTTCCACATTTTAGCGATTGTAAATTGAGCTGCAATAAACAGTCTAGTACAAGTGTCCTTATGATAAAAGGATTTTTTTCCTTCTGGGTAGATGCCCAGTAATGGGATTGCAGGATCAAATGGGAGGTCTAGCTTGAGTGCTTTGAGGTTTCTCCATACTTCCTTCCAGAAAGGCTGTACTAGTTTGCAGTCCCACCAGCAGTGTAAAAGTGTTCCCTTCTCTCCATATCCACGCCAGCATCTGCAGTTTTGAGATTTTGTGACGTGGGCCATTCTCACTGGGGTTAGATGATATCTCAGGGTTGTTTTGATTTGCATTTCTCTAATATATAGAGATGATGAACACTGGAAGATATTGGCCTGGGGAAAGACTTCATGAAGAAGACTGCCATGGCAATTGCAACAACAACAAAAATAAACAAATGGGACTTCATTAAACTGAAAAGCTTCTGTACAGCTAAGGAGACAATAACCAAAGCAAAGAGACAACCTACACAATGGGAAAGGATATTTGCATATTTTCAATCAGACAAAAGCTTGATAACTAGGATCTATAGAGAACTCAAATTAATCCACATGAAAAAAGCCAACAATCCCATAGATCTATGGGCAAGAGACATGAATAGAACTTTCTCTAAAGATGATGGATGAATGGCTAACAAACACATGAAAACCTGACTGCTTTTGCTGTGGTCCCAGCCTGAGGCACTAAGAGCCCTTCCCAAGGAAACACAGCTGGTTATAGGCGCAAAAGAGCATCTCTGAAATTGGCTCTTTCTTGCAATCAAGAGAGTACAGCTCATTACAGTATCTAACAACTCAGTCGAATGGGGCATGGCCGAATCTTACTCACAAGCATCAACCACCATCTCAGACATAGAGCTGAGGTCCCAGTACAATGCCAAATACAATTCACACTGCCAGGAGGAGGTGAAGAGAACAGGACAGAAGAACCTGTGGGGACACTGCATTATAAAAGAGAAACAAAGTTACAGGCAGCTTCTTCAGTGAGGCGTCTTCCTCTTTCCCTGTACAACTCTGGGCTATTCAGGGAGCTCTCAGAGTCCGGGCAGAGACATTGCACTGCAGAACAGGTGAAGCCCAGATCTGGGGCCCCCCAAACCCCAGGAGCCTGCAACCAACATCACCCTGGCTGCTCTGGCACATGGGGCCAGGTTTGCACAGGATCCAGCCTTCCAGCAGTGAACAGCAGTAGCCTTTGCATCACCCCTGCCATTCCAGGGCAAAAACAGATGTTCTACTGTGTCATACCCAGTGACTGGGGGTTGAGCATGCCTCCTCCCTGGCATGGGAGCTGAACAGAGAAGCCTCAGGTGCCACAGGCACCACCTGAGAAGTTTGGGGTGAATGCCTCAGCCAGTCCTAGGGATGGTATGGAACCTTGATCCTGCAGCATGCACACACAGACCCTAGGTCCACTGAGAAAACCCTGCCTGTGTGACTGGGTACCCGCAGTCCCCATGGTGGTGGAATAGTACACCATAGGGGCAAGTATGCCCCAGAAATCCCCAGAGCCAGCTCTGAGGCTCTTGCTGTTCCCAAGGCTAAAACTCTGCCCCTGTACCACAGAGCCTCTGCCGACTCCACCCCTGAAATTCCAAAGTTGGACCTGAACCCCAAGACCCCATGAATGAGTTCCCACCACTATCAACTGGGCTGACAGAACCTCCCTACAGTCCACTACTTCATTCGGGACCTCTGAACCCTGAGCAGATATCACTCATGGACTTGGTCCAAGAGCATCCCCAGCAAAGAAAAACAGGAGCCCTGCAACCCCATTCACCCAGAGGTGAGACAAGAGGAGCCAGATGAGAAGAAACCAGCAACAGAAACCTGAAAACATGAAAAACAAAATCATTCTACACCCCAAGGAAACATAATGGAGCTACAGTGGTGGACTCCACCCATAAGGAAATTGCTGAAATGAAAAACAGAGAAAGAATTCAGAACATGGACAGAAACTAAAATAAAGGAATCTAGGAGAGAGTTGAAAAGGAACAAAAAGAAGCCAAGAACACATTTTAGGAAACCAGTGAAAAAGTGAGTGTCGCTATAGATCTAGACACCATAAGGAAAGACATAAGAGAACTTAAGGAAATGAAAGAGCCTGTTAGGGAATTTAAAACACAGCACAAAGCTTTTACAACAGGCTTAACCAGGAAAAGAAAGAATCTCAGGGCATGGAGACAAGATAACCCCATCATTCAAAGAGCAGCAAAGAGCATGAGAAAGACCAGGGGAGTAGCATGGAAGTGTGTGCAGTGAACTGACATTGGAAGTGACAATGTGTGCAGTGAACTGACAGTGGAGTTGCAAGTGTCCCTGAGGGAGAAGAAAGAGCAAAGAGCATGGAAAAGTATAGAGGAAAATTTCCCTCATGACACCAGAATTTCAGACATACAGATACAAGGACACTGAACACCAGGAAGATTCATAGCAAACAGCTCATCTCTAAGTCACATACAACCAACCTGACCAATGCCGAAGTAAGGAGAAAACTCCACAAGCAGCAAGATGAAAAACTCAAATGACCTGTGAATGGAAACCCATCAGGCTAACTGCAGACTTTTCACTGGAAAACTGATAAACCAGAAAGGATTGGGCACCTATATTCAACTGAAGTAAACAGAACAACTGCCATCCTATATTGTTTTATTACCCTAACAATATGCTTTATGATCAATGGAGAAACTAAGTCTTTTCCAGACAAGCAAACACTGAAGGAATTTGCCATGACCAGACCGGCTTTGGAAAGACTCAAAACAGCATTACACACAAATGAACAAAACAGATACCTATCAGTGTAAAATCACCTTTAAAAAAATCCAAACCCATACTACTTACACAACAATACTAAAGCAAAGCAATGAGGTGCTACCCAGCAGAGTGAACAGACCAGCATCCCACATATCACTGCTATCAGTTAACACTGACGCACTGGATTCTCCTCTCAAAGGACACGGGATGGCTGAATGGATGAACAAACACAACCCAAGTATCTTCTGGATCCAGGACAAACATCTAAACCAAGAACACACATAGACTCAGCATGGAAGGATGTAAAAAATATTTCACACTAACAAATCAAAAGAAAACAAGTATAGCCATTTGCAAATCACATCAGTTTGACTTTAAGTCAAAAAGAATACCCTGAACCCCATAAATGCATCAATGTACAAAGTCATGATTTAATAAAAAATAATTTTTTTAAAAGGTAAAGAAAAAGGGTCATTACAGAAGCTGACAAAAATGTATACACATTTTAAGAAAGAAAAAACTGTATTAAATTTGTAATACACAAGTCACATTTGTCTTCTGCATTTACAAGAGGGGTTCACTGTGACTTTTATTCATCTTTTTGTTATTGTCTTATACTGAGTATTACAATTTTCTTCTACTTAAAATGTGTACACATTTTTTAGCACCCTCTGCATATAATGGTAAAGGAAGCAACTGAACAAGAAGACACAACAATCTTAAATATATATTTGCTCAACACGAGAGCTTCCAGATACCTGGAGCAAATTTTACTCGCCTTAAACAAAGAAATAGCACCATCATAATTGCCAGGGACCTCGACACCACACTGACAGCCCTCAACAGATCCTCACAGCAGAAAATAAAGGAAAAATGGACTTAAACCAAACTTGAAATCACATGGTCCTGACAGACATTGACAGAACATTCCACCCACATACAACAGAGTACACATTCTTCTCAATAGTACATGAAATATTTTATATGATTGCTTATTTGCTAGGCCACAAAACAGGCCTCAACAAATCCAAAACAACTGAAATCATATCATGTACCTTCTCAGATCACAGTATAATAAAATTACAAATCAATCACTAGACAAACCCTACCCATAGTCATGGATATTAAACAACCTGCTGTTGAAGAATTATTGGGTCAAGAATGAAATAGATAGAAATTACATCTCTGAACTGAATGACAAAGGGTACACAACCATCCAAATCTACTAGACACCAGCAAGAGAAATCCTCAGGGGAAAATAAATAGCCACAAATGCCTACATAAAAAAGATAGATCACAAATGAGCAACTTAATATCACAACAAAGGCCAGAACAAATCTCAGTGAACTGGAAAGAAAAATGCAAAGAACTAACCAAAAAGTTGGTCTCTTGATGATATAAAATCAACAGACCTCTTCCTAGAGAAAGGACACAAATAATCTCGATCAGAAATGAAAAAGGTGACATTACAACTGGTACCACAAACAAAAAACATTATCCATGCATACCATGTAAACCTCTATGCACATAAATTAGAGAGTACAGAGGAAATGGACAAGTTTCTGGAAACACACAACCTTGCCACACTCCACCAGGAAGAAGCAGAAGTTCTGAACAGAACAATGTCAAACAGTAAGATTGAAACGGGGGAGGAGACAAGATGGCTGACTGAAGCCAGCTTTCCACAGAGGCTCCTGTCCAGAAGGAGAGTTAAAGGACAAAAATTCAGCAAGTAACCTGGTGGATTTGAGCTGCACTAAGAGAGAAGGTTGAAGAACGCACGTCAACCCTGCTGAGGCGAGCTGCAACCACAAGGATACAAACAAAAGGTACAAAATCCATCAGCAAGCGGACGGGAGTCCCCTCCCCCATGAGAACAGCTCAAAGTGCCCCCACAATCAGGCAGTGTTCAAAGGTCCTCCAACTACACTCCACAGGAGAGACCCTCTAAAAACTGGACCTACCTCCCCTACTAGGGTGCCAAGGTGTCCTCCTGCCAGGCATAAAACTGTATAAACTGTATATAGTCTCTACCTGGAATTCTGAGGTCCCAGCGCTCCCCTTCACTCACACTGAGGTCTGGAGGCCAGTCCCCCAGGAGTTCAGAGTCTTGGGTGATTTTTCAAGCGGTGTGGATGGGGCCTCGACTGCAGCTGGTCGGTGCCGGCTCCGGGGCATGGGAGTGACGAGAGGACGGTTGGCGGAGAGGGAACCGCACTGGAGTGGCAGTTCCCAGAGGCACACTGCGACAGCTGTCTTTTGGTGACAATATGGCCAGGCATTAAACTGTATAAAGCTGTGTGTGTTCTCTGCCCGCAGCCCCAGGCTCCCAGCACTCCCCATGCTCCCCTCTGCTCTCGCTCCAAGGTCTGGAGGCCTGTCCCCTAGGGGTCCAGACCCTTGGGCGATTGCTCAAGGGGTGTAGACAGTGCTGGGCTGCAGCTGGTTGGTGCAGACTCTGGGGTACGGGAGCAGAGAGAGGACGGTTGGCCGGAAGGGACATACATGGAAGCAGCAGTTGCCTGAGCCATAAAACAGCAGCCCTCTTTTGCTAGCAATACAGCTCACTACCGAATATTCTGAAGCCACACCCCCTGTCTCCCTGGGCAACCAGAGACTCTGAGTTTGCCTGAGGCAACTCCAACTTCCAAACCGGGGAAACTCCCAGGGCGGGGCTGACCCAGAGGTCCGCTTTACTGAACCTAAGACGCACCTGGCCCTCAGGGGATCGTCAGCCTATAGACAATACAAGAGCAAAGACAAGCTGATTTGGAACTCAATTCAGCTTCCGCAAAGTTGTTCTGTCAGTAACATTAGTCAGGGGTGAGACTGGACCTGAGTGAAAACCCCCCAACCTTCATCAAGCGCCCAAAGTTGTCAGGCCTCACCTCCTCCTGGTAGAGAGAGGCAGAGCGCAGCGGCCTGGCAGACTTCCTTGTGATTCAGGCAGGTGCAAACACCCGGAGTACCGGTTCACTACAGGCAACTGGGTCAGCCAACTGCAGGGCTATCAGTGACTGGGTGTGACAGTGGTGCAAGGTGGGGAAGGAGGCAGCAACTTTCCCAGACTGATCTATTGGCTGGGTGGCTCTCCTGACTCCACGCAGCACTGGAGCAAGCCACACCAGAGTAGTCACCAGACCCCTGTGATCCAGTTCCCAGAGACCTCTTAAACTCTCTCACCCAAGACAGGTGCATACTGAGACAATTGATTTGGACCTTTTGAACTGAACCAATCGCCTGAGGACAAATCAGGTGGTGCCCTGGGTGCACGGTGGTAGGAAGGTTTGATTTTTCTTTTCCAATTGTTTGCCGGTGGGGGGCGGGGTGCCTTAATTGCTGATATTTCTCGCCAGCTGAGACTTCAATCCAGAGTATCTGTTTCACTAGGGTGGAACAGAAACCAGCTGAAAACAAGACAGAACCACTTAGCCCCACCACACCAGACAGGGCCCCAGTTTCTCAGGCCACAACACTGTACAGGCCCTCGACAAAGCCTCAGGGGAAAAAATCAAAGGGAGTAAAACAACCATGGGGCGGAATCAGAGGAAAAACTCTGGTAACATGAATAAACAGAATAGATCAACCCCCCCCCCACAAGGAAAGATATGGCAGATGTAATTGAAGATCCCATTCATAAACAACTGGCTGAGATGTCAGAAATCGAAGTCAGAATTTGGATTGCAGACAAGATTAACAAAGTGGAATTAGGAATTTGAGGAGAAATTCAAAAGTTGTCTCAAGAATTTAACAAATTTAAAGACAAAACCACCAAAGACTTAGACACACTGAAGCAAGAATTTGCAGCCCTCAAAGATATGAAAAATACAGTAGAATCCCTCAGTAACAGAATGGAGCAAGCAGAAGAAAGGATTTCTTTTTTTTTTTTTTTTTTAGTATTAACTTTATTCTATTTTCTGTATAACTTTAAGTACATAAAGGTTTATTTCCACAGGCCTCAGGAAATGGGTATAAATCACAGGACTATCTCTCTTCCCACCAAAAAAAGTTGCATATTTTGGTAATTGTTTGTCCAGGGTGGGGGTGGGGCTGAAATTTATATTAGTAATGCTGTGTAAGATTCTTACATAAACTGAGACCTAAAACCAGTCTGCAGGGGAGGTTTTAGTCCTCTGGTTCAGGTGCCTGGACAGAAGCTGTTAAGTTGTTGAGCATGACAGAGAAAAGGAGGCAGTGAAGATGGATGACAGGCACCTAGCAGGTAAAGAGGAAGGAATGCCAGACATCTTGGAGTGATGTGTTGTTTTTCCTTTAAAGACATCTTTAGGGAAAGGTAGGAAGGTGCTAGGCAGGGATCCCAGAGAAAGAAAGAGTCCAAGACACCTTTAATGGCCCTGGATGAAGGGCACTGCTATAGTAGCTGGTACCAAAGAACCTTCTATCTCATGGTTGAAACAGACAGGATGGAATGCAGAATAAAAGGAATGCTTATAGGGAACGATTCGCTTGGAACGCCAGATGGCCAAGCCTCGGCTTTTCATCCAGTTCTACCCTTGCCTTCACTTATCAACATTGAAAAGTTAGTTTGGTTAGAAGAACTGTCTGGAATCAATGCCAGCTTCTACTACCCTCATGCTCATTGTCAGAAAAAAAGATTAACTAGTGTGAACATTCTGATCTGTTAATTCCTAGGACTGTTTTATTCTTCTCAAAGGACTGTCTGTTGGTAGAATAACACCCCCAAAGCCAAAAGCTGAAAGGCACCAGTCCTGCTCCGCAGTTCATTAAGAATGGACTGGTGGTGTGATTGAACTGATATGGAAAGGTTGCACCTTCCTGCACAAGATCAACTGACTTGTCATCCCACCTCAAATCTCAGCCTGAGGTATATTTCAGTGAAGGCAGGTAGCTGTGCTTCTCAGAGTAGAGAAGCAGTTTAAGAGCAGAAAGGTAGAGGAAATCTAGAAAAGAACTGTCTTGATACAGATTTATCCCATGGTGTGAAGGGAGAGGGCAAAGAACCCAGTGGCACTTCGCTTACGCAGCAATTTCTGTCACTGTGGTGACCAACTTCTGCCCATTCCATAGGGTCTTGAACTGCTCAGGGACTGGAAACTCATTAAAGTCACCACTTTCTGTAGGAATGAGGACGTTCATCTCAGACGATTTGGCACTGACTATCTCACAATCCAGGGAATTCTTGCTCAAGTAAGCATGGCAGCCATCTGTTTTGTTGATGGAAATGGTTGGCACTTTACCCATTACCTGAACTTTGACATCCCTACTATTGATTATCTCCACGATGCCCACCATGTCATCAAATACCAGACCAAGTTTCTTACAGTTATCTACTGTAATGGAGTTAATTTTGCCCTTGATTTGCAATGTGGTGTTGACACATTTGTATATGTAAACCACCTGTTTCAGCTCTGTGTCATCAATCACCAGGTTGGAAACATTCTCCTGATTTTCCACTCTCCACTTCTTGCCTTCCAGTTCAAGTAGAGCTGGCTTCTTCTTTGTGGTTGGTTTGGGGGATGGGCTGGTTTGGGGTTTGGGTGCAGAGAATGGCTTGGGGCCACTGCGTACCGGACCACTCTGAGCCTTCAAGGCAGGGTTCTTGTGAGTCTTCATGTCATCAGATACATGTTTTAGGGCATGTGTGATGGTCTCCCCCTGATTAATCTGCGCAAACAATGCTGAACGGGATGTAGAGTCATCAGAGCCTGAACTGGTGGGGACTGGGGGAGGAGGTGGTCCTGGCGGTGGGGGAGGAGGGCCTGATCCAACAGAGGGGCCAGATGGTAATCCACTCAGTTCTTTTGTCACAGGCCCTGTCTTGCTCCAGGACAGTCCAGTGGTATGGAACTCCTTAATGTAACCCTGCAGCTCTATCCATATACTCAAGTAAGCTTTGACCCAGTCTACATGCTTCTTATTCACATCTTTGTACTCCTTGAGGACTCGGTTTGTATAAAACATGGCAGCATCATTCATTTCTTTCACATAGGGACCAGGCTTGGGAGCCATAGCCACCCAGCCCAGGGCCTGGATACTTTCACTGACAGCTGACAAGTGATTGAACAACTTGCTGCCTCGGTTCTTCTCCCAAAAAGTTATCACTTCTTGGATCTGCTCTGAGATGGGTGCCAACAAATCAGAAAGCTTATTACCTGCTGGCTGCTGACACTGAGAGGCTGTAACCAAGACTGCTCGCTCCAACTTCAGACCTGTGTGGACCATCTCCGCATGTTTCTGCACGTCTCCCCAAATTTCTTTACTGATCTTCAAGTACTCTCCCACAGGACCAGCAAGCAGTGAGTCAAATGCTTGCACATATGGAATTGCCCCTTTTGATGAACTGTCTCCATATCTACAGTGCATGTCAGAGGTATGGGATACTGCCTCCAGGCGGCCCACTGCCCTCTCCAATCTTTCTACCAAATTTTGCATGTCAGCCATAATGTACCACCACGGGACTGCGATCAGCTGCTCTCCAGAAGAAAGGATTTCTGACATTGAAGATAAAGCCTTTGAATGCTCCCAAACTCTCAAACAGGAAGAGAAATGGAGAGCAAAAACGGATCATTCTCTCCGAGAGCTCTGGGATAATTCGAAGAAGGTCAATATCCGAATCACTGGAGTTCCAAAAACAGATGAAGTGGCCTCGCTGGGCACAGAAGCCCTTCTGCATGAAATTATGAAAGAGAATTTTCCAGACATGCCTAGAGATGCTGAAATTCAGATAGCGGACAGCTTCAGAACCCCAGCATGACTCAACCCCAATAAGACATCCCCCAGGCATATCATAATTAATTTCACTAAAGTTAATATGAAGGAGAAAATTCTCAAAGCTGCCAGGAGAAAGAAAACCATTACCTTCAAAGGGAAGAAAATTAGAATGACTATAGATCTCTCTGCTGAAACTTTTCAAGCCAGAAGAGGGTGGTCACCGACTTTTAATCTCCTAAAGCAAAATAACTTTCAACCCCAATCTTGTATCCAGCTAAACTGAGTTTCACTTATGATGGAGAAATGAAATACTTTAATGACATTCATATGTTCAAGAAATTTGCCATAACCAAACCAGCTCTTCAGGATATTCTCAGACCTATCCTCCATAATGACCAATCCAATTCTATACCACAAAAGTAAACTCACTCAGAAACTTTGGATCAAACTCCAATTTCCACACTGGCGAAAGGATTAAAAATGCCCACTGGACTTTTGAAAAACTCGATACCCAAAACTTCACCAGACTTATCAATATTCTCCATTAATGTGAACGGCTTAAACTGTCCTCTAAGAGGCATAGGTTAGCCGACTGGATACAAAAACTCAGGCCAGATATTTATTGCATACAAGAGTCACATCTTAACTTAAAAGACAAATACAGACTCAGGGTGAAAGGATGGTCATCCATATTTCAGGCAAATGGTAATCAGAAAAAAGCAGGTGTTGCAATTTTATTTGCAGATACAATAGGCTTTAAACCAACAAAAGTAAGGAAGGACAAGAATGGTCACTTCATATTTGTTAAGGGTAATACTCAATATGATGAGATCTCAATTATTAATATCTATGCACCCAACCAGAATGTACCTCAATTTATAAGAGAAACTCTAACAGACATGAGCAACTTGATTTCCTCCGGCTCCATAATAGTCGGAGATTTCAACACTCCTTTGGCAATGTTGGATCGATAGTCCAACAAGAAGCTGAGCAAAGAAATATTAGATTTAAACCTAACCATCCAGCATTTGGATTTAGCAGACATCTACAGAACATTTCATCCCAACAAAACTGAATACACATACTTCTCATCAGCCCACGGAACTTACTCCAAAATCGATCACAACTTAGCTCACAAGTCTAACCTCAGTAAATGTAAAGGAATAGAAGTTATTCCATGCATCTTCTCGGACCACCATGGAATAAAACTTGAGCTGAGTAACAACAGGAATCTGCATACTCATACAAAAACATGGAAGTTAAATAACTTCATGCTGAATGATAGCTGGGTCAGAGATGAGATCAAGAAGTAAATTGCCAAATTTTTGGAACAAAGTGACAAGACACAAACTATCAGAACCTCTGGGACACCACAAAGGCAGTTCTAAGAGGGAAATTTATAGCACTGCAAGCCTTCCTCAGGAGAATGGAAAGAGAGGAAGTTAACAACTTAATGGGACATCTCAAGCAACTGGAAAAGGAAGAACATTCCAACCCCAAACCCAGTAGAAGAAAAGAAATAACCAAAATCAGAGCAGAACTAAATGAAATTGAAAACAAAAGAATAATACAACAGATCAATAAAGCAAAAAGGTGGTTTTTCGAAAAGGTCAACAAAATAGATAAACCTTTGGCCAACCTAATCAGGAAAAAAAGAGTAAAATCTCTAATCTCATCAATCAGAAACAACAAAGACGAAATAACAACAGACTCCTCAGAAATCAAATAAATCCTTAATGAATATTACAAGAAACTTTACTCTCAGAAATATGAAAATCTGAAGGAAATGGACCGATAGTTGGAAGCTCATCACCTTCCAAGACTTAACCAGAATCAAGTGGAAATGTTGAACAGGCCCATATCAAGTTCGGAAATGATATCAACCATACAAAACCTCCCCAAAAAGAAAAGCCCGGGACCGGATGGTTTCACATCAGAATTCTACCAAACCTTTAAAGAGGAATTAGTACCTATATTACTCAACCTGTTCTAAAAGGTAGAAAAAGAAGGAAGACTACCCAACACGTTCTATGAAGCAAACATCACCCTGATCCCCAAACCAGGAAAAGACCTAACAAGAAAAGAAAATATCACTAATGAATATAGATGCAAAAATATTCAACAAGATCCTAACAAACAGAATCCAGCAACACATCAAACAAATTATACATCATGACCAAGTCAGTTTTATCCCAGGGTCTCAAGGCTGGTTCAATATACGTAAATCTATAAATGTAATCCAGCACATAAAAAAATTAAAAAACAAAGACCATATGATTCTCTCAATCGATGCAGAAAAAGCTTTTGATAATATCCAGCATCCCTTCATGATCAGAACACTTAAGAAAATTGGTATAGAAGGGACATTTCTTAAACTGATAGGGACCATCTACAGCAACCCGACAGCCAATATCATATTGAATGGAGTTAAATTGGAATCATTTCCACTCAGATCAGGAACCAGACAAGGCTGCCCATTGTCTCCATTGCTTTTTAACATTGTAATGGAAGTTTTAGCCACTGCAATTAGGGAAGAAAAGGCGATCAAGGGTATCCACATAGGGTCAGAAGAGCTGAAACTTTCGCTCTTCGCAGATGATATGATAGTATATCTGGAAAACACTACGGACTCTACTACAAAACTCTTAGAAGTGATCAAGGAATACAGCAGCGTCTCAGGTTACAAAATCAACATTCATAAATCGGTAGCCTTTATATATACCAACAACAGTCAAGTTGAAAAAAGGACTCTATCCCATTCACAGTAGTGCCAAAGAAGATGAAATATTTGGGAGTTTATCTAACAAAGGACGTGAAAGATCTCTATAAAGAGAACTATGAAACTCTAAGAAAAGAAATAGCTGAAAATATTAACAAATGGAAAAACATACCATGCTCATGGCTGGGAAGAATCAACATTGCTAAAATGTCCATACTACCCAAAGCAATATATAATTTCAATGCAATCCCTATTAAAGCTCCAATGTCATACATACTTTAAAGATCTTGAAAAAACAATACTTCATTTTATATGGAATCAGAAAAAACCTGGAGTAGCCAAGACATTACTCAGAAATAAAAACAAAGCAGGAGGAATTACGCTACCAGACCTCAGACTATACTACAAATCGATAGTGATCAAAACAGCATGGTATTGGCACAAAAACAGAGAAGTAGATGTCTGGAACAGAATAGAGAACCAAGAGATGAATCCAGCTACTTACCGTTATTTAATCTTTGACAAGCCAATTAAAAACATTCAGTGGGTAAAAGATTCCCTATTTAACAAATGGTGCTGGGTGAACTGGCTGGCAACCTGTAGAAGACTGAAACTGGACCCACACCTTTCACCATTAACTAAGATAGACTCTCACTGGATCAAAGATTTAAACTTAAGACATGAAACTATAAAAATACTAGAGGAGAGTGCAGGGAAATCCCTTGAAGAAATTGGTCTGGGCGAGTATTTTATGAGGAGGACCCCCCGGGCAATTGAAGCGGCTTCAAAAATACACTACTGGGACTTGATCAAACTAAAAAGCTTCTGCACAGCCAAGAACACAGTAAGTAAAGCAAGCCAACAGCCCTCAGAATGGGAGAAGATATTTTCCGGTTATGTCTCCGACAAAGGTTTAATAACCAGAATCCACAGAGAACTCAAACGCATTAGCAAGAATAGAACAAGGGATCCCATCGCAGGCTGGGCAAGGGATTTGAAGAGAAACTTCTCTGAAGAAGACAGGCACGTGGCCTTCAGACATATGAAAAAATGCTCATCATCTTTAATCATCAGAGAAATGCAAATCAAAACTACTTTGAGATACCATCTAACTCCAGTGAGACTAGCCTACATCACAAAATCCCAAGACCAGAGATGTTGGCGCGGATGTGGAGAAAAGGGAACACTTTTGCACTGCTGATGGGAATGCAAATTAATACATTCCTTTTGGAATGTGGAGAACACTTAGAGATCTAAAAATAGATCTGCCATTCAATCCTGTAATCCCTCTACTGGGCATATACCCAGAAGACCAAAAATCACATCATAACAAAGATATTTGTACCAGAATGTTTATTGCAGCCCAATTCATAATTGCTAAGTCATGGAAGAAGCCCAAGTGCCCATCGATCCACGAATGGATTAATAAATTGTGGTAAATGTACACCATGGAATATTATGCAGCCTTAAAGAAAGATGGAGACTTTACCTCTTTCATGTTTACATGGATGGAGCTGGAACATATTCTTCTTAGTAAAGTATCTCAAGAATGGAAGAAAAAGTACCCAATGTACTCAGCCCTACTATGAAACTAATTTAGGGTTTTCACATGAAAGCTATAACCCAGTTACAACCTGGAAGAGGGGGAAGGGGGAAAGGGGGGGGTGGGTAGAGAGAAGGGGATTGGTGGGATTACACCAGCGGTGCATCTTACAAGGGTATATGTGAAACTCGGTAAACGGCCTGTGAAACTAGTGAATGATGCCCCATGATCATATCAATGTACACAGCTATGATTTAATAATAAAAAAAAAGATTGAAACAATAATGGAAAACCTCACGACAATAAAAAAGATCTAGATCAGATGAAATTCACAGCCAAATTCTATTAGGCCTGCGAAGAAGAACTGGTACCTGTAACACAGAAATTTCCCTTAGTATTGAGAAGAAGTTTCCCCAACTCATGCTGTGAAGCCAGTATCACCTTGATACCAAAGCCACAAAGGATACAACAAAAAAGAGAAAACTACAGACAATTATCCTTTATGAATATACATACAAATGTCCTCAATAAGATACTAGCAAAGTCAATTCAACAGCACATCCAAAAATAATCCACCCCAGGGATACAAGGATAATTTAACCTATGTAAGCCCAAAAATGTGATTCACCACATAAACAAAAGCAAAAATGAAGACCACGTGATCATCTCAATAGATGCAGAAAAACAAACAAAAAAAAAAAAACTAAACAAAATCCAGCACCCTTTCATTATAAAATTCATCAATAATGTAGGCATAGAAGGAATATAGATCAGAATTGTAAAGTTATCATAAAATGGCAAACCCCATAACCAACAACATTCTGAATGGGAAAAAGTTGAAAGTATTAGCCTCTAAGAAATGTAATAAGACAAGAGCATCTACTGTTACCACTTTCATTCAACACGGTGCTTAAAGTCCTTGCCAGGGCAATCAGGCAAGAAAAAGAAATAAGGAGCATCCAAAATGGGACAGAGGGGGTCAAACCACTCTTTGCTGACAAAATGATCTTCTATCTAGAAAACATCAACGATTCCACTGAAAGTCTCCTGGAATTGATAAATAAATTCAGGATGTCTCAGGACCAAATGTCTCAGCATTAAAAAGTCAGTGTAAATAAATCACTAGCATTTTTATATACCAAAAGCAGTCAAGCCAAGGTTCAAATCAAGACTTAATACTATTCACAATAGCTACAAAAAAAAAAAAAGGGCGGTGCCTGTGGCTCAGTGGGTAGGGCGCTGGCCCCATATGCCGAGGGTGGTGGGTTCAAGCCCAGCCCCGGCCGAACTGCAACAAAAAATAGCCGGGTGTGGTGGCGGATGCCTGTAGTCCCAGCTACTCGGGAGGCTGAGGCAAGAGAATCGCCTAAGCCCAGGAGTTGGGGGTTGCTGTGAGCTGTGTGACACCACGGCACTCTACCGAGGGCGATAAAGTGAGACTCTGCCTCTACAAAAAAAAAAAAAAAAAAAAATTTGGAATATACTTAACCATGGAGGTGAAAGATCTCTCCATGGAGAGCAATGAAACACTGAGGAAAGAAATCACAGAGAACACAGACAAATGGAAAAACACATCATGTTCATGGATGGGGGAGAATCAACAACCACAGAGAACACAGACAAACGGAAAAACGCATCATGCTCATGGACAGGTAGAATCAACATTGTCAACGTGTCCATACTACCAAATTCAATGCAGTTCCTATCAAATTACCAATGGCATACTTCACAGACCCAGAAAAAGTAATTTTACCCTTTCTTGGAATCAGAAAAGAGCCCAAATAGCAAAAGCAATTTGAAGAGAAGCCCAAGTGCCCATCGACCCAGGAATGGATTAATAAATTGTGGTATATGTATGCCGTGGAATACTATGCAGCCTTTAAAAATGAGGGGCCGGCTTGGCGCCTGTGTCTCAAGAGGCTAGGGCACCAGCCACATACACCTGAGCTGGCGGGTTCGAATCCAGCCTGGGCCCGCCAGACAACGATGATGGCTGCAACAAAAAATAGCCGGGTCTTGTGGTGGGCGCCTGTAGTCCCAGCTACTTGGGAGGCAGAAGCAGGAGAATCACTTGAGCCTAGGAGTTAGAGGTTGCTATGAGCTGTGATGCCATTGCACTCTACCCAGGGCAACAACTTGAGGCTCTGTCTCAAAAAAAAAAAAAAAAAATGATGGAGACTATACCTCTTTTATGTTTACATGGAGGGACCTGGAACATATTCTCCTGAGTAAAGTATCTCGAAAATGGAGAAAAAAGTATCCAATGTACTCAGTACTTCTATGAAACCAACTCATATTTATTCACACTTTCTAATGAAAGATAGAATGCAACTATAGCCCAGGATGAAGGAGAGAAATGGAGTGGGAAGGGTGGGGAAAGGGGAGGTTAGATGGAGGGAGGGTAAAGGGCGCGGACCACACCTATGGAGCATATCGCAAGGGTACAAGTCAAATCTGTCAAGTGTAGAACACAAATGTCTTAACACAATAATCAAGTAAATGATGCAAAAGCTATGTTGTTGATTGGTTTGATCTAAGCACACCAGATATGCATAAATGAATTCATGATCTATGTGTATATGACTTAATAAAAAAAAAAAAGAGAGAGAAAGGAAAGGAACAAAGCTGTAGGCATCACATTCCCAGACTCCAAACTATACCACACAGCTATGGTAACCAAAAGAGCATAGTATTGGCACAAACATAGAGACATAAATCAATGGAACAGAGGACCCAGATATAAAATCATTTCCTACAACCAAATGATCTTTAACAAACCGGAGAACAAGGTTCACTGGGAAAAGAAGCCCTGTGCAATGAATGGTGCTAGGAAAACTGGACAGCCACACGTAGAAGAAAGAAACAGGACCCTACCTCTCAACACTCACAAAATTAATTCAAGATGGATAAAAGACTTTAACTGAAGTTATGAAACAATAAGAACTGTAAAGGAAAATGTAGAAAAACCCTTTCTAGATATTAGCGAAGAATTTAGGACTAAGACCTCAATGGCAATCATGGCAACAACAAAGATTAATAAATGAGATTGGATTAAACTAAAAACCTTCTGTTCAGCTAACAAAACAATCAACAGAGCAAACAGACAACCTACAGAATGGGAGCAATTATTCTCAAGGTACATATCCGATAAAGGGCTAATATCCAGAACTTACAAAGCACCCAAGTGAATCAGCAAGGTAAAAACAAACCACCCTACTATAAAGTGGACAAAAGACATGAACAGAAACTTCTCAAGATAAAAAACATAAATGGCCAATAAATATGCTAGAATATGCTCAACATCACTAATCATGACGAAAATGCATATTAAAACAAACCACACACACACACAAAAAACACAATGATAAATCCCTTAGCCCACTTAGAATGGCTTTTATTAAAAAGTCCAAAAATAATAGATGCTGGTGTGGGTGCAGAGAGAAAGAATGCTTGCTTGTACACTCTTCATTGGACTGCAAACTGGTACAGCCCTTATGGGAAACATTATGGAGATTCCTCAAAGGATTGAAAATAGACCCACAGTTCAATCCAGTAACCCCACTACAGGGAATTTACCCAGAGGAAAAGACTTTTCATCAAAAAGACACCTTCACTTGAATATTTATTGCAGCACAATTCACAGCTGCAAACATGTGGAATCAAACCAAGTGGCCATCAATTCATTAGTGAACTCATGAAATGCAGCATGTGTATACCATGGAGTACTTACTATTCAACCATAAAAAAAAGGAATTAATACCTTTGCAACTGTCTGGATGGAACTGGAGGCCATTCTCCTAAGTAAAGTATGCCAGGAATAGAAAACAACCACCACATGTACTCACTTAAATTTGAACTAACTTATGGGCACATGTGTGCACAGAGAGAAATAAAACTCAATGGGAATCAAATGGGGGAGAGGGGAAAGGGGAGGGGAAAAACCTACCAAATAGGTACACAAAACATTATTCATGTCATGAACACACCTATAGCCAGGACTCAAGCACTACAAAAGTGATCCATGTAACCCAAAACATTGTACCCCCTTAATATTTGAAATTTAGAAAAAAAAAAATCCAATTTTCCATAACTACCAGCTGCCCTAATCCATCATCTCTTAGAAACTTACTAAATATAAACATGCCCTCGATGTTATTCATAAAGCCATCATACTCATTTCTTATCTTCAGGATTCTGCTGTAGAGGTCTTCTTTACCTGACACAAAACTACCAGTCATTATTCTACAGTTCAGTGGACACAACACCAGTCTGAACTTGGTCCATCAATAATATATTTAAATATCATCTCTCTAATCTGTGAATGAAAATTTTACCTAACAAGGAATTACTTCTTTTTTGAGACAGACTCTCCCCTGTTGCCTAAGCCAGAATGAGGTGACACCACCTCAAAATCCTGGGCTCAAGTAATCCTCCTGCCTCAGTCTCCTGAGAAGCTGGGACTACAGGTGTACACCATGATGGTTGGCTATTTTTTTTAATATATTTTGTGGAGACAGGGTTTTGCTTTGCTTTCCAGGCCTCGAGCAATCCTGCTGCCTCGGCCTCCCAAAATGCTAGGATCACAGGCCTAAGCCACCTTGCCCAGCCTGAAATCAATTTTTTGTATAAAAGAAAAAAATGGTGGCGACACACACAGCTCAGTGGGTAGGGTACTGGCCACATACACCGAGGCTGGCAGGTTCAAACCCAGGCCGGGCCTGCTAAAACAACAAGGGCAACTGCAACAACAACAACAACAACAAAGATAGCTAGGTGTTGTGGTGGGCATCTGTAGTCCCAGCTACTTGGGAGGCTGAGGCAAGAGAATCACTTACACCCAAGAGTTTGAGGTTGCTGTGAGCTGTGATGCCACAGTACTCTACCCAGGCCGACAGCTTGAGACTCTGTCTCACTAAATAAATAAATAAATAGTTGATGTAGTTCTGAATATTTATATATACTACTTCTCTTGAGACTCATTAAATTATCAAAGAAAGAAATAAACTTACATGTTTTGAAAGTTTTCTCATATGAGTATATATTTTTTTAACTTAATTTTTATTTTATTTTTTGAGAAAGAGGGTCTCACTCTATACTCCAGGACTGAGGGTCATGGCTTCATCATAGTCACTATAATTTGAAACTAGAGGGTTCAGTCAATCCTCCCACATACCTAGGACAGCAGGTGTGACCATCATGCCTCACTCTTTTTATTTTTAATTTTTGTAAAGATGAAGTCACCTTTTGTTGCGCAGGCTGGTCTTAAACTACTGGCCTCAACTCTCGCCTTAGCCCCCTAAAGTTCTGGGATTACAGACATGAGTCACCACGTCCAGGTTCTCTTATATCATTGTAGTCTGAGGGCTATATAATTAAATGTGGCATACCAAGTTACTTAACATTAGAAGAAAAATTGACAGGCTGTGGGCAGTGGCTGATGCCTGTAATCCCGGCACTCTGACAGGCCAGGGTGGGAGGCTCACCTGAGGCCAGGCGGGAAGCCTAGCCTAAGCAACACGGAGCAACCAGGTCTCCACCAAAAACACAAACAAACATCCCAAAGACTCGACAAGGAACTAAAATGAAGAAATAAGCAAAGCTAAAAGCTAAAAAAGTATCAGAGACGTGTGCAACTTTGTCTAGCCTGAGCTTCTGGCCAAGAAGATATTTAAAAATATACCTGACGGGCGGCGCCTGTGGCTCAAAGGAGTAGGGCGCCGGCTCCATATGCCGGAGGTGGCAGGTTCAAACCCGGCCCCCGGCCAAAAACTGCAAAAAAAAAAAAATATATATATATATATATATATACACCTGACATTGTGAGCATGGCGTAGACTAGAAAGCATGCAAGGAGTTCTGCGCTTGGGTGTCGATGTCTCAGCAACGGTTAAATAACTGAAAATATTCATAGAAGAATGCGGGACAACACAAAATGGCAGGGATGCATAGTGGCGACTGAATGAGGCAATGGCTTGATTGGTAAAGACCAGATCCTGACAGCAGAGAAGTTACCCAGAAAGAAATGTATAGAAGCAAAAACATTTCTAAGTCATCCTGGAGACAATGAAAGGAAACACATACTTAACATTTTCTTTTGAAAACGTCCAAAAGAGAAAACAAAACGGGTCAAATGGGGAAGCCCTGAACTGTCTCTGATGAAGACTGGGAGTGGGGAAGTTAAAGTAGCAAAAATTGGATTAAAACTAACTTGACTGTTTAATGATACTTCCCTAAAATAGCTCAGTTGTAAGTGCTTAACACACTTACTACACTCATGCAGACATTAATTACATCACTATATTTGTGTATCATTTTAACACAATGAAATAATGTACAGAGAACTTAGACAGACACTTACATGGTTTCTGTGGCAAGATACGGACCCAAGGCTTGTTGAGTATCATTTTTAGCTTGTTCCTACCTCCACCAGATTTGGCTTTACTTTTGTTATTCACTTTTTCAAGTCCTATCACCTGTTCTACATCTACAGCAAGATCTGGAATAGATCCATAATTGGCCATTTCCATGTCACCAATTTTAGGATGGTGAGGGGCACCAGTTTTTTTTCTCTTCTGACAATCTTCTTAGAAGTTCTTTATATGCTAGGATACATAGAAACAACACAAAATGCCAATTATAAGAAATCTAAATAAAGCCATGGCAATGGTAGACTTGGAAATATATGAGAAGTACCAATTTCAATGATCAAAACTGCAATCCCATAGAAAAACACTACTGCAGGAATGAATGAGACTGAGCATCTGTTTTGTATGTTTCTCTATCAGAATAAGTTTTAAAAGAGTGTTATATGCTTTAATCTATACATACTTAGTTATCAATAAAAGATTTCATTTATCAATAAAAACAGGTTAAAAATAATTTTTGTGATCTTCAAGTGAGATTTTTGACCTAGATCTAATCTATGCATTTTACTATAAATGCTTTGTTTCTAATGGTGTTTGAAATATTACTTATAAAAATGACTATTTTTCATTCAAGGACTAAATGTAAAACAAATAAACAAAAAGGATCTGGGAGAAAATGAAAGTAGGTAAAAATACTTTCCAAATAAATTGGTTTTCACATGGATAAATATGAGTTATTTCTAAGACTCTCCATGGCTTTTGACAGCTGAATATTTTCAAAGTTTTGACCATTTTCTTCTAATATCAAAAAATGAAATCATAGGGCAGCGCCTGTGACTCAGTGGGTAGGGCGCCGGCCCCATATACCGAGGGTGGCGGGTTCAAACCCGGCCCTGGCCAAACTGCAACAAAAAAATAGCCCGGGGCTGTGGCGGGCGCCTGTACTCCCAGCTACTTGGGAAGCTGAGGCAAAAGAATCGCCTAAGCCCAAGAGCTTAGGCACGCCACGGCACCTTACCGAGGGCGACAAAAAAAAAAAAAAAAAGAAAGAAATTATAGAATTAATGTCAGCATTACAACAAACAAGAGAAAAAAGACACACTCACCCTTAAGTCTGGACTTGGAAGCACCGTACCGGATCTCCATGTGTCAAGCCTGCTCCAGAGCCTTTGCTCCCTGAATTGACACACTGTCAACCAAGATTCCAAGCCCCATCTCAGAGCCTCCAGGTAAGATGAGAAGCAAAGGAGATTCTCGGGATGGTTTTGTTAACATCATCCATCTGCTTCTTGCATTAGCTGCACGTGCGACATTTAACAGCCTTAGAGGTCCACCCATTCTCTGTATGAGTCTGAAAGACTGCCGTTAATTCAAACACAGGCTGAAGAAATGAGCAAATGATTCTTTTTTAAAAACCACAAATACTACCTCTCTTCCAAGATCATTTTAAAATTCTTCTAGAAATTCAGTCATTGCAGGTTCTCCTTCAAAGTCACTGAAGTGATTCCTCACCCACAATAACACTACCCGTGTAACCTGAAAAATCAATTGTTTTCAAGTAGTTTTCTTCTTTACGTAAGTGGTGAAAATGTGATTGAAGTCATTTCAAAAAACGGTAACTTTCAAACAACTTATCTAACAATAAAACCTTCAACAAGCATTTTATTTAGGTAAAAAATGACCTGAAAATACATGTATTTATACTTATTTTGAATATTGACTACATTGCTTTGCCAGGAAGGGTTTTAAATCTATGAAGTTATTTAACCTACATCTTGCTTTACATTTTAAAACACATTTGAAACAGATCAAAATAAAAGCAAGGGTATAATAAAACCAGAAAAAGTTAATACAGAAGAAGGTAGACACTAAGAAATAAAGGTAGAAGAACAGACTAGATAAAGAGAATGAGTAGTATTAATAAGCCTAGAAAGATCCACGCAGGCACAGGCTGTGAAAGGAAGTAAAGGAGACTATGGAGTTTACCATCCACTCTGGCCACCCTGACAGAGCTCTCAAGAGTTGCTAGAGATGGTCTCCAGTCTCCTTTCAATTCCATCACTGAGGCTGACAGCCAGCAATGTCTGTAAGCAAATGCTACTTTGGTGCCAAATTAAAAATTGTAACTCCGATCTGGCATACTCTTGCTACCAAAGTAGAAGATCCAGATTCTCAAGGAATCCAGATATTTGGTTATGTTTTGACATATTCCTGAAAGAATTACAGTGTAAACATTTGGTGGCTAATTTACTGGCCTTGGCATTTAAAGAAAAAAGACATTTCTAGGGCTGAACTTAGAAATGCATAACAGGAGCTAATATTTGTATTATCTTTTTTTGGTTAAAAACATACATTCTTGTATTAAGTTAATCTGAATATAACTGGTGTAACAAAATATCCATTGAAGGTATTTTCAGGTTTACATTTTAATATTTCAAAATTAAGAGCCAAAACAGCATACTTCCAACCTTATCCCTGAGTCATTAAACCACTCCAGTAACTTTTTGCTGACTTCTATTGGCTAGGAAGAAATGACCTGTAGGTCAGCAGGAAGTCCTCTATGAATGTCGGATCTCCTGCTGAATGCTCTTCCACCAAATGCATTGTTAACCTTTGTGAGGTGTCCTGTAACAAATGCCTGAACATGTAACATCTATATGACACGTTGATTTCAAACGTTCAACATAAAATGAACTGGGTAGCAACACAGATAAGCATTCATAAAACTGTTTATCAGGAAATGCAAAGTTTTTTTCATAATTGATAACCCTTAGGGATGGTATGCTTACAAATGAAAAAAAAAAAAAATCCCAAGGTCAGAAATTTAAGACAAGACTGAGTGACATAGCAGGGCCTCATCTGTACAAAAAAAAAAAAAAAAAAAAATTAAATATTAGCCAGGTGTGGTGGCATATACCTATAATCCCAGCTACTCAAAGGCAGGAGATTTTTTGAAGCCAGGAGCTGGAGGTTACAGTGAGCTATGATGGTGCCACTGCACATTAGGGTAGGTAATAGTCCAAGACTCTATCTCAAAAAAACTATTTAACAAATAAAAAAAATAATAAAAACAAATGAAATGAAGCGAAATAAAATAAACAAAAAATGATAAAATCCTAAATTGCCACAAAGAATAAGACCAAAAAATTCCTTTCTATGAGAGAAAAAAGGATGGCTCTCTGTCTTACTTTGTTGACAATGTGTCCCTTTTCTGAATCTATTTGATCAAGTTCTCTGAGTTCTTGTACTGTAAACAATCTCTCGGTGGGCGGAGCAAGATGGCAGCCGAGTAACAGCTTCCTTGCATCTGGGCACCGTGAGTCTGGAGAGATAGGACTCCAGGCATCTCTGGCTGGTGGGATCTGCCTATCATCACCCCTGAGAGGATACAGGGAGTCAGCAAGAGACTTCTGGACCCCAAGAGGAGGACTAAAACAGTGGAAAACCGGCAAGTGGTCGCGTGTGTTCAATCCGTCTAAACCCGCCCGCAACTGTAAGTTCAGTAGCAGCGAGACTGCAAACCAGAAAGGCCTTATCTGTGAACAGTTTTGGTGTCTTTGGACTTGGCACTCAGCTGAACTGCCTTGGGGAGAGCCTGAGCGGGAGTGCAGAGAACTCTGGCCTTTGTCTAGGGCCCCAATCTGAGCCGCTGAGCCAGACGGAGCTAAAAGTGTTTGGCTCTGGGTCACAGGCAGCCATTGTGAGCCATCTGCCCCGGGAAGCTCCGCCCTCAGGGTCGCAGAGCTAGAATTGGGTGGGAACTGGTAACCCAGCGACCAAGTAGCCTAAGGGCGGGGTCTGAGCCGCCTTGCAGCCCTAACCCTCGGGGGCAGAGGGAGACCAGTTTTGGCACACAGGGTAAGTGGATAGCCACTTCAGCAGTGATTCCAGTGACAAGCACTTCCCTGGGAAAGCTTCTGCTCAGCAAGTGAACAAGTTCAAAGAGCCTTTTAAGTGAGCTGAAGAGAGATTTAGGGTGTCTACCTGCCGGGGTTTGAGAAACTAGCAGCCTCCAGTCGTATCAGAACTGTGATTAACATCTCATACCCCAGAAGACCACGTGTTGCCCAGACAATATTCAATAACATATATATACTGCTTTGTTTTTGGTTGTGGTCTTTTTTTTTTTTTTGGTTTGGTTGTTTTTCATGTTTATTTTGATGTTGTAGATTGTTGTCTTGTTTTTCAAGTTCAACCTTTTCCATACAGATCCTTTTTCTTTCTCAATTTTGCTAGTTTAATTATAATTTCCCATTGCTGCCTATTTCAATAATTAGAACTTCATTTTTGTTAGTGTTTCTATTGCTATTATTTGGTTTTCCACCCAATTTTATCCCGTAAAGTTTTCTGTTTGCTTGTTTTGGTTTGATTTATAGCATTTTTGTCTTTCCTCTCTACTTGGTGGAGGTGGGGTACTGTGTCTGATCAGGTTAGCAAAGAGATGCTGACCTCAAGGGAACCACCCAAGGGGCACCCCCAGAAGGTGGGTTTTCTTTTTAAGGTTGTATCAAAGTACCCTACTGTACACCTATATTGCTCTGTCTCCCTCTTTCTGTGCCTCTCTTCTTTTTGTCAATATTCCTTTTACCCATCCACTCTCCTTTCTCTATTTTTCTTTTTTTTCACTTATCACTCGGTCCTCCTTTCTTTCATCCCTTTTTTGCTCTTCAACCTTCTCACCCTTCTGGTCCTATAACCCTTAGTCCACAGGCACGAGAACTTAAAGAGCAAGAGGAAGTGAAAGGAAAATTAGGGCAAGGAAACAGATAAAAGAAATCATACATGAGGAAGAATCAGCAGAAAACTCCAGGCAACATGAAGAACCAGTCCAGAACAACCCCACCAAGGGACCATGAGGTAGCTACTGCAGAGTATTCCACCTATAAAGAAATGTTAGGAATGACAGAAAGGGAATTTAGAATACACATGTTGCAAACAATGAAAGAAATGATGGAAACAATGAAGGAAACTGCTAATAAAGTGGAAAATAACCAAAAGGAAATTCAAAAACAGAATCAAATAAGAGATGAACGATATGAAGAATATAAAAAGGATATAGCAGAGCTGAAGGAAATGAAACAGTCAATTAGGGAACTTAAAGATGCAATGGAAAGTATCAGCAACAGGTTAGACCATGCAGAAGAAAGAATTTCAGAGGTAGAAGACAAAGTTTTTGAGATAACTCAGATAGTAAAAGAGGCAGAAAAGAAGAGAGAGAAAGCAGAATGTTCACTGTCAGAATTATGGGACTTTATGAAGCGTTCCAACATACGAGTTATAGGAATTCCAGAAGGGGAAGAAGAATGCCCCAGAGGAATGGAAGCCATACTAGAGAATATTATAAAAGAAAATTTCCCAAATATCACCAAAGATTCTGACACACTGCTTTCAGAGGGCTATCGGACCCCAGGTCGCCTCAACTCTAACCGAGCTTCTCCAAGACACATTGTGATGAACCTGTCCAAAGTCAAGACAAAAGAAACGATTCTGCAAGCTGCCAGGAGTAAGCGCCAGTTGACCTACAGGGGCAAATCCATCAGAGTGACCGCAGACTTCTCTAATGAAACTTTCCAGGCAAGAAGACAATGGTCGTCTACCTTTAATCTACTTAAACAGAACAATTTCCAGCTCAGAATTCTGTACCCTGCTAAGGTAAGCTTCAAAATTGACGGAGAAATCAAATCATTTACGGATATACAAACATTGAGGAAATTCGCCACAACAAGACCAGCTCTACAGGAAATACTTCAACCTGTTCTGCACACTGACCACCACAATGGATCAGCAGCAAAGTAAGAACTCAGAAATTAAAGGACAGAACCTAACCTCCACACTGATGCAAAAGATAAAACTAAGCAATGGACTCGCACAAAATAAGATGAATAGAATACTACCACACTTATCAATTATCTCAATAAATGTTAATGGCTTGAATTCCCCACTGAAGAGACATAGATTGGTTGACTGGATTAAAAAACACAAGCCATCCATTTGCTGTCTGCAAGAAACACACCTGGCTTCAAAAGACAAATTAAAGCTCCGAGTCAAGGGTTGGAAGACAATTTTTCAGGCAAATGGAATTCAGAAGAAAAGAGGAGTTGCAATCTTTTTTTTTTTTTTTTTTTTTTTTTTGTAGAGACAGAGTCTCACTTTATGGCCCTCGGTAGAGTGCAGTGGCCTCACCCAGCTCACAGCAACCTCCAACTCCTGGGCTTACGCGATTCTCTTGCCTCAGCCTCCCGAGTAGCTGGGACTACAGGCGCCCGCCACAACGCCCGGCTAGAGGAGTTGCAATCTTATTTTCAGATACATGTGGATTTAAAGCAACTAAAGTCAAAAAAGACAAAGACGGTCACTTTATATTGGTCAAGGGAAAAATACAACAAGAAGACGTTTCAATTCTAAATATTTATGCACCCAATTTAAATGCTCCCAGATTGTTGAAACAGACCTTACTCAATCTGAGCAATATGATATCTGATAATACCATAATAACAGGGGACCTTAACACTCCTCTTACAGAGCTGGACAGATCGTCTAAACAGAAATTGAACAAGGATATAAGAGATTTAAATGAGACCCTAGAACAACTGTGCTTGATAGACGCATATAGAACACTCCATCCCAAAGATAAAGAGTATACATTCTTCTCATCACCCCATGGAACATTCTCCAAAATTGATCATATCCTGGGACACAAAACAAATATCAACAGAATCAAAAGAATTGAAATTTTAACTTGTATCTTCTCAGACCATAAGGCACTAAAGGTGGAACTCAACTCTAACAAAAATGCTCGACCCCACCCAAAGGCATGGAAATTAAACAATCTTCTGTTGAATAACAGATGGGTACAGGAAGAAATAAAACAGGAAATCATTAACTTCCTTGAGCATAACAACAATGAAGACACAAGCTACCAAAACCTGTGGGATACTGCAAAAGCAGTTTTGAGAGGAAAATTCATCACTTTAGATGCCTACATTCGAAAAACAGAAAGAGAGCACATCAACAATCTCACAAGAGATCTTATGGAATTGGAAAAAGAAGAACAATCTAAGCCTAAACTCAGTAGAAGAAAAGAAATATCCAAAATCAAATCAGAGATCAATGAAATTAAAAACAAAAGAATCATTCAGAAAATTAATGAAACAAGGAGTTGGTTTTTTGAAAAAATAAATAAAATAGATAAACCATTGGCCAGACTAACGAGGAATAGAAAAGTAAAATCTCTAGTAACCTCAATCAGAAATGATAAAGGGGAAATAACAACTGATCCCACAGAGATACAAGAGATCATCTCTGAATACTACCAGAAACTCTATGCCCAGAAATTTGACAATGTGAAAGAAATGGATCAATATTTGGAATCACACCCTCTCCCTAGACTTAGCCAGGAAGAAATAGAACTCCTGAACAGACCAATTTCAAGCACTGAGATCAAAGAAACAATAAAAAAGCTTCCAACCAAAAAATGCCCTGGTCCAGATGGCTTCACTCCAGAATTCTATCAAACCTTCAAGGAAGAGCTTATTCCTGTACTGCAGAAATTATTCCAAAAAATTGAGGAAGAAGGAATCTTCCCCAACACATTCTATGAAGCAAACATCACCCTGATACCAAAACCAGGAAAAGACCCAAACAAAAAGGAGAATTTCAGACCAATCTCACTCATGAATATAGACGCAAAAATTCTGAACAAAATTCTAGCCAATAGATTACAGCTTATCATCAAAAAAGTCATTCATCATGATCAAGTAGGCTTCATCCCAGGGATGCAAGGCTGGTTTAATATACGCAAGTCCATAAACGTTATCCACCATATTAACAGAGGCAAAAATAAAGATCACATGATCCTCTCAACAGATGCAGAAAAAGCATTTGATAAAATCCAGCATCCTTTTCTAATTAGAACACTGAAGAGTATAGGCATAGGTGGCACATTTCTTAAACTGACTGAAGCTATCTATGACAAACCCACAGCCAATATTTTACTGAATGGAGTAAAACTGAAAGCTCTTCCCCTTACAACTGGAACCAGACAAGGTTGTCCTCTGTCACCTTTACTATTCAACGTAGTGCTGGAAGTTCTAGCCAATACAATTAGGCAAGACAAGGAAATAAAGGGAATCCAAATGGGAGCAGAGGAGGTCAAACTCTCCCTCCTTGCTGACGACATGATCTTATACTTAGAGAACCCCAAAGACTCAACCACAAGACTCCTAGAAGTCATCAAAAAATACAGTAATGTTTCAGGATATAAAATCAATGTCCACAAGTCAGTAGCCTTTGTGTACACCAATGACAGTCAAGATGAGAAGCTAATTAAGGACACAACTCCCTTCACCATAGTTTCAAAGAAAATGAAATACCTAGGCATATACCTAACGAAGGAGGTGAAGGACCTGTATAAAGAAAACTATGAAATCCTCAGAAAGGAAATAGCAGAGGATATTAACAAATGGAAGAACATACCATGCTCATGGATGGGAAGAATCAACATTGTTAAAATGTCTATACTTCCCAAAGCAATCTACCTATTCAATGCCATTCCTATCGAAATACCAACATCGTACTTTCAAGATTTCGAAAAAATGATTCTGCGTTTTGTATGGAACCGGAAAAAAACCCGTACAGCTAAGGCAGTTCTCTGTAACAAAAATAAAGCTGGGGGCATCAGCATACCAGATTTTAGTCTGTACTACAAAGCCATAGTGCTCAAGACAGCATGGTACTGGTACAAAAACAGAGACATAGACACTTGGAATGGAATTGAAAACCAGGAAATGAAACTAACATTTTACAACCACCTAATCTTTGATAAACCAAACAAGAACATACCTTGGGGGAAAGACTCCCTATTCAATAAATGGTGTTGGGAGAACTGGATGTCTACATGTAAAAGACTGAAACTGGACCCACACCTTTCCCCACTCACAAAAATTGATTCACGATGGATAAAGGACTTAAATTTAAGGCATGAAACAATAAAAATCCTCCAAGAAAGCATAGGAAAAACACTGGAAGATATTGGCCTGGGGAAAGACTTCATGAAGAAGACTGCCATGGCAATTGCAACAACAACAAAAATAAACAAATGGGACTTCATTAAACTGAAAAGCTTCTGTACAGCTAAGGAGACAATAACCAAAGCAAAGAGACAACCTACACAATGGGAAAGGATATTTGCATATTTTCAATCAGACAAAAGCTTGATAACTAGGATCTATAGAGAACTCAAATTAATCCACATGAAAAAAGCCAACAATCCCATAGATCAATGGGCAAGAGACATGAATAGAACTTTCTCTAAAGACGACAGACGAATGGCTAACAAACTCATGAAAAAATGTTCATCATCTCTATATATCAGAGAAATGCAAATCAAAACAACCCTGAGATATCATCTAACCCCAGTGAGAATGGCCCACATCACAAAATCTCAAAACTGCAGATGCTGGCGTGGATGTGGAGAGAAGGGAACACTTTTACACTGCTGGTGGGACTGCAAACTAGTACAACCTTTCTGGAAGGAAGTATGGAGAAACCTCAAAGCACTCAAGCTAGACCTCCCATTTGATCCTGCAATCCCATTACTGGGCATCTACCCAGAAGAAAAGAAATCCTTTTACCATAAGGACACTTGTACTAGACTGTTTATTGCAGCTCAATTTACAATCGCCAAAATGTGGAAACAGCCTAAATGCCCACCAACCCAGGAATGGATTAACAAGCTGTGGTATATGTATACCATGGAATACTATTCAGCCATTAAAAAAAAATGGAGACTTTACATCCTTCGTATTAACCTGGATGGACGTGGAAGACATTATTCTTAGTAAAGCATCACAAGAATGGAGAAGCATGAATCCTATGTACTCAATTTTGATATGAGGACAATTAATGACAATTATGGTTATGGGGGAGGAAACAGAAAGAGGGCAGGACGAGGTGGGTGGGGCCTTGGTGTGTGTCACACTTTATGGGAGCAAGACATGATTGCAAGAGGGACTTTACCTAACAATTGCAATCAGTGTAACCTGGCTTATTGTACCCTCAATGAATCCCCAACAATAAAAAAGAAAAAAAAAAAAGCAAAACAACAAACAAACAAACAAACAAAAAACAATCTCTCATACTCTTCAACTTCTTCCATGTTCTCTGCTACTTGGCTTGCTGAGCTATGCACATGAAGTGGGATAAAACATAAGTTACACGTTAATGATAAAGTGCTTGCAAAAGACCCAGCAGTACTAACAATTCAGTGTTTTAATTATTTAAAACTATTTTCCCCTGTCTTTCCCATACTTTCTGAATTAATGCAGTAATGAACTTTAATCAGACTTGGCTATTTTTTTTTTTTTTTTGGCCAGGGCTGGGTTTGAACCCACCACCTCTGGCATATGGGAGCAGCGCCCTACTCCTTGAGCCACAGGCGCCGCCCAGACTTGGCTATTTTTTCCATTAACTTTTATGAATTTATATAGTAAAGATAAGAATACAAACATGTTCCATACATGACTGGCAATCTGGTGCTCAGACGATCCCCTCCCTCCTGAGACTGCCCTGCACTGCTGTGCGCTGCTCCCTCTGCAACGCGGTGCAGTGTGAGGGAGCGGCGCCCCCGGGGCTGTGCGGTGAAGCAGCTTGCGCATTCCCTTCAGCTCAGGACAGCGAAACCTAATCTGCAAGATGTCCATTCCATTATAGGCAGACATTTATAAATCAGCATTATTTTTTCTACATCTGCGATTTTAATAAAGAAAAATATGCTTCTGGGGCGGCGCCTGTGGCTCAGTCGGTAAGGCGCCGGCCCCATATACCGAGGGTGGCGGGTTCAAACCCGGCCCCGGCCAAACTGCAACCAAAAAATAGCCGGGCGTTGTGGCGGGCGCCTGTAGTCCCAGCTACTCGGGAGGCTGAGGCAAGAGAATCGCTTAAGCCCAGGAGTTGGAGGTTGCTGTGAGCTGTGTGATGCCATGGCACTCTACCGAGGGCCATAAAGTGAGACTCTGTCTCTACAAAAAAAAAAAAAAAAAGAAAAGAAAAATATGCTTCTGAAGGAAAATAACTCAGCTCACTGGTCTATAGCTCTTTAAACAAAGCAATGCGATATTTAGTTGAGTATTGCAACTGTCGAGAGCACCTGGTCTTCCATACAGCTCAGCGACTCTCCATTTTCAGACAAAGATGAGTCCTGCTCTACTTAGCCACTGAGGCGAGAGGCCAAACTTCGTTTTTCACGAGATTTTTTCACTTTGAATTTCATTTTCTTCTTGTCAGGATCAAGCACAAAGGCATGCCTAGCGACCCTTTGTTTCACTGAAAATGTTTTCGCACAGCCAGCCGTGTTCGCACACAAAGGAGCGCCTTCCCTGCAGAAGGCGCGGGTGCGGTGCGGGAGGTTCACCCGGCTGTGCAGGTTCTTCCGCCGCCTCCTCCGGGACATCCGCGCACAGCCCCTTACGGGGCGTTGCTTCCGATAATCTTTGCATTTAAACGTTTTCTGGCATACTTCACGTTATTTCCTCTTTATGAGTTTCTCTCACGTGTCTCAGAAGTTCTGTCCATGTTTTCACCGCAAATGAACATCTTTTTGGCAAATACAGCCCTGATGGGTCTTGCTGGGCGAGGGAAAGTGCTTCCCGCGCCCTTCCAGGGATGCAGTCGTGTTGGTCGCAGTCCCTGAGAGCAGGTCCCAGCGGTTCGCTGGTGTGAAGGCACTGATGGGTTTTCAGCAGCTGGGGTTTCTTCAAGGGCTTCTCACAACCTTCAAAATTGCATTCGTATTGTTTTTGCCGATTTGCATCTTGGCGTTCAGAATGTTCAAGTTTGATTTCGTGTTGCGCTTTTTATCACAGCCAATAGCTTTGCAGACGAATGGCTTTCCCCCAGCGTGCATCAGGAGGGGCGGCTCGGACCGCAGTCGCCCTTCACGGCCGGTAACGCACGGTCTCTCCCCTTGTGCTCGCGCGGCTGCGCGTCCAGCTTCCAGGCCTTGTAACCCCGCGCTGCAGTCTGGGAGGGAGCGGACGACCCTCCTGTGGAGCGCGGGAGGAGGCGGGCGGCCCCGCTCTCAGGGACTGCGACCAACACGTCTGCAAGACTCCGGGAGGCAACCAGAGCACCCAACCCACCGCTCCAGGCGCTCCCGAAGACGACCCTCTCAGCATTGTTTTTTAAAGATTACAAAGATAGACTGTTGTGCTTAGATCAGAAAAGAATAGGCCCGGCGCAGTGACTCGTGACTCACACCTGAACTCAGGACCTCAAGATCCTGTCTCTACTAAATAAAATCAGCAGGGTGTAGGGTGTTGTCGTGGACACCTATAGGCCCAGCTACTCTGGGAGCTGAGGCAAGGGAACTGCTCAAGCCCAAGAGTTTGAGGTTGCTGTGAGCTGTGACAGCACAGCACTCATCCCAGGGCACAGAGTCACAAAAACAAAAAAATACAGAAAAGAATAAAGACATCTAATTTTAGTTTACTCCTCCTGTTTATTCAAAACAGATCAGATTTCTTTGACAGTGCAATATTATCCATGGTCAGACTTATACTTCTCATTGAAATCAAAGTTTGGAAGTATTTATGAAGTCAATAACTAAAGCTAGGTAGGTCACTGAGCAATTAAATATTTTTGTCTATATACATTCAGATTTAATACTTTCTGTAGTTTCAGTCTGAACTTCTAATATCAAGATGCAGGTTCTAGTACAAATTTCATAATTGGTGGTATGGCCCTAAACAAGCCATTTTAAATCTCTGCCTTCACTCACATCAAAGAGGGATAATAATGCCTTTGTGTAAACCTACGTTTTAGGTAAACAGGCATATTTGCCAAACAAGTGTATTAACTATTTGCTAATATATGATTAACATTTTTACAATTTAATCAAAATAAAAATGGCATACTTTCTGAACTACAAAATTCAGTAGTTATCTATGGTGAATTAAAATAGTGAAGCTAGTCACAGTAACTCCATTCATCGCTTTCCCATTTTATTACATCAATAATAATTATAAAATAGGTAAAGATTCGTGAAAATATTCCTATTATTCCAGCTTAGATTTTGCCCATATCAAGGGATTGTCTGGCATGGTCACACCTTCAGGTACTGCAAGAGTCACATCATCCATAGATTCTGTCAAACAGATTTGGCAGCCCAGCAGTGATCTGTTAGTCCTATGCCAGACCAAGCCTTCATTGTCCTCATCAGCAATTGTGTCTACCTTCTCAAATACGTGCTTCTCAAAGGTGACAGACCAACCTAAGGTTCCCTCCCTTGAACCAGCACAGTGGCTATCTAGATGATTTTCAACCAGGACAGCTGGCAGAGAATCACTAACTTTTCCTGTGGCTGTTATTGTGTCCCCTTCATGTTAGCAAAGTGCACTGTTACTTTATCATCTGAGCTGCTCCTAGCTCCCATCGTGGTGGGCTGGCCTCAGACTCCCCCAAGCACAGAACCCACAAGCAGCCCAATCCAGTGCCTCATACGAAGAGCCTGACAGATCCCCTGCCCAGGGCCACACAGAAGCCAGGGTCCACAGGGTCCACACGGGGCCACAGCACACACACACACACACACACACACACACACACCCTGCCCCCCACAGCACACCCTCCCAACTGGAAATAAGACCCTCTGCTAGAGAATAGCAGAGATCCGGCACTTGCTGGAGAGCAGCCAGGAGTGGCACGGGAGTGCTGGCCGGGAGGGGCACGCTGGGCCTGGGGAGGCCCTGCTGGGAGCACAATGTCAGACTTGTCTATTTTTAACATGTTAACTCTTTGGTCAAGAAAGGTTTCATTTTTAGAATATTTATATGTATTTTACATTGAAAATACTGACAATTGTTGAACAAGAAGACTTCTTTGTGCTGCTTTCAGTTAAAAACCTGGAGCGCATTGGGTAGAATCCTAGGAGCATAGATACAAAAACTAAATTCTTTAGTGAATTTTAAAAATTTGAAGATTTAAAAAGCAACTATTTTAAAATATGAATGGTCTTAACAAAAAATACAGACACTTAAAAATACCTATGGCTAGATACATACCTTTGCTGATTATATTGATGAGACACCATTTTAAACCCACCCCCCTCCAAGTTAAAGACAACCCACATATTTGTTTTCATTCAAATCATTATCCTCATAACTGGGATTAAGGGTAATGCTGGCTCTTAAAGAAAAAGTAAACACCAATATCCATGTAATCACTTCTCTATGATTCCAAATATTGAAAAAATCATAGCTTAAGGCAAATCACTTAAATAATTACATTTCTTACTAGTTTTAAGAAAAGTTTAGAATGAATTTTAGAAACCACTTATTACTCAAATGACTCCAAATCCAGTGAGGAGACAAGAGCAGACACTTCAGCAAATGAAATAAAAATAAAATTTTATTTTCCTTAACATTTTTTTTTTTTTTTTTTTTTTTGAGACAGAGTCTCACTATGTCACCGTGGGTATACAGTCCCAACCTCAAACCCTTGGGCTTAAGTGATTCTCTTGCCTCAGGCTCCCAAGTAGCTAGGGCTACAGGCGCCTGCCACAACAGCCGGCTATTTTTTTGTTGCAGTTGTCATTGTTGTTTAACAGGCTGGGGCCGGTTTTGAACCTACCAGCCCAGGTGTATATGGCCAGCACCCTAACCACTGAGCATGGGCGCCAAGCCTATTTTCCTTAACATTTAAATAATTTATTCTGATTTAAGGAATTATTTGGCAATGAAAATAGTTACCGCATTTATTTTTCTCCATTTTTTGTGAAGAAGATGAAAAATAAGGAGTTGGCCTAATCAGATTGCATGTAAGACAAAATACGATTTAACCTCCCAAATCATGTTTTCTATAGGACATTAAGAGCTCTGGCTTAATGCTCACATGAATTTATTTTAAAGATACAATAACAAATAATGAAATAGTCACGGTCACAAGAATATCATCGTCACCATTACATAATGTTAGCCATACAGGAACATTCTCAATTTGCCCTCCTACTCATCCCATGGAGAGGGCCCTATTCTCCCCACCACACCTACGAGGAAACGGCCTCACAATCACATGCTGGCTAATTTTTTAAAAATTATACATGCACATTAAAGTCTTGGAGGAAAATATAATATGTGAATATTATTCCTGAGCAAGGCAAATTATGAGTGACTTTCATTTAACATGCTTTTTAATATTTTCCATACTTTATGCATAATCAATAGTTTTTTTAAGAAGTAATAGCAGCGGCTCAGCGCCTGTGGCTCAAGCCACATACACCTGAGCTGGCAGGTTCGAATCCAGCCCGAGCCCTCCAAACAACAATGACGGCTGCAACCAAAACATAGCCAGGCGGGCATCTGTAGTCCCAGCTACTTGGGAGGCTGAGGCAGGAGAATCGCTTGAGCCCAGGAGTTGGAGGTTGCTGTGAGCTGTGATGCCACGGCACTCTACCCAGGGAGACAGCTTGAGGCTCTGTCTCAAAAAAAAAAAAAAGAAGTAACACAGCAGCACTTCGCAAGAGGAGCAGTGTATTGCAATGTTAAGTTTCCCTACTGATTTGGATGACATACCCTCACTAATTTTTCTATTAGGCATTTAGAAGCAAAAAGTTAAAAATCAAAAAGACATAGCCTTTTTGCGTACAAGTAATTATGCATAGTTTAATTAAAGCTTTAAAAATACAGGGCGCCGGCCCCATATGCCGAGGGTGGCGGGTTCAAACCCAGCCCCGGCCAAACTGAAACAAAAAAATAGCCGGGCGTTGTGGCGGGCGCCTGTAGTCCCAGCTACTCAGGAGGCTGAGGCAGGAGAATCGCTTAAGCCCAGGAGTTGGAGGTTGCTGTGAGCTGTGTGACGCCATGGCACTCTACCGAGGGCAATAAAGTGAAACTCTGTCTCTACAAAAAAAAAAAAACCATTTCTGTAACACTGACCACAGATATGTATGTTTTGAAATAATCCTTAGTCTCTCATCTCAAAATTATCTTTACTTTTATTGCTATGTACAGAGCAGCAAAATTCTTCCCCAAATATGCATAGATTTAGAAAGGTTTTATCTTCAAATTATTTTATTTTATTTTAAGACAGAGTCTCATTATGTGGCTCTCAGTAGAGTGCCACAGCATCACGCCTCACAGCAATTTCAAACCCTTGGGTTTAAGTGATTCTCTTCCCTCAGCCTCCAGAGTAGCTGGGACTACAGGAGACCGCCACAACACCCGGCTATATTTTTATTGTAGTTGTCATTGTTGTTTGGCAGGCCCAGGACGAGTTTGAACCCACCAGCCCCAGTGTATGTGGCTGGCGCCCTAGCCACTGAGCTACAGGCACCGAGCCTTCAAATAATTTTAGATGTTTTTCTTATACAGAACATAATTAAGAAATATATCCCAGATTTCAGATAAATAGGTGTACAGATACATGAAAAAAGTGCTTCTTAAAGAGAAATGTACTAAGTTAAAGAAGAAACAAAATCCCAGAAATCGTTTGCTTCTATTCCAAGAGCAACCAATAGTAGCTTAGATTAGTTATAAGTTACTATTCATTTTAAGAATGGTTAAAGTTTTATAAATGGTTGAGGCTTTTTTTTAATTAATACTAAATGTATTTAAATGAGAAAGTATGTTTTCTCTTTGGATGATGTTACATTATTAATGCAAATAAAACAATACTAAGAAATTTAAACTTAATTGTTTTTATACCTCTGGCTGCTTCTTTTCACTTACTTCAAGCTTTTCTTGCTCTCCCTCCGAGGTCACTACAGTGTCTTGTTCTGCTGACAAATCAGCAGAAAAAAATGGGCTGTTTATAACAGTTTGATACGAGCTTTAGTCTTTATAAAAATACAAAATAAAATTTGCTTTTATTTTATACATTGAGAGCTTCAAATAGAGCTTGATCTTTAGCGGACGATTTACTTCCTTGAAAAATACTTCTAATGATCCAAAACTTCAAAAAACCCCTTGGGGAGGCACCAGCTGCCGCCAGGTACAAGGCACACAAACATGTCAAAGAGTCACTCACAAATTCACCCACCCAAAATGAATGGACACAACCTTCAGAAACAAAATAGAATGATAAAATACACTACTAACATGAACGGTAACACCGCACACCAGTCTCTACTTCATAGCACACTTTTAAGTCATTCACGAAATTGTTATTTTTTTAAACCCTTACCAGTGTGCACCCTGTCCCTCATATCTGACATGCTTTCATCTACTGTTCTGACAAAACTCTTTCCAACTTCTAAGACTATGTGAGACTTTCCTGCTACGTGAAGTCCCCCTTCAGTCTGGCTCTTTCCTCAGGTAAACTAGGATCTCCTTCCTTGGGGCTGCCCTTCTACTTTACTGATTTCTCTACTCCACCTTTCCCACCTGAACTTCGAGTTACTTCTTTCCATGTCTATCCCCTCTGCTCCCAGACTGTAGGGGATAATCTTTCAAAACATCTTAGTACAAACCCTCTTTATCTATTTCATTCAAAAATTATTTGCACTCGGGTAAAGGATGTAAACGTTAAGGTGTCAAGGATGGCTTTGCTGAAGGTCATGCCTGACCTGAGACTTAACAAGTGAGATGAGCCGGATTACAAAAAAATTTAGAGGCCAAAGCTGGGCACAGTGGCTCATGCCTGTAATCCCAGCACTCTGGGAGGCTGAGCCGGGTGGACAGCTGGAGCTCACAAGTTCAAGACCAGTCTGAGCAAAATAGCAAGACACCACCACTCCCCCCACCCACCATCTCTACTAATAATAAAAAAACTGAGGCAAGAGGATCGCTTGAGCCCAAGAGTTGGAAGTTGCTGTGAGCTATGACTCATGGCACTGCTGAGGGTGACAAAGTGAAACTTTGTCTCAAAAAAAAAAGAAAACATATTCACAAAATATTAACATATATGCACGTTTCAATAGGAACTCACTTCAAAATAGGACTCTACATTGCATTCCCTTCCAAAAATGAGAGAACATTTTTAGAAAATACAATATACCTGCCATTATATTTGCAGCATTAAAAATTTTAAATATTTCTAATTATAGAAATTTTTAGTGATAGAGTTTGATACTGGTCATGATAAACTTTGGAGCATCTCATATTGATTATAAATGGAACATTATTGAAGCTGTTTTGTTTAGGTAAACAAGAGCTTAGGAAAATGTTAATAGATTTTGATAAAATTTTACTGATAGAAAAGTGGTTGAATAAAATATCACAATATTAGAAAATATTCATCTTTATGTTATGTTTAAATACAAGCATACAAATATTATATATGCATAGTATGCAACTCTTTCTCAGTTAGAAAATAACTTCAAGAACCATAGCAAGCATTACTATAAAGGGAAGAATAAGAACATCTGTATTTGAAGCATATTCCACAGTGTGCCAGGCAGTTATCTGCACATTTTCTGTTCTGCACATTATAATAATTAAAATACAATTGATGATCACAGTTACCCGATGTCCTTCTTCCTGGTCTTTCCAGGGTGTTCAGAGTGAAATGATGAACACCTGTGACCCTTGTTCTCTCTGCCCCAAATCCTCTTCCTGGACTGCCACGTGGCGGGTTCTTGTCGTCCTTCAGCTGGCAACGTGGACGTCACCCTCAGAAAGGTCTCTGACTGCAGAATTCCACTCCCAGTTCCTTCCCCATCCTAACTACAATCTTCCTCAATATTCTCAAACCTAAAGTTCTGTTTTCTTCCTATGAAGCGCCAAGAGCGAGTTAGAGATGTTGGTGGTTCACTTGTTTTTCTGCTCATCCTATTACACCATAAGCCCTCATCTAACTCTTTAGCACGTAGTCGGTTCTCAATATCAAAAATTTGTTCAAGATCAACACAAGTAAAATCTCATCAGGATGTTCTGAAGCAAAAAAATCTCTATATTCTTATGGGAAATCTCTAGTAATAGTCTGCTGAAACTTAACATACCCCAGTTAGAAATCCCCATGCCCATTCTGACTTTCCCAACCTTCCCACTCATTCCCTGACATTACTACCTTCAACTCTGAGAAAACTGCTCCCACTGCTAATTAAGTCATTAAACAACGCTGAGATTATTTTTTCTTCGTTGATACACATATTTTCCAGAGTACAGAATGTTTTCACATTTCTTCCACATCTGTTCATTATACACACCTAAGAGGTGGATATTTATGAATGAAGCCACAGACATTCAAACAGGTTAAATAACTTTTCCAGGGTTTCATAGCAGGTGGCTTCCACTTGATCCTGGTACTGCTGTGCAGCCAGTGCTGCTAAGAGGGTAGAGCCTTCCCATCCCTTTCCCCTGTTGTCACCTCAGACAACATCATCACTGCATACTCGGGTTACTGGAAGCATGAATACCACGAGGTACTCATTGTGTTCTATTTTGAGACAGAATCCCACTATGTCGCCCTCAGTAGAGTGCCGCGGCATCATGGCCCACAGCAACCTCCAACTCTTGGGCTTAAGCGATTCTCTTGCCTCAGCCTCCCAAGTAGCTGGGACTACAGGTGCCCGCAACAATACCTGGCTATTTTTTTGTTGTAGTTGTCGTTGTTTGGCAGGCCTGGCTGGTGTATGTGGCTGACGCCCTACTCACTGAGCTACAGGTACCAACCTATTGTGTTCTATTTTGGAAAAGGACTTCTACTTATTGTTAAAGCGCTACTCAACAAAACTGTTGCTATTATAGTCGCACATAATGACTATTCCCCACAATTTTCCTTCTCCTAGAATGCTTGTTGCAGATCTATGCTAGACAATTCAAATACATCAATACTTTCAAGTCCGAGGCACTATCTTTTCAAGTGCCAAGTTACAAAAAGCTATAGTCCAAACTGCTTCTCTCCAAATCTTATTAGGACTTTTATACATTTCTATTTACCATAGAATCATACATTTGGACTGAAATACTTCTTTAGTTTTTTCATCAACTTAACATCAGAAGCGAAACCGATTCCTTGTGACCTAGGCCTGACTCCTTTGTACTCTACTGTGCTGGCTTCTGTGATGAACCCTGAAATGAGCAGAATGGGACTATGCTGCAGAACCATTCTTAACACATACTCACTCTAGAATTATGGGATGAAAATGTGAGAAAATACTCCCTATGGCCATATGCACAGGTGATAAAATCAAAGAATCCCCTTTATGCGTAACATCGCTCAATGCTTATATTTAATAACAAGAGATAATACCTCCAAATGCCAACTTGATTCAATGTCTTCCTCTTGTCTTGAGCCTAATGTGGACATTACATCTATAAAGTGTTATTCACAGATATATTAACTTATCATTGTGAACTTCAAAGACATACGTAAGTCTATCTCCACTCATGACTATTTCAATAAAATAAAAGTCATAGCAAAAAAAAAATTTCAGGCTCGGCGCCTGTGGCTCAAGCAGCTAAGGTGCCAGCCACGTACACCTGAGCTGGCAGGTTCGAATCCAGCCTGAGCCCACCAAACAACAATGACGGCTGCAACCAAAAAATAGCTGGGTGTTGTGGCGGGCGCCTGTAGTCCCAGCTACTTGGGAGGTGGAGGCAGGAGAATCGCTTGAGCCCAGGAGCTGGAGGTTGCTGTGAGCTGTGATGCCACAGCACTCTACCCAGGGTGACAGCTTGAGGCTCTGTCTCAAAAAAAAAAATAAAATAAAATAAAAAAGAATTTCAGAATGTTCAAGCAGTTTCAGGAAGAATTTCATAGTATAAAGAAAGATAGCAGGCTCAGCGCCTGTGGCTCAAGCGGCTAAGGCACCAGCCACATACACCTGAGCTGACAGGTTCGAATCCAGCCTGGGCCTGCCGAACAATGATGGCCGCAACCAAAAAATAGCCGGGCATTGTGGCGGGCGCCTGTAATCCCAGCTACTTGGGAGGGGGAGGCAGGAGAATCGCTTGAGCCCAGGAGTTGGAGGTTGCTGTGAGCTGTGATGCCATAGCACTCTACCCAGGGTGACCGCTTGAGGCTCTGTCTCAAAAAAAAAAAAAAAAAAAAAGAAAGATAGCAAAAGAGAAATAGTTAAAAGAAGTGTATATTATATCTGGATCTACCCACCAACAGGTTTTTTCATAACAGCATTTAAGCACTGAAAATTTTTCAGCAATATTCCCAAACTTACCACCTCTATTATTTTTGTACACAAAAGTAAAATGGTCAACAGGCACACGGCCTACAGACATATGAAAAAATGCTCATCATCCTTAATCATCAGAGAAATGCAAATCAAAACTACTTTGAGATATCATCTAACTCCAGTAAGATTAGCCCATATCACAAAATCCCAAGACCAGAGATGTTGGCATGGATGTGGAGAAAAGGGAACACTTCTACACTGCTGGTGGGAATGCAAATTAATACATTCCTTTTGGAAAGATGTTTGGAGAACACTTAGAGATCTAAAAATAGATCTGCCATTCAATCCTATAATTCCTCTACTGGGTATATACCCAGAAGACCAAAAATCACATTATAACAAAGATATTTATACCAGAATGTTTATTGCAGCCCAATTCACAATTGCTAAGTCATGGAAATAGTCCAAGTGCCCATCGATCCACAAGTGGATTAATAAATTGTGGTATATGTACAGCATGGAATATTATGCAGCCTTAAAGAAAGATGGAGATTTTACCTCTTTCATGTTTACGTGGATGGAGCTGGAACATATTCTTCTTAGTAAAGTATCTCAAGAATGGAAGAAAAAGTATCCAATGTATTCAGCCCTGCTATGAAACTAATTTATGGCTTTCATATGAAAGCTATAACCCAGTTATAACCTAAGAATATGAGGAAGGAGGAGAGGGAGGGGAGGGAGGGGAGAGGATGGGCGGAGGGAGGGTGATTGGTGGGATTACACCTGCGGTGCATCTTACAAGGGTACATGTGAAACTTAGTAAATGTAGAAGATAAACGTCTTAACACAATAACTAAGAAAATGCCAGGAAGGCTATGTTAACCAATGTGATGAAAATGTGTCAAACGGTCTATAAAACCAGTGTGTGGTGCCCCATGATCACATTAATGTACACAGCTATGATTTAATAAAAAAAAAAAAAAAAGTAAAATGGTCATTACTTGTTTGCTATTGTGGAGCCCTTTCTGTAATACCAATACCAGTTTCTTTTCTTCTAATTGCTGACTCTCTAGCTCTCTCCTATTAAGAAAAAAAAAAAGAAAGAAAGAAAAAAAAACCTTCAGAAAATGTATTTACTCACTTATATACCTACTCAGTAAGACTACAAATGTTTACTGTGTTTAACCACACATACTATCCTGGGAGGATCTGAAAATAGGTATAGAAGACAGATTCCATCCTATGTTCAAAACACAGTAAACCTCCACGGTTGACCACCTCCGCACATTGACCACCTCCTTGAGTCGACCTAAGTTTCCTAGACCGGACCCATAAGGCCTCCTTCCTTATGTTCACCACCTCTGCACATTGAAAACTTTGTTATAGTCCTTTAGGTGGTCAACATACATGAAACATATGAAAACAAATTGGAAATGTAAAATTAATGAGTTCTACAGTTATAGTAAGTAAAACACAGTAAGGTCACAAAAGAGAGAAGAATCAGTTCTGCTTGGGAAGCTCAGGAAATGTGGCAAAGATAAGGGCATATTTTGAAAAACAAAGTGCACAGTGAGAACAAAGGGTTTCTAGACAGGGGAATGTGAGCAAAAGGATGAGGCACAAAACCACATGGAAAATGAGGGCTACAAAAGTCATGTGGTCAAACTGCGACTTGATTTTAAGGAATCAGACCAAGGCACACAGTGGGAGAATCAAGCCAAACCCCAAGAGACGTGTGTCACGACAGGGTATGAACTTTCCCGTCGTGTGACGGGATCCACTCAATATCAGGTGATTTAGATCATAACAAGTATCTGCTAGAAAGGTCACCTTGATAGTAACATAAAGATAGATTAAGGTAGGGAGGGCAAACCAGAAAAAAGCATTGTAAAATCATAGGTCAGAAAGTGAATTATGGTAATAAGGTCTGGTGAGCAGATAGGAAGGATGAACTTGATGAGTAACTGGAGCACTGATTTGAGGCAGGGCCGGAGTGCAGGACTTGTCCCAGTTCAGTGTTTCAGTGCTACTTCTGTTATACCAGAAGCGAGTAACGCCAGCACACTGAGTCCAAAGTATGCAGGGGTCCTTTACTGATTGGCAGGGCCAAGAGCAGGCTCACGCCTCCAAGTCTCTCGAAGCAGAGGTGGAAACCTTTTATAAGGGGCTTTGGGTGGGGGAGGGGGAGTCCTTAATGCAAGCTGAATTTGACAAGAACCAACACCTGGTAAGGGGAGTCTTCACAAGGGGAAGCTGGGGTTTTGCAGTTATTAATAGTCTCTTTCAGCTGAGCTTTCTGTCTTAAAGAGGGAGGGTTGAAAGCCCTTTGCAAGATGCAGTTGGGGCATAACACTTCCTAGGTGTTATTTACTAGGATGGGGAAAACAGATGACAGAGCAGGTCACAGAGAATCAGGGCAGAGTCGGGAAAGGGTCAAGAACAGCATCTTCAGTTTGGAACAGATCAGATTTGAGGTACCAAGGAGACATAGAAGCTAGACCTGGATAAATACTTTCGAACTAGTAATAGATGACCTTACTCAGAAAAAGCTATGGTGTAAAGAACATAAATATTTATAAAATATACTGAACTGGTGAAATTAAATAATTCAAATCTATGCTGTGAAATTTGGAAAATAAAAACACAAGAAGAGAACAAGCCTAAAAAATCCAATTTTTCAATTTTATATTTTAACATTTCTCAAGTATATAATAAATATTTTATTAATATATGAAGATATTTATTTCTGGATGTTACTGTAGTGGTTTTTGTTTTTTTTTTTTTGAGACATAGTCTCATTTTGTCACCCTCAGTAGAGTGAGGGTCATGGGGGTCATAGCTCACAGCAGCCTCAAACTCTTGGGCTCAAGTGATTCTCTTGCCTCCGCCTAAGTAGCTGGAACTACAGGTGCCTGCCACAACACCCAGCTATTTTTAGAGACTCGCTCTTGCTCAGGCTGGTCTGGAACTCCTGAGCTTAGGTGACCCACCCTCCTTGGCCTCCCAGAGTGCTGGGATCACAGGCGTGAGCCGCCACACCCGTACATTTCCTTTCATTTTTTTTGTTTGTTTGTTTTGTTTTGTTTTTTTGAGTCTGTCACCCTGGGTAGAATGCCAAGGGGTCATGGCTCTCTTGGGTTTGAACAATCCTCTTGCCTCAGTCGCCTGAGCAGCTGGGACTACAGGCATGCACGACAATGCCCCGATGTTCTTTTCTGTTTTTAGTAGAGACGGGGGTCTCACTGTTGCTCAGGCTGGTCTCAAAACAGCTGAGCTAAAGGATACACCCATCTCAGCCTCCCAGAGTGCTAGGATTACAGGCCTGATTGCATGGCCCTTCTTTCACTTTTAATTAAAATTAATTAGAAGATATTCACAAGTTATCTGAGGGTCTTTTTATTACCTGATTTTTTTCTAAGTTGTCTTTAAAATAATCTCTATCGTATTTTATAATGTACTGTTCCTGCTCTCATTTAGCCCCACTATTTCTGTTGTGTTTTATAATAACCTCTTTTGTCTAGACTGCCTTGTTCAATCTTCAGAGGATTCTTCCCCACCATCCCTCTCCTCTTCTCCGTATTTATTGAGCTGTTCTTAATGGTTGCTTTCAAATTCTTTCCTTTCATAATGACAAACCTAAGCATTATTTATTCCTACAAACTTTCATAATTCTCAATCTCGTGCATGTCTCTGTCATGTTATTACATATGGTTTCTCCTATGATTGTGAGGACTTTCATCTCTTTTCACCATTATAAGGATAAAGGGGAATTGTGTGTGAAAAAGGCATAGGTAGAAATACCTTATGAAAATAACTGACCCCTGTCAGGCCAGAGTTGGCTAAAGACCAGAGGAAAGACTTGGAATGAGGGCTGGGTGGTGCAAAGGCAGGGCGAGCAAAGACTGGACTTCCACCAAGGCTGAAGGAAGTTTCAGTCACATCTTTGGTGTCAGAATTCCTGTCCTTAATGAAGGTTGCACTTTCTGTCCTCACAGTGACGTACTGTGCTTCTACTACAGAAAACATAAAGTAAAGAGTACATGAAAATATTTGTAATTAAGACTCAATGGATAATACAAGAACAGGCTGTCTTCAAACAACTCACAGTTTATCTTGGATTGCCAAGAAGCAGCCGATAGACGTTTTAAACTTGGCTCAGGTACATTCTGCAAAACAGTGCTTTTAAGGATGATGAGCATCAAATTTCATAAAATACTTAACAATATGTACAAGCACAGATTTCAGAGTGACTCAGATGTAGATTCAGCCCTCGAGACTGCCATTTCCTAACCTACCTCTTCTCGTGGAGTGAGATTTATGACAAATGATGCCAAAATCCTCATAATCCTCTCTTTACAGCTAGGTGATTTTTTTTTCTTTTTTTTTTTTTTTTTGAGACAGAGTCTCACTTTGTCACCCTCGGTAGAGTGCTGTGGTATCACAGCTCACAGCAACCTCAGACTCTTGGGTTTAAGCAATTCTCTTGCTTCAGTCTCCCAAGTAGCTGGGACTACACGCACCTGCCACACACCAGCTATTTTTGTTGTTGTTGTTGTAATTGTTTTTAGCAGGCCCAGGCCAGGTTCAAACCCACCAGCCTTGGTGCATGTGACCAGCGCCCTAACCACTGTGCTAAAGGTGCAGAGCCCAGCTAGGTGATTATTATACAAATACTATGATACCCATCAGATTTTTTTTTTTTTTTTTTGCAGTTTTTTGGCTGGGGCCAGGTTTGAATCCACCATTTCCGGCATATGGGGCCGGCGACCTACTCCTTTGAGCCACAGGCGATGCCCTCCATCAGACTTTTTTTTAATTTTTATTTTTTTAATTTCAGTTTGCTTGTTCATTCTTCTTTGTTTGAAGTACTCCTTTTTTGTTCATTTTCTTCTTCCTCTGGCGGTGCTGACTGTTTTTGATGTTGTTAGTAGAGACAGGGTCTTAATCTAGCTCACTGCTGCTCATACTGGTCTTGAACCTCTGAGCTCAGACAATCCACCCGCCTCGGCCTCCCACAGCGCTGGGACTACAGGCGTGAGCCACCACGCCCGGCCCAACAGACTTTTTTAAATCAATATAACCTAGAACAAAAATGTATCCCAAGGGAATTTAGAGTATTACTGAAAAATCTAACATTAATGCTTTTAAATTCATTCCATGTTATATTTCCCAATGTGTCTGCATGATTTGTATTTGCATGAGTTACCTCTTGCAGGGGGAAGTGTGAGAGTTTAGTTTTTAGTGATATTTTAATTAAATAGTTATTTATGCAAAAAGTATAAGTTGCTTCTATTCTGTAGGTCAAAACCTAAAGGTAAATGATTGTATGGATTCAGCTCTTTACAAGAAAAAGAAAAAAATGGATAAACCTGTGGGCCAACAATTGATGAATGAAAAACCACACATAGGCTCAGCTCCTGTATCACAGTGGTTACAGCACCAGCCACATACAATGAGGCTGGCGGGTTCGAACCCCACCCGGGACAGCTAAATAACAATGACAACTGCAACAAAAATAACCAGGCGTCGTGGCGGGTGCCTGTAGTCCCAGCTAGTTGAGAGGCTGAGGCAAGAGAATGGCTTAAGCCCAAGAGTTGGAGGTTGCTGTGAGCTGTGATGCCACAGTACTCTACCAAGAGCAACATAATGGGAGAAAGAAAGAAAAGAAAGAAGGGGAGAGAGAGAGAGAGAGAGAGAGAAAGAAAGAAAGAAAGAAAAAGACCACTCATAGCAGTGAAACAGAAAGATGCAGTTAAATATGCTGACAGTGGAGACAGAGACAGACTAAAAGAGCAAGAAAAAATTTAAGCTGGGTAAATCATTTTTAAAAGGTGGAGGATGAGGGAGAAACAAAAAAGAAGACATGACCTGTAAATTGAGTATGAGCTTAGGCCAGGGAAGGGAAGAGAAATGACTAACTACAATAAGGTACATGGAGAAATACAGATACATAACAGACTTTGATTCACAATACATCCTAAATGATACTTGCCAATTAGTATTTACAATTTGTTTTATGTAAATACTTTTGTGATACAGCTTAATTTTATCACTATAAGTCATTCAATTAGTGAAACGTGGTCATCTACCACTTTCTGAAAGCTGTGACATTATTACAACAGAGAGGGATCAAATGGGGGAAAAAATGTTCCACCAACTTTCCCCTTAGAGGAAGAATTGGTAATCAGAATTTTAAAGAGGAATGTATGCCTTGAAAAGATATATTTATGAGAACATGGGTTGGGGCTAAAATAAGTTTAAGACATTTTAATCTAAAATCCTGCTCTAAGATTTCTGTTGGAGGATACTAAAAAACATATAGCAGCCCACTTTCCTATTTATGATATATGTCTAAACTATTTTCTTCTTATTTATGACATATTTTGTCAACAAAACTCCCTGAACTTATGCATTCTAAGCATTAAATGGGATAATAAATTTAAGCCGTAAATTTAGAAATGCAACAGATTTAGCCATATATTATGTATATAACACCATTTATATCACTACATTATATAAAAATCCATTGGCCTATTCATTTATTCATACTCAAAAAATTTTTTTAAAGATTCTTAAATGCTAAACTTTATTCTAGGTACTCCAAGATACACTCCAACATATTTCCTCATAATAATTGGGAACCTTTAAAATAATTATTTAAATAACTAAATATAAGACTTCTAAAATTTGAGATTTTAGAGTGCAATACAAAGACTTAGAGTGAATATTTTTTTAAACTATGATGCAAAAATACTTCCAAAATTAAAATTTAACCATATGACTATTAATAGTCTCTGCTTTTAGAATTGGTTGAATTATTCAATCAAAGTATTAAATATACTCTTATTGGGATGACTTAGAAAACACAATGGAAATCCATTGTAATATAGATTTTGAGAAAGATAATTTAAATTTCTCTTTTTCCACTCTTGTTTTGAAATCTGAAATGGGGTCTCACTGTGTTGCTCAGGCTGGTTCAAACTTCTGAGTTTGTTATCCTCCCACAACACCCTCCCAAACATTTGGAAATAGTGGAAAAAGCTGTAATACCCAGCTAAATTTTCACAATTTCTGATATTATTTTACTCTAATTACAGAACCAAAGATAGAAATGGAGAAAAAAGCTCTCTCCTAGAACCCATTAAAAGATTATAATACATGTCCGAGAAAAAGGAAAACTGTATGTTATGTGTTGTACAATTTGGAAATTTAAAATCAATAGGCAGATTCCAGAATTAATATAATAAGTAGTTGTAGCCACTAGAGATTTATTTAGGTAAAAGTATTATGTCATGTTAATAGCATATAAAATCATAGTAAGTATACTTATCCAAAAAAACCTTGACTAAATTTCACATTACCTCAATTGTGGAAATGTTTCCTAATATCATTCTTATCATTATGCATTTTTTTTCAGCATTAACCCCATGAAACTAATTATCAATCCTTTGTTATTTCCCAATGGGAAAAAAATTTAAAAACATTCCAGAAGTCATATTTGTATGAAATCTTTTTCTCTGACCAACCTTCGATTATAAACATAATATGATCACAGGTGAGTCACAGCTAAATTTTAACAGTAAATACTATACAAAACTAGATTCATAGTGAGAAAATTAATTTCACAGGAGACACCTTTACCTCAATATCAGAATCGAAGTCTTCCATATCAGGTATATGCAATAAATTATCACCACTATCCAAAGTGCTGGAAAGCCTTTGGGGCAAAAACATACAACAGAAATAAGCGAATTCATTTCATTTCTTTTTTTTTTTTTTTTGAGACAGAGCCTCAAGCTGTCGCCCTGGGTAGAGTGCCATGGCATCACAGCTCACAGCAACCTCCAACTCCTGGGCTCAAGCGATTCTCCTGCCTCTGCCTCCCAAGTAGCTGGGATTACAGGTGCCTGCCACAATTCCCGGCTTTTTTTTGGTTGCAGCTGTCATTGTTGTTAGGCAGGGCTGGGCTGGATTCGAACCCGCCAGCTCAGGTGTATATGGCTGGTGCCTTAGCCGCTTGAGCCACAGGTACCGAGCCAATGAATTTATTTCTTAAAAAAAAAAAAAAATCTGTCCATTTATATTTGGATGCTTCATCCACAAAACAAAAGCAAAAATAAAACCTGGGGAAAGGTCAGCTACCTGTATATTGGATTATGTGTCCTTTTTTTTTTCTCAACTCTTTTAAAAATTTTTTTAAATTTCAGATTGATGTGGGCAGTGCCTGTGGCTCGGTGAGTAGGGCGTCGGCCCCATATACTGAAAGTGGCGGGTTCAAACCCGGCCCCGGCCAAACTGCAACAAAAAAATAGCTGGGCGTTGTGGCGGGCGCCTGTAGTCCCAGCTGCTCGGGAGGCTGAGGCAAGAGAATTGCTTGAGCCCAAGAGCTGGAGGTTGCTGTGAGCCATGTGACGTCATGGCCCTCTACCGAGGGCCGTAAAGTAAGACTCTGTCTCTACAAAAAAATAAATAAATAAATAAAAATAAATAAATTTCAGATTGATGTATGTGTACAACGAGGTTACTTTGTTTGCATTTGTTAGGTAGAGTCCAAATCGTAGTTGAGCTCTTCACCCAGAAAGTGAGTCAAAGTTACCAAACCCTCTCCCTCCTCCTCCCCTCTATTGAATGCAGTTGTGTTTTTCACTTGCATGTAGTTGTTTACCTATAGTACATGAAATACTGGTTTCACATTAGTATTCATACACTGGATAGTTTCTTTTCTATTCTTGTGATACTTTACTAAAGAGACTGTTCTTCAGCTCCATCCAGGTTAGTATAAAAGATGTAAAGTCACCATCTTTTTATGGCTGAATAATACTCCATGGGATACACATACCACAGTTGAATTATGTGTCTTGATATACCTCTCTTCATATCTAAAACATGGCAGGTAATTCACCTTATCCATGCACAAGCATCACCTTACGATAAAAAAAAAAAAGCCAACTTTTGTGCATAACAAAACATTCATTTTCCTGATGAATAATTTCCAGAGATTATTCTGATTTATTTTTCTTTTTCTTTTTTTTTGAGACAGAGCCTCAAGCTGTCACCCTGGGTAGAGTGTCATGGCATCACAGCTCACAGCAATCTCCAACTCCTGGGCTTAAGGGATTCTCTTGCCTCAGCCTCCCAAGTAGTTGGGACTACAGATGCCTGCCACAACGCCCAGCTATTTTTTGGTTGTAGTTGTCATTGTTTGGCAGGCCCGGGCTGGATTTGAACCCGCCATCTGTGGTGTATGTGGCTGGCACCTTAGCTGCTTGAGCTACAGGTGCTGAGCCAATTATTCTGATTTCTAATTGATTCTATAAATAAACTTTGATAAGCCGTGGAACCTGCATGTTTGTGTGCAGGTTGTGATGTGAGATTCACTTTTCCATCAGTTTTAAACCAACCAGACACATGCAGTAGCTCTAAAAGGCTTGATGATTCCTACAAAGAATAACTTCACGAGAGAACTCATATATTCCATTATTAAACAGAAAATGCTGGTGCTAATGGAAAACAAACAAAAAAATCCACATATTTTTAAAAAGATCTGAAAATCTTGTCACCTAATATAACTTTCCAAACACAGGCTGGCAGGCCAGGTAGCACCTTTCTCTCCAGCTTTTTGTCTCCCCCGCCCTTGTCTTCTCCCGCCCCCCCCCCCGTGCCCCACCCCCATCCCGGCTCTCGGCTATCCTTTCTATCTCCCTCTTTCTTGGGTCATCTCACCACTATTTCCCCTTGCTCTAATATAAAATAAACATTTAAAAACACAAAAAATGTTTGAAGCACCTGCCACGTGTGCAGCACAGCGCCCTGCCCTTCCTGCGATGCCAGGCTGCTCTTGCAGAGCTTCATCTGGAAGGAGAGATGGTGGACACCCTCCTTGTCTTTACTAGTGCTCTTATTTTCTGTTAAGGCAAAATAAATAAATGAAGACGATGTGGTTTGTAAAGTAAGCAAATATTGATATTCAGTCCAATTCAACAAATTTTGTATTGCCTATCTTTGCATATATAAGTGCCTACTATTTCATTAAAATAGAAAAAGTCTAAAAAAGTAAAATAGTAAGTGTGAAAAAGCAACATAGGTTGTCAGAGTATTTTATAAGGTCAGAGAATAAAGAGGTTAAATGTTGGTAAGAGTATTTGGGAAAAACACCATCATCACCATAACTAGTGCTAATTTTGTGTCCCTGTGCTGAAGGCTAGATATGGATGCTCCTATGTTTACCCCAAAGTGTCAACCCAGTAGGCTCTAGTCTGCTTCGTGGGCAGGATGGGTCCCAAACTGGCCTTCAGGGAAACACAAGTAAAGGGGAGAAAAACAATGAAAGCAAAGGCACAGAGACTAGTTCTCAAGTAGTAAAAGTTTCACGAACCTTTTCGTTTTGTTTTAAATTTAAATGTTTACACGTTTGGGAATCGCTTACTCCAAATAGATTTTTATTTTTTACTGTAACATAAAAAACATTTTTTTCCTAAGTGGTATATACATATAATTTAGGTTCTGTTTCCAATGATTTACAATATGCGATAAATTGGTTTTATTCGACTTGAATTACCCAGATAATTACTCAAGTTCATCTTATATATTTAAACACCTCTAAAAATGGCAGCTAGAGATACATGCGTAAAACTAACGATATGGTCAAAAACAGTGGAGCTGAGCCGCTTGGCGGCTGTTTATATGAAGGGGACCCTTCCAGTCCTTCTCACGTCCCCCTCCCAGCTGTGACAGGGACCTGCCCCTGGACCCTCTTGACCTCTGGGGCCCCAGCGCCACAGACCAGCCAAGGGCCCGACCGCCTCGGCCCAGCGACCCCCAGCCACCCGGGTCCAGCCCAGCTAACCTGGTGACCACAGTTCGCACCCCTGTGGGAACCTCCTACGTGACCACCACCTCTGAGACCCCAGTCATCCCAAACTTCTGCGCCAGGTCCCAGGACCCCCAGCCACTGAATCCCCAACTGACCTGCGCCAGGTGAGCCGGAGCCCGCGCCCCGCACCTACCTGCATCAGACCCCCGCGCACCGCACTTTCCTCCATCAGACCCCGCGACCCGCACCTGCCTCCAGCAGACCCTGCGCCCCGCACCTGCCTCCAGCAGACCCCGCGTCCTGCACCTGCCTCCATCAGACCCTGCGACTCGCACCTGCCTCCAGCAGACCCTGCGACTCGCACCTGCCTCCAGCAGACCCTGCGCCCCGCACCTGCCTCCAGCAGACCCCGCGACCCGCACTATACCTTGGAGCCGGCCTCGGGCGGGCAGCTGCGCCCAGAACGCTTCGGGGTTCCAGTGCCGGCGCAGTACGGACCAGCGACAGGCGACCAGCCTCCAGCCCGGGCTACCCGGAGGGAGGAGCCCGGCGGCGGCTCCGGCGGGGCACGTAACGGGTGGAAAGCCGCGGGGTCTTTTCCAGAAGAAAGAAAACTCTCGATTTGATGCTCTCGCCAGGACAAGTCAAGAACACCGGAGCGACGCGGAGATCTAAACTTGGCCGGCAGTCAGGGCGGGAGAATGCGGGAAACGCTTACATCGGTGGCGCGGCCGGTGAGCAGGAGCCGGTCCCGCGGCCTGCGGGCTCTTGGCTTAGCGATGGGGGCCCCGGGCCGCGGGGATCGGGGGAGGCCACGCGGACGGTAGGGCCCTGCTGCCCTCTGGGGTTCCTGTCGCGACCCGTCCACCCTCAGAGCCTCGCGCTGAGGAGACGTCGCTCCCACTAGTCACGTCTGCAAGTAAATCCCGCCCTGGAGGAGGCTACGCGGCTACCGCCCCGGACTGCAGCCGAGGGAGGAGGCGCGCGGGTGAGGCGGGGAGCGAGGTCGGGGCAGCGCCTCCCCTGCTCCCCTGGAATTGCACCTCTACCGGGGCAGCCCGCAGGAGACTCGCGGGGCTACCGCCCTCAGGTCCGGAACCTAAAGAGGGTGCAGACAGGGTGAGAGCAAAGCAAGTCACAGGGAGGGTGCGCTGGGTTCAGACTCCTTCAGTTCGCAGTGCCTCAAGGACACTGAAAATGTTCCTGAGGACAAGTCCCAGGAGCGCTCAGCTGGAGATAAAGATTCCACTCGGAGTCTTCAACGTACAGACTGGGCACAGGCCAGAGAGCCGGGGACGTGGCACAAGGAAAGGGCCTGGAGGGAGAAGAACAGAAGGTTTGAAGAGAAACTGAGATACGGAGAAAGTGGAGACAGCAAAGAATGACAGAAGACGAAACGGAAAGAAGAGGAAAGCCAGTACAGTCACCACCCAAAGGAAGGACGTGTGGGTGGGAGAGCAGGCTCAGCAGCAGCACCCAGGGGCCCAGCTAAGCATGGGGCGCACGCGGTGCCCTCCGCAGCCTGGCCCCTTTGCAGTACTCCTGCTGGCCAGCACCCTCCAGAGAGCCTGGACATCTAGTGCTTGTGTTGGCTCATCTACAGGGAGGTCCTCCACCATGACACGTGGTGCCCAGCTCAGCTGCCAACACCCCAGCACACCCAGGGCCTCCTGTGGCCAGCACATCTATCTCTCAGCTCCAGTGAATGGAAAGCTGATCTTTTGGCCCTGCACACCCCTCTCCAATGATGACAAGGGCTTCATGGACCCAGTCATCAAGGTTCACTTCAAGGATACTCACACTTGCATATGAAAAATGAAACACAATTTTAGCCCAAGATGAAGAAGGGAAGGGGAGGGAGAGGGATGGGGAGGGGGTGTGTGGGATAGTAGGGGGACCACAACTATGCAGCACATTGCAAGTACAAGTTGGATCTATCATGTGTAGAGCACAAATGTCCTAATGTTATAATTGGGTAAATGAGGTGAAAGCTATATTGATTAGCATGGTGTAAACACTCCAATTTGTACAAATAATCAACACACTGAAATTGGCATAAATGTATTTATGATCTATGTGCAAAAGACTTAATAAATAAATAAATAAAAAGGATACCCACCCAAGTTTCCCACTGGAGGGAGGATGTCTAGGTACCTGGGAAGCATGCAGATTGGGGACCAATCTGGGCCTGAACTGGCTGCTGGTCTACCAAGCAACACCCTGCAATCCGTCAGCCAATTGCAGGAGGAACAACCATCACCCCAATGCTGCAGGTGATCCCTGCTGTCATGAAAGATCAGGACAGCCACACTGTGTTCTGCCTGCTCTTTACCAACCAGACGGAAAAAGATATCCTGCTTCGGCAGAGATGAAGGAACTGAGGAACCAACATTCTGCTGGCTTCAAGTCACAAGGGCCATCTCAAGGAGCTGCCTGACCTTCTGGGGGCCAGGCAATGCAGGCCCACCTGCACCCCGTGTGCACCTCCCTCTCTCCATGCTCACTCCATCACCACCCCCACTTTCCCTCTTCTCACACTAGGGCCGGGCTTCAGCCTGGCCTGCCCACCCCCCAGGGGCTCCTTGGGAGCAGGGTTCTATGTCAGGTGGGCTACAGTCAACCTCCAAGATAAGGTCCTGTCCAGCACCCCCAAAAAAGGCAGACAGGGTCACTCATTTAGACTTCGTTTGTTTGTTTATTTTTCAGACAATCTGACTCTGTTGCCCCAGGCTAGCGTGCTGTGGCTTCCTAGCTCACAGCAACCCCAAACTCCTGGGCTCAAGCAATCCTCTTGCCTCAGCCTCCCCAGTAGTTGGAACTATAGGTGCAAGTCACAACCGCCAGCTAATTTATCTATTTTTAGTAGAGACGGGCTGGTCTTGGCTCAGGCTGGTCTTGAAATCCTGAGCTCCAGCAATCCAACTGTGATACCCTAATTCCATCCATTTTGAGCAAGTGAACCAGACTTACTTCATTTTGTTAAGAGCTTGCAGTCCCCCTTTTTGTAACCAAAATAGCCCCTTAAGGAAGGATAAGAATGGTCACTTCATATTTGTTAAGGGTAATACTCAATATGATCCCTTGTGACCAATAGGCATAGGTGACACATTTCTGAAACTGATCAAAGCTATTTATGACAAATCCACAGCTAATATTTTACTGAATGGAGTAAAATTGAAAGCGTTTCCTCCTAGAACTAGAACCAGACAAGATTGTCCTCTATCACCATTACTGTTCAATGTAGTGCTTGAAGTTCTAGTCAATACAATTAGGCAAGACAAAGAAGTAAAGGGCATCCAAATGGGAGCCGAGGAGGTCAAACTCACCCTCTTGAGTGAGACGATATGATCTTATACTTAGAGAAAACCCCAAAGACTCAACCACAAGAGTCCTGGAAGTCATCAAAAAATACAGTAATGTCTCAGGATATAAAATCAGTGTCCACAAGTCAGTAGCCCTTGTATATGCCAATAACAGTCAAGATGAGAGGCTAATTAAGGACGCGACTCCCTTTACCGTAGCTTCAAAAAAAATTAAATACCTAGGAATATACCTAACAAAGGAAGTGAAGCACCTCTATAAAGAAAATTATGAAATCCTAAGAAAGGAAATAGCAGAGGATATTAACAAATGGAAGAACATACCATGCTCATGGCTGGGAAGAATCAACATGGTTAAAATGTCTGTATTTACCAAAGAAATCTATGTATTCAATGCCATCCCAACATTTGGAAAAAATGATTCTGCGTTTTATATGGAACCAGAAAAAAACCCATATAGCTAAGGTAGTTCTTAGTAATAAAAACAAAGCTGGGGGATCACCATACCAGATTTTAGGCTGTACTACAAAGCCATAGTGGTCAAGACAGCATGGTACTGCCACAAAAATAGAGACACACACATTTTGAATCTAATAGAAAACGTGGAAATGAAACTAACATCTTACAACCACCTAATCTTCGATAAACCAAACAAGAACATACCTTGGGGGAAAGACTCCCTATTCAATAAATGCTACTGGGAGAACTGGATATCCACATGTAAAAGACTGAAACTAGACTCACACCTTTCTCCACTCACAAAAATTGATTCAAGATGGATAAAGGAGTTGAATTTAAGGCATGAAACAATAAAAATCCTCAAAGAAAGCATAGGAAAATCACTGGAAGATATCAGGCTGGGGAAAGGCTTCATGAAGAAGACTGCCGTGGCAATTGCAACAACAACAAAAACAAATGGGACTTAATTAAACTGAAAAGCTTCTGTACAGCTAAGGAGACAACAACCAAAGCAAACAGACAACCTACAGAATGGGAAAGGATATTTGCATATTTTGAATCAGACAAAAGCTTGATAACTAGGATCTATAGAGAACTCAAATTAATCCACATGAAAAAAGCCAACAATCCCATAGATCAATGGGCAAGAGACATGAATAGAACCTTCTCTAAAGAAGACAGACGAATGGCTAACAAACATATGAAAAATGTTCATCATCACTAATTATTAGAGAAATGCAAATCAAAACCACCCTGAGATACCATCTAACCCCAGAGAGAATGGTCCACATAACAAAATGTTAAAACTGCAGATGGTGCGGCGCCTGTGGCTCAGTCAGTAGGGCGCCGGCCCCATATACCGAGGGTGGTGGGTTCAAACCCGGCCCCGGCCAAACTGCAACCAAAAAATAGCCCGGCGTTGTGGCAGGCGCCTGTAGTCCCAGCTACTCGGGAGGCTGAGGCAAGAGAATCGCTTAAGCCCAGGAGTTGGAGGTTGCTGTGAGCTGTGTGAGGCCACGGCACTCTACCGAGGGCCATAAAGTAAGACTCTGAGGCTGGTCCGATGGTAGTGGATTATCAGAGCTTATTAACATTAGTGTCAATAAAGTCGGTATTCAACCCCCCCCACTGCTAACTTTGACTGGAAAAAAAAAAAAAAACTGCAGATGCTGGCGTGGATGTGGAGAGAAGGGAACACTTTTACACTGCTGGTGGGACTGCAAACTAGTACAACCTTTTTTGGAAGGAAGTATGGAGAACCCTCAAAGAACTCAAGCTAGACCTCCCATTTGATCCTGCAATCCCATTACTGGGCATCTACCCAGAAGGAAAAAAATCCTTTTATCATAAGGACACTTGTACTAGACTGTTTATTGCAGCTCAATTTACAATCGCCAAAATGTGGGAACAGCCTAAATGCCCACCAACCCAGGAATGGATTAACAAGCTGTGGTATATGTACACTATGGAATACTATTCCGTAGTAGTAAAAAAAAAAAAAAAAAATGGAGACTTGGGCGGCGCCTGTGGCTCAAAGGGGTAGGGCACCGGCCGTATGCGAGAGGTGGCCAAAAACTGCAAAAAAAAAAGGAGACTTTACATCCTTTGTATTAACCTGGATGGATGTGGAAGACATTATTTTTAGTATAGCATCACAAGAATGGAGAAACATGAATCCTATGTACTCAATTTTGATATCAGGACAATTAAGGACAAGGTGGGGGTGGGGGAAGGGGATAGCAGAGAAAGAAAGAAGGAGGTAGGGGTGGGGAAAGGAAGAGCAGAGAGAGGGACGGAGCAAGGGGGTGGGGCCTTGGTGTGTGCCACACCTTTTGGGGGCAAGACAGGATTGTTAGAGGGTCTTTACCCAACAAATGCAATCAGTGTGACTTGGTTTCTTGTACCCTCAATGAATCCCCAACAATAAATTAAAAAAAAAAAAGCAAGTGCTACTGCATGTACGCCTGCAAAACTGAGACACAGTCACCAGCCCCTGCACATCTGAGAAGAGAAACTGAGCAAATCCCACCTGAGTTAATTTAAACATATTTATATTTACTCATTCATTTTGTTATTGAGAAGAAAAGTGGCAGCAGTCACCAAAAAACTTAAAAATGTGTTGTTTTATTGAAGAAAAATTGTTTTTGTTTTTAGAGACAGGCTCTTCCTCTGTCACACAGGCTAGAGTGTCATGGTGTCATCAAATTCCTGGGCTGAAGCAATCCTCTTGCCTCAGCCTTCCGAGTAGCTGGGACTACAGATGCCTGCCAAAACACGTGTTTGTTCTGTTTTGGGGGGGATTTTGTAGATACTATGTCTTGCTCTTATTCTGTCCTGCTCTTATTCTGTCCGGCTTCTGACTCCTGGCCCCAAGAGATCCTCTCACTTCAACCTCCCAAAGCGCTGGGATTACAGGTGTGAGCTGCTGTGCATGGCCAGCTATGCCACTTCTGAGGAAGGCATCTCATCCTATGACTCTTACTTTCCACGTCTATAATGTGCAGACCTCATTTTAAATCAGAATCCCAATGTGGTTAGTGACCAACATTCCCAACAATCCTAACAGAAACTGTGCAGTTGCCCAAAACCAACCATTCAAGCTGCTACTTAATGCCTTTCCACACTCGCTGGCCATGCTGCGCTGGGAGACAAACTGGGTTCATGAATTGAGGGACTTGGAATTTGAGTTTTTAGTGGGAAAAAAAAAATCAGGAACAGCTAAATTAAATAGTTTCAAATAATTTCCCCAAATCTAAACTCATAAACTCTTAGAAGGAGAGTTACTGGTTCTTATGTTCTTGGTTTGTGGTTTTTATACTAATAATTCTCAAACTAAGCCAGAATCGCAGACCCAACCTTTCTCTTAGTGTTCTTGGGATCACTGCCAAACTTTCTGAGACTGGTTTGGAACATCTCAAAAATGCATGCAAACCCTATTATTGAAGGCTCTAAACACATTTTTTGTTGTTGTTGCTTCATGCCACTCTCACTGTACTCAATTTGGAGTTTTCTTTAACTTGGATCTTTGCTTCCTCTTCCTCCCTCGGCTCAGGGGCAGCTGAGGGATGCTATGAGGTTCCACAGGGAGGTGGGTCTCTGAGCTGTGGGAGCAGGCTCTGAGGTACATGCTATTGGTTATGACAACAGCTTTTACAAAGCTAAAGGAATGATGTAGGGGGACAGAAGTCCAAATATTATCTAGATCAAGTTTACCATTTAAAATATAGTATACATGATTGTACTACAGCAGACCCGCTGTGAGGTGACCACTCGAGGGGCTGTAACAAACTGGTCAACATACAGAGGTGGTCACATAAGGAACTAGGCCTACTGTGCTGACATGTACACAGGGTGCATGTGCAGTCTGTGAACATTAATTCTGTCAACTGGAGGAGGTGATCAGCTATGGAGGTTCCACTGCATTACCTTTTTTTTTAATTTTTTTAATTTTTTATTTTTGTAGAGACAGAGTCTCACTTTATGGCCCTCGGTAGAGTGCCATGGCATCACACGGCTCACAGCAACCTCCAACTCCTGGGCTTAAGCGACTCTCCTGCCTCAGCCTCCGAAGTAGCTGGGACTACAGGTGCCCACCACAAGGCCCAGCTATTTTTTGGTTGCAGTTCAGCTGGGGCCGGGTTTGAACCCACCACCCTCGGTATATGGGGCCGGCGCCTCACCAACTGAGCCACAGGCGCCGCCCCTTCATTACCTTTTTTGTTATAACTGCCTTGCTCTGAAGCAGAGAAGCAGGAAAGTTTCCCGTAGAAAGACCTTCTTTTTATATCCCTGTGTACCCAGGAAAATGTTGGACCTTAAGTAGTGAGGAGAGCAATAACTTGATAGTGAGAAGGCAGATTAAATTCTGTGATTCCACTAAAATTGACAATATTTTCATCATGTCTTCTTTTCCTTATCTTTTACAGGCCTGAATCTTTACTCGGCATTAGAATATTTGAGGAAAAAAATACATTGTTTGGATCTGCATACATGAAGTAGGAAACAGATTCTAATTCATTTTTTTTCCAAAAGGATTACTGAGTCTCACTTTGTTGCCCTGGGTAAAGTGCTCTGGCATCATCATAGCTCACAGCAACCTCAAACTCTTGGGCTCAAGCAATTCTCTTGCCTCAGCCTCCCAAGTAGCTGGGACTACAGGTGCCTGTCACCACGCCCAGCTATTTTTAGAGATGAGCTCTCACTCTAGCTTAGGCTGGTCTCGAACTCATGAGCTCAAGCAACCTGCCTGCCTCAGATTACTTTTTTCGAAAGAAAAAAAAAAAATGCAGACTTAAAGAACTGCAGGGATGTGGCGGGCGTCTGTAGTCCCAGCTGCTCGGGAGGCTGAGGCAAGAGAATCGCGTAAGCCCAAGAGCTGGAGGTTGCTGTGAGCCGTGTGATGCCATGGCACTCTACCCGAGGGCGGTACAGTGAGACTCTGTCTCTACAAAAAAAAAAAAAAAAGAACTGCAGGGAAATGAACCTGTGTGCACTGCATTCCTCTGGGGAGGCCCCTCCCTGCCAGGCAATTCTTTCCTTCTGAGAGCCTGGCATTCACTGGTCCATCTATGGGGGTGTGGTGGGGTGGTTGCGAATCAGGGCAAGTCTTAGGCCTCACTCAAATTATTTCCATGTCCATATTTATACTCCAGGTTTAGATGAGGAAAGAATGGAAATGGTTGCCATATGTGTCCCCACATTTGTTTTAAATGCAAAAAGAAATGCAGACACACACATTCACCCTACAAGCTCAAGTGAATATGTGTAACTGAAAGCTGATTCCTGAACTTGACTCTGACCCTAAATGCTCAGCAAGGAGGCCTAATCTAAAACATGCCCGATCTTCATTTTAACAGGTCTTTGAAACCATTGAGAAGAGCTGCAGAAATGTTCCCTGAGATGTAAAATCTTTGCAAACTAGCACACAGGAGAGAGGGTGTGACCTCAGTCATCTGTATTCCCCCAACATCTGGCAGGACTTGGCTGCTGTCCCCAATACTTCCTTGCTGAAATTCCTGCCATACTCTGATCACAGATGCCACCCTCCTGGTCTATCCGCACAAATCAGCTCTGTGCCCCAGACTCTGTAATTCACCGTAAGTTCTATGTACATAGCGTTTGACAAACCAACTTCATGAAAAGGCAAAAGGAAAGCAGGGACTGGATCTTTCTCCTTAGGAGGATGACTAAACACTAAATATGTATTTAGTCTTAACCTTTCTGCTGAGTTCCAGAAGTATCTTTCTAAACATGTACTGAGTATGTCCACCCAGCACCCTGAACGCAAGCTCAAAACTGAACTCCTCTTCCCCTGATTCCACTCCGAGTGCTCTGGCCTGAACGCCTACTCAATATCTGTACTGTTACAATTACTCTCTCACTCATTTCTGTTCACCCCCTAACTCCTATACGGAGCTAGTTCCCTAAAATATGAACCCTGTTTGATAACTCCTGTTTCACATTGTAGAGGTGTCTACGTGTCTTGCTCCTTCACTGGAAAGAATAAAAAAGCGCATGATGAATTAAACAGGGAAATACTGTCAAGAAGTAAGTATCTATAAGGGGAAGTTCAAGTAAAGGTAGGGACACAAGGCACGGAAAGCTGCTTTGCCCTCAGGGAACATTCCAGAAGCTAGAGAATGAGCTTCAGTTTTCACAACTTCACAAAGACAAGCGTTAGAAGAGGAAATGCGGGCTGGCCAGGGTGAGGCGTCTGATCACAGACCTTCCCCATAATGTTGGGCTCTTCACTGCAGGGCAGGCCCGAAGCTAAAGCCACCCACATACAGCTGGGGCACAGGGGAAGTTACCTCAGTTCAGAAGAGAAAACCTGTCCCGAGAAGGTGAAGGACAAGAGACCCACTCACAGAGTTACAGCCCAATTTCCCATCTTTAGGATAATTAAACAAGCGAATAACCAGAAACAACCAGCCCCAGTCCTTGAATTTAGTTTAGAACAGTCCCAGACTGGTATTTCTTTAGACTTCAGGCAGAATAAGTGAATTCTCCCCTCATCACAGGCCTCCAAGAATTCTCACAAACATTAGTTTCCTAAGAAACACTAATGGCTCACAGTAAAGTAGATAAATAAAATAAAATCCCTAAGGACTCCAAGACCAAACAGCAGAGTAATGACCAAAGAGACCCACAAACACTTCAGATACTGGACTTACTAGACTGAGGATATGTAAAAACAACACTGTGCTTAAAGAAAGGAGAGACTATTGTCCTTTCATTGCCTGGTTCAAAAAGTCTTGGTTGAACCCCATGTGCCTCCTGTGGCACTCGCCTACAGTCACTTCTCACCCCTTGTGTTTTCACATATGTTAACACATTTCCCCTTCTGTTCTTAGGGTCTTACTGGAGTTGTGTTATGTTACAGACACGTTTTGTTTTTCCCACTGCCCTTGAGCTCTTGAAACCTTAAACCTCCCTTTTAAGAAAACACGTCTGAACGTGTCCCTCCTGTGCACACTTTCTACACCTGCTGAGTTAGAAAGACAGAGAACGCCTGCTGAGTTGGGCGGCTCCCCTATACATATCCCCTAATTAGTCTGTGGCCTCCCGAACACAAGCATGGCAGAGGACAGCATGGGGCTCCCAGCTTCCCGGGGCCCCAACTCTCTCTGCAAACCTGTCGGCTTTCTCACTGGCCCCTGCAAGGCCCACGCTTGTTTTCTCCTCTGACTCTTGCTCGGTCTGTGTTTCTTCCTCTAATGCTCATCCCTTCCTTCTACTCACTGAAGAGTAAGGTAACTGGTTTTGTTTTCGGATCCCACTGGGCACCACCCTGCACTGGGTTTACCTGCTGAGGGTCAGCACTGGGCAAGTGCATCTCAGCCACCAGTGTCAAGAGCTGCAGGCATATGTGTAGTCTCAGCGTGCACCTGCTGAGGGTATGTGGAACTGTGTGTGTGCACGTGTGCACAAACCTATAGGTACACACCCATACACGTGGCATATAGGCATGTACATAATGTGCACGTGTGTGAGTGTATATGTATAGGCACACATATATATATGTGTGTATGCATGCACACCTATGTGTATAGAGACATACATACACGTGGGCACCTATATGTAGATACATGTGTACATGTGACTATAGGTACACACATGTGTGTATATGTATGTGTGCATCTACATGTGTGTGCAACTATACAAATACACACATGTACACAGACACACATACTGCCAATCTTCCTGTAAGAGCCAGGAAAATAAGAGCAATGTCAAAGAAATGTTTACTTTAAAGAAATGTTCTTCAAATCTAGTGCTTGATAGAAATGATCTACGTTAGATGGCTAATTCTCACAGCAGAAGGGAGGCTGTCTACATTAAATTTTTACTCCTTTAAGACCAATGATAATAAGTGAGTGGTAGCCTGATTCTGTATGTTAAAAATGACTGACAGGTGGCTGGATTTCAAAGGACCACACAAGGGACATTTACCGAACATCCACTGTGTTGTGCTGGCCCCTAGTCTGAGTGCAGGAAACATACAGCTGAATTCTGCCTTCTAGGAAAGCAGAGAGAGGCCATCTTCTGTCATAATAAGGTGCTAAATGCTGTAACTTATCAGGCAGGGAACAGATAAGGCCAAAGCAACTGCCCCTGTGACAAGGGGGTAGAAGGAAGCTCCCCACAGGGATAAGTGGGATCCACAGAGGCCTCCACAGGGATAAGTGGGATCCACAGAGGCCTCCACAGGGATAAGTGGGATCCACAGAGGCCTCCACAGGGATAAGTGGGAAGGGCTTGAGGGGCGGGACAGGCAGGAGCACCCCAACTTGCAGAGACACCCAGCATGAAGCATGCGCTTGTGCAAGAGCCCTGCACGTTCATGACAGTGACAGTCTGAACACAGCCCCAGAGGGAATTCAGGCAAGTTTCAGCATTGGATCGAAGGAGTAAAGAAAAGTGCTTCAGGCCCAAAATGGGGGGAAAAAATTCTTAAATAGTCTTATTTTTCCTACTTGCAGCTCTGTGTTTCCTTCTAACCAGTACCAGTGCTCAAGTCCCTTCTGCCTTAAGGTAAAAACCTCCTTGTATCTCACACTCTGTTAAGCCACCGTGTACAAAGAGACTGAACTCGAAAACCTGGAGATTGTGCCAAAAAAAATTCTGTTTGTCCTACCTGAGCTGGCCTCCCAGTCCTCCCCTGAGGGGTGAGAAAGCAGCTGGTGTCAGGCCTCAGCTCTGAGCTGTGGAGTGCTGCCTGTTAGTGTCAGAGTTTATGTGCTTCCAGTTTACTTCACACAGAACTGAGGCACTTCATTCTTTCCTCTGGAAAATAAAATCTGTGGTGGGGAGTCCACGTCCTGCTGCTCCAGGCCACACTCTGGGGAGTAATACGCATGCTACTGGCACACGCTGTTCCCATACCTTGTCAGCTGGACGCCTGAGGGGGATTCTCAGGGACCCTCCAACCAGGGGAGAAATAGCTCCGCACAGCCAGGTCAGTCCCGCCAGGGTGTGAATTAGCTTCTGCTGACAACATGTAGCTTGTCGATGCTGATGTCCTCAAGCCACGCCAAGGTCAGCAGGCTCCTGTCTGACAATATGGCTGAGACTCTCACCACCCAGCCTGGACAGAGAGCCACACAGAACACTTTTACAAAATGCTATGACAACTTTCTTGTGTGAAGAAGTTCATACTTCTGGGTGAACCTATGAGACACCAGAGTTGCTTTTTCTATCAGAACAGTGATAGGGTGCATGGGCCTTCTCAGGGCCCCATATGATGACACAGATCGGCCAATGGATGGATTACTTTTCTCATCACACGCTTTCAATGTGATGATGACTTTCAGCTTTTACTGAAAGCTGTTCTTGGCTTCTGAAGCCCACAGTTCTGAGTCTCCTGTCTTCCTCCTCCTTTCTGAGCCCCTCTCCTGGTGACCTGCCTTACAGATGGCCTGCCATAATGGAACCTGCCAAGGACCAGCAGCCCTGACCACAGCCCAGCGGCTGACTGGCCCCGCCTGCTGACAGTTCCTCACCTCCCCATGCCTTGGGCTCGTTCTCTCCTGGCTTCCTGTCATCAAGTCACCACACAGCCTGCCACGGGCTGTGGTCATCCTGTTCACCATCCACACAGCCTGCCACGGGCTGTGGTCATCCTGTTCACCATGCTCCTTGTGGTCCCCACAGCGTCCTCCCAGTGCTGGCTCGCCTGCCACCCTCCTGGTCCCAGTTTGCTGTCACTGCCCTTCCCTGTGCTTTTTTTTAATTCTGACTTGAAACTGGACAAACGGAAGTTTTAGCCCTGAGCCCTCGACAAATCTCAAATACCACACTGCTTAGCAATCATAGCCGGTATCAGCACAGCCAAAGCCATTGTCCTAATTTTCCTAATTTTGTTCCTGATTTTATTCTATGTCATTTTCCTAATTTTTATTCCATGTTGGTGTTTTTACAGGACAAACTGATTATTACTCAAAAATCAAATCCAACAATTTTATTATTACAACAACTAAAAAAAAGAGAAAAAATGCCAACAAGTAACTGTGGCTCTTTTTTTCTGATTATCATATTGACGTTTAAAAATGTTTCATTCTTCCTGTTTTCAAATGCAGACTCTTATCTACAGCCCTTTTAAAAAATGCACATACAGGCACACATGCACACATATGTGGGACTCACAGACCCTGACGTCGGACTGTGGACCAGTCCCTCAGCTAAGCATAGGGTCTATTATCAGTTAATCTTTTCATGACAACTGACCACAGATAAAGGAAAGGATGAAGAGGGCCAGGAGAGAAAACTGGATAATTCTGTGTGAAGAGAAAATGATCCAGACTGATAAGACAGAATATAACGAAGAATATAAATCTGAATAAGAAATAGCAAAATATGTATCTAGTTAATGAAACTAAGTAAATGTCACTTAGGAGACTTTAAAGTCTCAGACAGGGACTGAGTGACTTTAAAGTCACACAGTCAAGGGTTGCAGGGAGGCAGGGTGAGGAGGAAGAGACCCCCCCCCCGCACCTGCTCTGCCTCAAGCAGAAAGATGGCCAGAGAAAATGCTATGTCAGACAGTGTAACAAAACTACTTTACAAATATACAGTAGGTTAGAAATGAAGGCAAGGAGCTTATGTTGAAAAATAATTTTTTTTATCTTTTAATTCCATTTTTCCATGAACTTCTTGAAGTCCCCTTGAATGTGACATACAAGTGTAGATGCATCATGTACACATGTATAATATAATGGAATATCATTTAGCAATAAAAAGGAATGAACTATTATACACGTAATACACATGGATGAATTTTAAAGTAATCAGGCTGAATGAAATAAGTCAGATCAAAAGAAAGTATGTACTAAATTATTCCATTTATATAAGTCTCTAGAAAATAAAAATGTGAGTTCTATAAACTAGAGTACCATAAATTAGAATAATGCTAACTGTGGCTGGGACAGGGCTCATGGCTTCTGGGTCTAGTGGCAAAATTCTATTTATTTCACTCATTATATACGCAGAGTATATAATGAATTATTTGTTAAACATAGTTTTCTGTATTTGTGCTTTTACAATAAAAACATTTTTTTAACCAAAAAAGAAAGTTAAGAAAACACTGGCTTGAGAGGAGGGGACACATACAATGTGACTGGACTTGTGATAGGCAGGCTTCCAACTTGTATTCCCAGGACTGTACAATACCAAGGAAGAGGAAACTGAAATGATATGTGGCTAAACTGAAAATGAAGTTAAACAGACTTGTTAAATGGTTGCAGCATTTAATGAACATTTCCTACACATTTGAGGGGAAGCTAGCTAAATGCTATCTGCAGTTGGGTGTGTGCCTGTGACCTTTCCGACACCATTGGGAGAACAGGCGGTGAGGTGGGCGGGGAGGCAGGGTGGGACCCACAGATGCCAGGGAAGCCAAGGAACAGACATTAATAAGCAAAGTCCACAGGCCTCGGCATCTCCCAGACAAACCTCATCCTGGGCCAGTATTTGATTAGGGTTAGAGTGGAGGTTCTAGAGTCTGGGTTCATGTCTGCTCTCTGCCCTGCTTTCCTATGATGTGGGGGGGCGGGGGAGGTGACATGAAATGTGCAAATTAAATAGGGTCATTTACATCTTGGCCATCAACAGTGCTTTTTTAGAGGAGGTTTAGTAATTATCAGCCTCATCTTGCAAAGCCAGAGAGTTGCTTTGCACATAAGAGGTGCACAACAGATGAACTTAGAGCAGAGATAATATGGAAATTGAGAGAAAACAACAAGCGTCCTTTGTCTGGAACCACCTGGTGTTAACTTGGCAGTGGTGTGATTCCTAGCCCTCGTTGTCACCTGTAGCTTGCTCACTCCATAATTCTGGGTAAGTTATTACTCCTTTGTGTGTCTGTTTCCTTGTCTGTAAAACAGGAATAAAGCATCCCCAAATCACTGGGCCGCTGTGAGCCAGGCAAAGAAAGCCTATTTTCAGCCAGCTACAAACTTATGGAGTATGTTGTGGGTTTGCCATCAGAAGTGACTTAATTATTAATAGAAAATATGTTTCCATTTTCAAAAATATGCACAGCCCTCCCCTGCATCCCCCCCAAATGCTACTTTAAGAGCTCGCTCTCAACTGGCAAATTGGACAAGTTGGCATTTCAGCTGCTTCCCTGCTCTCAGGACAAGACTTTAAAGCATGAGCTGGTGGATGAAACTTTAAAGCATGCAAGGGCACAGAGGCTACCTCTGAGGGGAGTTGGCAGAGGGAAGGAGGGTGGCCCTGAGGGATTGGGCATGTCGGGGGGGATGATGAGGGACAGCGAGTGCAGCCACCCAAAGTTAGAAATGATTCCCCCTCTGACAGCCGGACTGCACCACTGACACACTGTCACAGGAGGACCAGTGTGGGCCAGCATCTAAGGAGAACAAGGTGATATTTCCACATGTGGATGTGCAATGCCTGCCTTCCGCTTCTCCTGGGAAGAAACATTACCAAGCTATAATGACTGGATAGGCAGGACCACACCTCTCGGGCCTCCAGGCCCAGTTCCTGAACTTCTGCTGCAGGCACCAGACAACCCTGCATTTCTGAAGTTCAGGCAGAGAAGGACACACGTGTTTGTGATCTAATTCTGCCTTTGAAATATTTGGTGCATTGTGCTTTGGGTATTAGACTTGATGGCCTCTGAAGTAGGGGGTGCTCACAGATTTTTGTTTTTATTGTATTTTACATGGTTACATTCAGGGACTTAGGCAAATTCACACATAGGGATATGCCAATCAGTGTCCCAAATGTATTTTAAGGTAAGAATTTTGAGAGCTTGGGAGGAATATCCATTTGCATTACAGTTTCAGAGACTAAGCTTTAATTCTCAGAACGTATTAACTGGTCCCTGCAGCTCTGGCTGTGTCTGCTATTTATGGGCTTCTGTGGGACTCCAGAGATGTTCACGCAGGAAGTCATGGAAAACTGCTTGTTTCGGGGCTGACTCTCAGAAAAGTGGAGTGACCTGCTCCCATGGAAGAGGAAAAAGAGTACCGGAAGTATGTGAGAGCTCCAAGCAATTCAGAGACGCCTCCTTCTCCCAGAAAGTGAAAAGCCAAGCTTAGCTCTGCTCTCACGGGATGGCTCTGAGGAGGACACCCCCTATGACACAGTCTCAGGCCATCTCTACAAGGTATGACACAGTCTCAGGCCATCTCTACAAGGACCTGTCGACTGGCCAGGTAGCGCTGAGCTGCTCGACAGTCACTGACTGGAAACCTCTCAGAGTGGAGCAGACAGAAGCACACAGCAGGGTCCCGCCTGGAGGAGAAGCTGCATGCATGGCCCCATGAGCAAATAAGTTGTGCTTCGGGACCAAATTATTTTAACTGAGCTAGTGTGTGACCCAAGTCTGGTATCAGCAGAAAGGACCTAACTTCACACAGCCGACTCCAGAGCAGGTGACAGAAAGGAACCAGCACAATTACTCCGCCTTTCCTACTCTGTGGTTTCTCCCTCTCCCTCAGCTCACTATTGGCCCTCGGCCCTTGCTCTGACCCCAGCCCGTCTCCTGCAGACACAGCGAGGCTTCACTTGAGACAGAATAGGTCTTGGGTTCTGCCTGCACTCTGCACACAGACAGGAATTTGTGCAGGACCACATTGGGGGAGATGAAATACTTTAAGAGCAGTGTTTATAACCCCAGTCTGCAGATAACGAAAAATTAGCAAGGTTTTACATCAAGCTTTAAAATGAAAAATATCACCCGTCATTGGAAATACAGATTTCATCCCTTCTGCCCCCGGCCCTCCAGCCTTATTAGTGCTCCTTGAGATTTCTGAGTCACCACCAAAGGGGACCCATGGTGATATCTGGCCAACTCTTGCAGATTTGGAATTCTTAAGAAAAACAGACTTAGAAGGCTTCCTTTCAGAATTCCCTGAACCTCTCAGACAGTCTGGAACAGAAACCGTTCCAGAACCCTGAAACAGCACAGCTCCGAGTGCTACCGCCTTGAGAATTTTGCCCCTTGAGAATCTTAAGCCTGAAACTCCCAATCCTTTTCTTTTATTTGGTCCATGAAGATGGAGTTAACACAAAGCAAATTTTTCAGTTTTTCAGTCCTCATAAGGACAGTTTTTTGTTGTTTTTTTTGCGATTTTTGGCAGAGAATGGGTTTGAATCCGCCACCTCTGGCATATGGGGCCGGCGCCCTACTCCTTTGAGTCACATGCACCGCCCATAAGGACAGTTTTAATGCAGCCGCTGAGTTCACACTGGCCAGCAGGTCCGTCCACATGCCCAGGATTCCAGGACTGTGTGCTCAAAGGCTTGATTCACATCAGCAAGGAGAACAAGCTCATTTCTAATAATTGGGTTAAAAATAGATGTTCTTCATTGGAAAAGTCACCAAGACACACTCAAATACAATGCACACCATTAAAATCAGCTGCCTTGACCAGGTTCATTTCTATATTTAGTCTTATGCTGCCCCCCAAATAAATCAGGTCTATGCTGCCCAGGCCTACTGAAAGCAGTTTTAACAGACAGACACAGGAATATGAACCACAGACACAGAAGCACATGAATTGTAAGAAACTTTTCTGAAACCTATTGCTCTGGGCCTATCAAATAGAGTATTTTTGTTTCTTCCCTCTACTCTTAATCTTGGCCTTTATCCTAATATCTGATCTGGCATGTCTTAGAGCAGACTGTCCCAGGCACTGGGTCACTAATGCAAACATCAAAAGAGGCATCACGGCAGGTGGGAGTGCCTGAGTCCATCCTGTTGTGACACCATTTCTTGATGCTACAGTTTGAGCAGACCAATGTTTGTTGGTTGATACTTTGACTCCCAGGTCAGGACTCGATCTTGGTCAGGCATTTCCAACTGATAATAATCTTGTCTGCTACAAAAGGGCAGAGTCAAAGATCAACAGAGATACAGAAATGGGGAGTTCTGATAGATGATGGGAGAAAAAGCCTGGTAGACTTCATGGAGGTGGTAACATTTGAACTATGTCTTGCAGGATGAATAGGAGTTTTCCACAAGATCAAGTGGAGGAGATAGGGAAGATCTAGGCGCTTATAGGGGGTAAGGAAATCTGAACCATGGTGGGGAAGGGTAACAGCCAGGCAGTAGCTAGAGGTAGACATCAGCTTGGACGGAGAGCTTCTGCTGGGGATGAGAAGTGATGCAACAAAATCAGAGGCAAGAGTGACGCCAACCTCAGCCTGTAAGGAAAACCGTATGTGCTGAAATCATATTTTCTGAAAAAATGAGGAGATAACTCACAGGTCCTTTTGACCACCTCTAAATGCTTGATGAGCTGCTGTTCCAGTGAGGTGAACTCCGTCCTGCACAGGCCTCACAGTTGGAGCTGAGGCAAGCCCCGTCCTGCACGGGCCTCACAGTTGGAGCTGAGGTAAGCCCCGTCCTGCATAGGCCTCATGGTCAGAGCTGACACCTAGCCTAGTAACTGTAGGAGAAAGAACGACCCCAAATCACAATGTTATACCTGGAAGCCACTGAGGTAATATCCAACAGCTTTGTGGCTGATAAAAGTTGACTCATTTTAAGGAGCAGTGACTAATCCCCAAGACCCGTCGACTGATTAGTGTGAGAACAAGGGTGAGCCAATCCTCCTGCCTCCAAGTCCTATAGCCACAAGAGGTGCCCAGCAACACTGTGGCCATCTCAGGAGCAGGCTGTGGGTCTCTGGACACGTCCACTCACAGGCCAGGTGACCGCCTGTCTGGATGCTCCAGGGAATGTCTGTGGCGGCCAGGTGTTGGCATGCATGGTCTCTAAGGCTGCTCTCAGTCTATGATGCTGCCATTTAAATGAATGACTTGAAAATTAGGTCTGTGCCAAGAAAGCATAGGAAAAACACTGGAAGATACTGGCCTGGGGAAAGACTTCATGAAGAAAACTGCCATGGCAATTGCAACAACAACAAAAATAAACAAATGGGACTTCATTGAACTGAAAAGCTTCTGTACAGCTAAGGAGACAACAACCAAAGCAAAGAGACAACCTACACAATGGGAAAGGATATTTGCATATTTTCAATCAGACAAAAGCTTGATAACTAGGATCTATAGAGAACTCAAATTAATCCACATGAAAAAAGCCAACAATCCCATAGATCAATGGGCAAGAGACATGAATAGAACTTTCTCTAAAGATGACAGACGAATGGCTAACAAACACATGAAAAAATGTTCATCATCTCTATATATTAGAGAAATGCAAATCAAAACAACCCTGAGATATCATCTAACCCCAGTGAGAATGGCCCACATCACAAAATCTCAAAACTGCAGATGCTGGCGTGGATGTGGAGAGAAGGGAACACTTTTACACTGCTGGTGGGACTGCAAACTAGTACAACCTTTCTGGAAGGAAGTATGGAGAAACCTCAAAGCACTCAAGCTAGACCTCCCATTTGATCCTGCAATCCCATTACTGGGCATCTACCCAGAAGGAAAAAAATCCTTTTATCATAAGGACACTTGTACTAGACTGTTTATTGCAGCTCAATTTACAATCGCCAACATGTGGAAACAGCCTAAATGCCCACCAACCCAGGAATGGATTAACAAGCTGTGGTATATGTATACCATGGAATACTATTCAGCCATTAAAAAAAATGGAGACTTTACATCCTTCGTATTAACCTGGATGGACGTAGAAGACATTATTCTTAGTAAAGCATCACAAGAATGGAGAAGCATGAATCCTATGTACTCAATTTTGATATGAGGACAATTAATGACAATTATGGTTATGGGGGGGGAAACAGAAAGAGGGAAGGAGGGAGGTGGGTGGGGCCTTGGTGTGTGTCACACTTTATGGGGGCAAGACATGATTGCAAGAGGGACTTTACCTAACAATTGCAATCAGTGTAACCTGGCTTATTGTACCCTCAATGAATCCCCAACAATAAAAAAAAAAAAAGAAAAAGAAAAAGAAAATTAGGTCTGTGGAAAGTAGAGCTCTAATATTCACTAGAGAGAAGTCTAGAAATTCAGGAACAATGACTGGAATGAGAAGAAGGCGGGGAAAGCTTCATGGTTTCTTTAGAATCCATCGTGTCACCACTGCTGCCACCGTCTTGGGGCTTCGCTCCCACACCTCATGGTGGCAGGAGACAGGAGCATGTTGGGTGGGGACAAAGCTTCCTTTCTGTTTTGGTTCCTACCCTGCCAACTAGAAACTGTGACGTCCCCACAGAAAGGCACTAAGTCCATATGGGTGTGTCCAGAGCCACAGCAGTTTCCTGCACCAGAGCCACGACAGTTTCCTGCACCTGGAAACTGTCTCAGAGCAGATTATAATAATAAACTCACAGCATTTTCATTCACTTTGGTCTATGCCAAGAAAAGACTCACCCGCTTCTCTTCCCTCCACCTACACCCGCCACACTTAAAAATCCTATATGCCCTTTAGGAATTCAGCTGTTTATGTGGCCGACAATCGTAGGAAAAGGGCGGAATTGCTTACCTCACCATTCCTATCTAGATCCTGAAAATCCATTTAGAAGAATGTATAGTACAGGATTTCCCTCATCGCCAGAGAACCGTAGACAGCAAATTCATTAATTCAAAGCTCTTTTCTGGCTCTGGGTGTGTCCGTTCTTTGAGAAGGAGATTATGACCTGTAGTGAGCAGGAAGTCAGCCTACAGAACCCAAACCCAGTTCTGCAGTGTGAGCTGGCTCTGAACCTGCGGCTAAGCTAATACAGGCCAAGGCCCTACATGGCTGGTACCAGGGTATGACGCTGGCTTTACTTACGGGTCATCCCACGCCCCCAAGTACCTGTTCTCACTTGTGTTACCATGAGCCCTCTTGGGTGGAATTCCTGGTCTGTCCCTGTCCTCACATCCTCTTTCCCTCCCAAAATGCGGAGTTCCTTACCTCAGGCATTACAAGACAGTGATGCTTGGTACAAATTGGGGTCTAAATTATTTTGATTGAACAAAATCATTAAGTCAACAACTTGAGGTTATTTCAGATTATAAGTGATCAAATACAAACTCCTGCATGTGGCTTGTTAGGAAAGAAAGGCAGACCCGACTCTCCATGGGTCCCCAAACTTTTTTTTTTTTTTTTTTTTATTGTTGGGGATTCATTGAGGGTACAATAAGCCAGTTACACTGATTGCAATTGTTAGGTAAAGTCCCTCTTGCAATCATGTCTTGCCCCCATAAAGTGTGACACACACTAAGGCCCCACCCTCCTCCCTCCATCCCTCTTTCTGCTTCCCCCCCCCATAAACTTAATTGTCATTAATTGTCCTCATATCAAGATTGAGTACATAGGATTCATGCTTCTCCATTCTTGTGATGCTTTACTAAGAATAATGTCTTCCACTTCCATCCAGGTTAATACGAAGGATGTAAAGTCTTCATTTTTTTTAATAGCTGAATGGTATTCCATGGTATACATATACCACAGCTTGTTAATCCATTCCGGGTCCCCAAACTTTTTAAACAGGGGGCCAGTTCACTGTCCCTCAGACTGTTGGAGGGCCAGACTACAGTTTGGAAAAAAAAAAAAAAAAAAAAAAACAACTATGAACAAATTCCTATGCACACTGCACATATCTTATTTTGAAGTAAAAAAACAAAATGGGAACAAATAAAAATCACGCGGGCTGCAGTTTGAGGAACCCTGGAGAGCGATGGAAGAGACAGAGACCCCGCCACCCTCCTCTGCTGACACTAGAGTCCATTTCCACATACCTTATAGAGAAAAGTGCCAGATGTAAAATCATAATTCATAAAACCTGTGCATAGGATTTTAACTAGAGGCAAAGAATCCCAACATCTTATGAGGGAATGAAGCAGCGACCTCAGGAGCATGGGGACCCGCTGGTGAAACTCTCGGGTGAAGAGATGCTTCTACTTGAGAGCAAAGATGGGGGCTTTGGAAAACTCTGTGGGAAAAACATATTCCATGGAAATGTGTCTTCAAAAATTTCCGTATGAAAAAGTAAACTACTTCTTCCCTCACAGCAGGAAAGGCTTGAGACTGCAACTTTGAACAGGTAGGCACCAAGGTGCTTTTCTGCGCACGAAGGGCACTGCGCACTTTCCTTAAAAACCTATTTATACATGAACACTTAGGGCATTACTGAACTGGAGAGCTAGAGAGAAGTGAAGTGTGTTTTCAATCTTCTGACCTGAGAAACCCATTTGCACAGGCCTGGCCCACTGACCTGCAGTATCTTCTGATGAGAGATTCCACATATACACAAGTGGGGGATGTGAGAAGGGAAAAAACATTCAAAAATGTTTTAAATTTACTGTTCATGGTTACAAGTTTCCTTGGGAGATATGATATTCTTTTCTCTAATCTAAAAAAATAGTTTGGACTAACCTCAAGAAAGCTGGGTTTTAACGTTTCTCAGACTGTTTCCAAGCAGACTAAAATACCAACAAATGATATCCACGGGGAAGGCCTACAGCTCACCGCACTTGCATGACTCATGCTGAGGACCCTATACGCCACGATGCAGTCACAGAGCACACATGTGACAGCAGCAGATGCTTCACAGAGGCTGCCTGACCTGGGGTCACTGCAGAGAAAGTGATGTCAGGGAGAGGAGAACCAGCATGAGGGGCAGGCAGAGCCTCACACTCGTTTGCGATCTGCGGGAAAAGCATTCTGGTGGCGGCTTCAGACACTCCAGTTGGATCAGTGTCTGAGCCAACAGTTTCAGGCACTTACTCAAATCCTCTTCACAGCAACAGCTTTTGAGCCTGGAAAGATGAGTTGCAAACTTTTTTTTTTTTTTTTTAATAAAATAATGGAAGGAAGGAGCCATCAGGATAGTTGAGCTACCCTTACTCAAAGGGTCCCAGTTAGAGAATGAATTGCATGTAGCTGAAAGTGCATTGTAAATGGCCCCTATGATGAAATAATGTTTGTGAAAAGTTCTGATGATACCAGTTCCTGCTCATACTGTTGCCACCACTTAAATCCTCACTACCATCAGCAGCAGTGGCAGGCGGGTCCCTCCTGCGCCTCGTGAGGCCTGGCCTGCAGAGGCACCTCTTGTCTGTCCTGAGACCGACTTCTTTCTATCAACAAAAGATAACGACGCTTGTCTGAATCACAGAAATGGCAATAAGTAAACTAATAAATGTAAGTCATTCTCATAACAGAATATTTACATCACATCTTAAAGTTTCCATTTTACTCCAAATCATCACATGGGCATCTGAGGCAAGGGTGCTAATATGCTACCCAGTCAGTAATGATCATAACCAGGTCATCAGTGATTCAGTGCATGATTTTTTTTTTTTGTAGAGACAGAGTTTCACTTTATGACCCTTGGTAGAGTGCCATGGCACTCCAACTCCTGGGCTTAAGCGATTCTCTTGCCTCAGCCTCCCGAGTAGCTGGGACTACAGGCGCCCACCACAAGCCTGGCTAGTTTTTGGTTGCAGTTCAGCCGGAGCCAGGTTTGAACCCGCCACCCTCGGTATAAGAGGCCGGTGCCTTACCGACTGAGCCACAGGCGCCACCCCAGTGCATGATTTTTTTTTGCAATTTAGCCTTTCAAGCTTTTGTGCTAAGACTTACTTCTTTTGCCTTAGAAACACAATACACTGGAATTTAGAAGTCATCTATCACCTCTCACCTTGCAGATAAGCAAGCTGAGGAAATAGACATTTCCAGCTGGCTGCTTTTCACAGCACACTCCTTGAAAGGTTGTTAACAGTCATGGAATTTCTTTCCTGCCTTCCACCCTGCTTTCCTGAACACCTCACAGAGGCTGCTGTCCCCTGCTGGGGGCCCCTCTTGGCATGCCCAAATGATGGTTCTCAGCCTGCCAGAGTTCCCCAGCACTGACAGAACCGATCATGCTTTCTTTTTCTTCCTGAGACACTTTCCTTACTTGGCACTTGCTCTTCTGGGCCTTTCCAGCCACCGGGCACTGCTTTCTTCTCAGTCCTCTGATTGCTGGTGAGCCCAAGGCCCAGGCACAGAGCTTGTCTCTGACGTCTTCTGTGACATGGCTTCAGTTCACTTTGCCTTGTGTTTCTAGCTGCATACCTGACATCTCCATACAGAAATCTATAGAAGCATCTCAAATTTAACACAGCCACAGACCTCCCAGTTCTCTTCTGCCTCCCAAATTGTACCTCCCTCACCATGCACCGTGTGTATAAATATACCATTGTCCCTCCAGTTCTTAGACCAAACACAGTAACTATCCTTGATTTTCTTTTACATTCTAGATTTTACCCATTAGAAAATTCCATCATGTACATCTTGAATCCCCATCACTTCTTTTTTCCCTTTTTCAAAAGGAGGTCTTTTCCTGTACCCTTCAAACACCACAAACAAGTCTAGAAACCATCTAGCATCTTGTCGGTGTCACTGGATAGTACCCAGGTCTTATTCATCAGGCTGCAGAATCATTCCTTTTTCAGAGACCCAGATGCCACCCCAAAACTTTCTATATCCTTGTTTTGAATTTCTGTGACTTGCCAGATCTCAGCAGCTGAATTTGAAGCAAGTTCACTGTCATTTCCTTCCAGGATCAATTCATCTTTCTGGACTTGAGATACAGAACAAGCAACACCTGGCCTCCTCTGAACCCTACAGATGGACTTTTCATCCAATAAATTTGATTTCAGTAAGCAGCCCACCCCTGCATGACAACATGGATGGAGATGTGAGCACTGGGACCTCATGTGACACAGAAGCCTGGCACCCTTGGTCACCAGAGGCCCGACCCACACGGCATCAACAGCAGCCTTCCCATGTGTTAGCTAGGAGACTCTTCTTTTACTTCCCAAGGAGACTGAGTTTGAGGCTGATGTGACTGACATCTTCTCACAGGCTTCCCTGGGAACCATCAGCTTGATGTCCAAGGGCCACTGCTGGTCAGTCATCCTCGCAGACACAGTGCCCATCACGTCTTGCCACCTCCACTGTCCACCTCCCGCACGAGCCTCCATCACCTCTGGCCTGAACGACGGGGATCTACTCAGTGGTCTCACCCTCCTTCTCGCTACCGCTGGACTGTCCTCCATGCCACGGCCAGAGAGCTACTTAAAAAATTAAGTGTGATCGTGTAGCTCCCTTGTTTGGAATTTTCCTGTGGCTTCCCATCATGCACTGAGTGCACATCAGGCCCCTAACTGGCCTGTAGTGTTGGTTTATTTCTCCAACCACTTTTTGCGCCCCCACTGTGCCCCCCAGCCAGTGCCTCCCTCTCCAAGTCAAATTTCTCTCAAATGGGGCTTGTAAACTCGATCTTTCTTTGCTAGGAAGTTCTTCCCCCAGATCTCCACATGGTTTGGTCTTTTTGTATCACTCAAGTCCCTGCCCATATTTCACTTTCCTGATTCCCTATTTATAAGAGACCCCTCTTTTCCACTGCCGTTCTCTCCTAGGGGTGTCCAACCTGTACATGTGGCTAATTTGAGGCCTGTTTTATCTGTGGTGTCAGATACCAGGAAAATGATGCACAGACTTTTTTCTTTTTGCTCATCAGCTTTTGTCAGTGTTTGTGTATTTAACATGTGCCCGAAAACAACTCTTCTTCCAATGTGCAGCAGACACCCTCTGCAACCCTTCACACTGGTTTTTAAGTTCTTACTAATATCCAACTTTATGTTGTTTAATTTTGTTTACCTCTTGACTGTCTTCCAGATTAACCCACAAGGAGGGAAGAGCCTCTGTCTTTCTCATTCCTGTCCTGTCTCCGTGTTGGGACAGTGCTTACGTGGCTCCCAGGACACACACAGCAAACACTCTTAGAATATCAATATGGTGTGTATATAAAGGAAGGGCCTGGAGCAGAACATGAGATGGGAACAATGTATTTCACTCTGAGGTACTCTATCTAAACTCACAATTGTTTTTCTTCAGACTGTTCCCATATAGACATCATCACCATGTAACGAGCTTAAGAAGCACCAGAATAGAAAACAATAGTCAACATAACTTAACAGTATCTGGAAAGTAATATTTGCAAAGCCACAATTATGATCTTATCACAGATTTATTCTGGAAGATGTTAATCGTAATTTTACCATATAGCTCTGGGGAAGATGCGTTCCCATCAGCTCCCTTAAATTAACATCAGCCATTACTTTAGGCATGAAATAAGCTGTGTGACAGAAGGAAGTAAGCTGAGAGGGAGACTCATGTGCCAGGATGAATGCAAGGATGACTAAAACTTTAAAAAACACAGAATGGAACAGCACTGACATTTTGCCAAAAGAAGTTAGCGGGAGAAAAAGGCACTTCGAATGCAGATTAGCATTAGTGATTTCTCAGAGCTTTTGTTATAGATCTCAATTTTCTCCAAACAACAAAGGAGAAAAGCATCCATGCACCTTTCTTAAATTTATACAAGGACAATTACTATATTCTTTAAATATTCAAGGGAGATAAAATTCTAATTAAACAAAACAGCTTTGGACTTTGTATTTTTAGGTTTCTGACTTTTTTTCTTTTAAAGTGTTTGCATTATTGTACTATTATATGCCATATGATATACACATGTTGTATAACATATTGCCCCCAAACTTACTGGCTTAAAACAACAATGAATATTAATTATCTCTCATAGCTTCTCTGGGGTGTGGATATTTCGGGCTGGGCGGGGGGTCCTCACAAAATGGAGGCTGATACGGAGGCTGAGTGGGAGGCTGCCCTACACTTTCAGACCAAGCTCTGTCACACTTTTGCTGTGCTCAGGTTATACAGGCCAACTCTGAGTCAACCATGGTGTAAGCGACAGAAACCAGAAGGCGAGGTTCATGGGGCCACCTTGAAGGCTGGTTTGAACAGAGCTGGTGTGAGCGCCTTCCTGTCAAGTCCCTCCTGGCTCAAAAGGAAGAAAAAGAGGGAGGGAGGGGAAAGGGAAGAAGGTCACTGGTAGAACTCTTGAGCTATCTGAATTTGAGGCCAGAATAGGGTCTCAAATGTTAAAAGAATTAATTCTATGTTTATATGCACCTCACTTCCTCCTTCTACTTAAAATGACAGAGTAAATTGGGAGTTAGTCTACTAAGAAGTGAAGCTGGCAGAATCTAATCTAGCATTAGCAGTTTCTCAATAGTCAAGTGGTCACTGTATTTCCTCCGAGAATGAGTGATCAGAGTGTTCTTAACTTCAACTAAGATTTGTCAAAATCCTTTCTCTGGCTTGCCTGCTTCATTGCCTCACTAATGCGCCACTCATGTTTTAGAGTTTGTTTTACCCCCGTGAAAGCTCTACTGAGCGCAAGCCTAAGCTCTTTCCCCTGCTCTTCTTTCTTACACTTCTCACTCTCTAAATCTCTCTTCAACATTATTTTGTAATTATTTACCCTGCATATTTTAAGAAGACTTCATATACTAGAATTAGGAATTTAAGTTTTGTAGTCAACTCCGAGTCATAAATATAAATGGCAAAAAATTACTGTATTTTCAAAGTTTATGTAAAGATGCTGACACTGCCATATTCATGGAATAGTTATCAGCAATAACTATCATGTGAAAACAGAAAAGACAATTTTTTGAAAAAAAAAAAAAAGGCACAATTCCACCTAATCTCAGAACACAGGACTTCAAAAGTCCAATAGATTTTATGCATCTTTGACAGACCTGGAGCAGTAATGTCTGGGTTAGGTTTCTAATACAGATGCAAGAGAAGTGTCCTTGTGCTTTCTGTCTGCCTGATTGTGGTGGCTAAGAATTTTCACAACCCAGAAATAACCTTCCTTGTAAATAGTATTACCACCTGTGGGTAAGACAAATATCATCAAGAATTCCAATACTCTAAATGATCATGACTGCTAGAACAAGAATAATTATTTTTGCCACTGATATTTTGCCTATAGTTTAATATTATTCCAGAGTCTTCACCACCACGCTGCCACTCAGGCATTGGGAAAACCCAGGTTCTTTTCTCATCCGTTCCCACGTCATATTCCCCATCATGATCAGCTTTCAGAAAAGCTGATTGTAATTGTTTCTTCAGAAAAGAGAAATATGGATGAGGGATGAAGGGACAGGAGAAAACGCTAACATCATGTGAAGCCAGAGAATTTGGGTCCTGGGCCCTGGCTGGGGTGGTGGTGATGATGACAGTGATGACAATGAAGATACACAGCTGCTATCAATTTTAGCCTACGGCCTGAACACCAGGCCGTAGGCTAAATGCCTTGCATAAATTTTTCTCTAACATGATCATCTCGATATCCACAGTGCCCTTGCTGTTCTTTTTTTTGTAGAGACAGAGTTTCACTTTATTGCCCTCGGTAGAGGGCCGTGGCCTCACACAGCTCACAGCAACCTCCAACTCCAACTCCTTAAGCGATTCTCCTGCCTCAGCCTCCCGAGTAGCTGGGACTGAAGGCGCCCGCCACAACGCCCGGCTATTTTTTGATTGCAGTTTAGCCGGGGCCGGGTTTGAACCCGCCACCCTCGGTATATGGGGCCGGCGCCCTACCCACTGAGCCACAGGCGCCGCCCGCTCTTGCTGTTCTTATCTTACAGGTGGTGAGGGTGAAGCTCAGAGGGGTGAGGGACTGCCTCACTCAAGATCCTTGCCAAGCTAGAGGACGGGGTCATGTCCCAACAAATCCATAGTAAGCTGAAAATACCATAAGTTGAAAACGCATTTAATACAACTAACCTACCACCATCATCACTCAGCCTAGACTGCCTTAAACCTGCTCAGCCATTAGCCAACAGTTAGACAAAATCACCTAACACAAAGCTTATTTATATTAAAGCATTGAGAATCTTGTGTGATTTATTGACTATACTGCAAGTGAAAGACACAATGGGCCATACGGGTGCTCGGACTGCAGTTTCCCTGGACTCATGCTGCCTTCACACCACCATGAAGTGAACAACATTGTAATTTAGACCCCCAACAGTGTGTACCACCCTGTTCCCCTCCACAAGATGACATCTGCTGAGCCACTCAAGCTTTATGTGACCTCTTGCCTAAAATAATGGTGGTGTTGGGCCAGGTGGCCTCTAAAGTACCATCTGGCTTTAAAATGTCATGACTCCTTTGATCTCTGTTTGAGGCCATGGGACGGGGCTTGTGTGTTTCCAGCACTTCATCTTGTCTCTCTTGGGTTTTGCTCCATATTCTAGAGACACTGCAGGCAAGTCTGTAACTGTAAGAACGGGGGTGGGGGGTGGGGGGATAGAGGCACCCTGCAGACATAAAGACAGGCCCGAGCAGACATACTTACCTCACTGGTCCCCACTCCTCATATTCTCCAGCAAGCCAACAGGATGCAGTGAACAGGAGTGGAAAGGAGAGGGGCTGCCCGGGAGTCACCTGTCAGCAGCACTCTCTTCCCAGACATGTAGGGTTCTAGACTAGATACCCCGCTCACTCCAGAAGTTGGCTTTTCACCTTGGAGAAGGAAATGCTGATTACGATGACTAAGGTCATGTGCTACCCTCTGAGTTGGGGAACTTTCCTGAGCAGAAGATCCCACCTTGACATCTGTCTGCTCTTCCCTCTTTCCCTACTTTGCCAGGGAGAGCAAAGGCAGAGCACCCCACTAGGCTTTCCAACTCACGCTTCCCTCTGGGGTTCCCCTCTATCTACAGCAAAGATTGTTCAGACAATGGAAATAAATTCTACTCTGGTGCAATTTGGAAATTTCCGAGTTTCCCTTATTTATTTTGTGCTTATTTTGGAAAATCTGGGAGATGTCCACAGGTACACGGAGGTCTCCTGAAGGATGCTATTAAATGATTACAGAACTGACTTTCATTAAAGTCCAACTGCAAGCTAGCACTGACTCTCAGGCTCCATGCCAGGCCTGACCAAAAAAAATACGAAGAAAATAAACAAGAACAGCAAGTCAGAAGGCCCAGTCAGCACCTTATTCAAACTGCATCTGTAGCAGAGATGGGGTTAACATCTCCAGCCAAAGTTCTAAGTTTAACTTTAAGCTACTCATAGACCTTAAATCATGAAACTGTTCACTTGGTAGGAATTGAAAAAAATCACAGAAGTTGAATGGAATTTTCAGAAAAGGAGTGCCTGCCTTGTGATGATAGGTCAGGAAAGTGAACCATGTTCAAATTACAAAATTTTACAAAATATTCACTGTGTTGGCCACCTCTTTGTAACATTTTGTGATGAATGTTTTGTAAATAAAAGTTTATTTAGCTACAATTTTCCATTTTCTTCCTATGGTGACTTCAGAGGCAACTTATAGGTCACCTTGTAGGAAGTTACTATCTGAAACATCAGAGAGACTTTGAAAAGAGAACTCCTGGGGTGGGTACATTCAACTGTTCCTGTCCTCATGGGGGCATGCTTGTCCCTTTAGTCAAAAGAATTATTGATAAGATAAGAGAATATCTTAATACTGCCATAATTTTTTAAACAAGGCTAGACTTAAAACATACAGTCTCCTTCTGAAAGTGACTTGTTTCAAATATGCCCTTTCCTTCCCTAGGGACAAATTTGGGGTCTATATTGAGCCAGAGATCAGAGAGTTGAGATTATCTCCTTTGAAGGTTTGGCAAAAGCTGGAGCTGGGAGAGTGGAGCCAGCCTTAGTCAGGTGCAGAAGACAGATCTGTTCAAGACACACTGGTATGGGGGTCAAGGAGGACCTAGTGACACCTGCCAGGTGGCTGCCAAGAAACACAATCCCCATGTTCAAGCCCATGAAATCCTCTGAGGAGAAAATTCCAGTCTCATATCACCACACTGCTTCCTCAGAAGGCCCCAGGACAGCTGAGCACATGAGGCTACTGGGCAGCAGGGGCCCAGGCTATGGACCTGTAGCTTTTACTCACTTTGTAAAGACAGAAACCCAGTGAAGCCAGGACACAGTGAAATGAAGCCACCAGCCCTTGTGTCCTGGTCTTAGGGCACTGAGCTTTTGTGCACATCTGACAGATGGAAAAACAAAGACAGCTATTGCTTCAGTCCCCTCCCCAACTCATCTGCAGTGTTTCTGTTCACTCTCCAAGATTTGTCCAAGGTGAGCTTTCTAGGGCCACTGAATTGCATCAGAAGTGGCGCTCACGTTCCACGTTTTTGCAGAATGAATTGCTCCTCCCTCCATCATTCTTATCAGATCACTCACATGCTCACACACACACTTACACATGAACGTGCACACACGCATGTATCACATGTGCACATGCTCAAATACACACTCATGCTCACACGCGCACACATATACTCATGTACACACACATTCACAAGCACATACTCGCTACACACACACACACCAAAAAAAAAAAAAATATAAGGAAGACATTTTTTCCAGAATTTGGACCTCCTCAGTAATTCAGGAGCCAGCGACATACTAGAGATAAAGACAAATTAGAATAGTTTTCTCAACTGTCACTGTTCTTTTTATAAATTCTTCCATTTTTGGTGTCTCAGACACATGACAGCAGGGTCTTGAATCAGAGCTATCCACCACCCAGAGTTTGATCTGGTCAAACGGAAATGAGCCATACATAAGGACAGATCATGAAGCCAGTGGGAAACATTTAGAACTTGGGATAAAGTTAATCAAGCCCATATCACACTTAACATTCTTCTGTATTAAGCAAAGGTCACTTCCTTCAAGATACTATTTTGAGCAAATATGATTTCTGCAATTTTGCAAGACTGAAGTTAATTAAACAGCGTAGCAAAATGGGAAACAGATGTCATGGGAACTTTTTAAAAGATTTTAATGACATTCAGCCTGTTTTCTTAAATTCATTTGCAGTTGCTGTTGTATCCTGCACTTAAGTTCATGAGTGGTTGGAATGGGAGGATTTATATCAATTTCATATGACAGGCAGGGGAAAAGCTATTCAGAGAAAAGAGCTGTTAGAAGGGCCTTGCAGAGATGTTTTTCTCCACAACCTGACCAGCTCATTTGGTTTAAACTCTTGAACTCTTTAAAATTAACGTTTTCCATCTTTCAAAGGAACTTTCCATACCACCAACTCTGATGCTAGCATTTTTTTTTTTTCCTTGAGACAGAGTTCTACCTCATGCCCCGAGCAGAGTGCAATGGTGTAGCTCACAGCAACCTCAGAGTTGGGCTGTGAGCATTCTGCTGCTTCGGCCTCCGAAGCTGCAGGGATTACAGGTACTTGCTGTGGTGCCTGGCTGGGTTTTTCCATTTTTTTCACGAGTTGGGGTCTCACTTGCACTCAGACAAGCCTCAAACTCCTCAGCTCAAGCAATCCTCACAGTGCTGGGATTACAGGTGTGAGCCACTACGCCCAACTTTGATGCTAGCTTTTAATGGTCCTTTCTGGGACTCTCATGCTCAGTTATCCTGAAAGTATCTGCTAGGTTGACTAAGAAACTTAATATCTGTCAACTCTAGCTTAGACAAAAATCATAGCATGATGAAAGGTTTGGAGATGAAAGTCACAGTTAATCAAATGTAGGCATCCATGGTTTGGTTTTTAATGTATTTTTTCAAACCTTTGGGTAATTTTATATCCTAAATTCAAAACTATAAGGTTCTCTTTAAAGAATCAAAATGTCAGCTCAGCACCCGTAGCAGTGGTTACAGCACCAGCCACATATACCAAGGGTGGCAGGTTCGAACCTGGCCTGGGCCAGCTAAACAACAGTGACAACTACAACAACAACAACAAATGGCCAGGCATTGTGGTGGGCACCTGCTTGGGGGTTGAGGCAAGAGAATCTCTTAAGCCCAAGAGTTTGAGGTTGCTGTGAGCTGTGACACCACAGCACTCTACTGAGGGTGACATAGTGAGACTCTGTCTCAAAAAAAAAATACTCCAAAATGTCAAGTTAGACTGGAGGGATGATGAAACAGCCTTACTTTCTTAACAAAATATATTCACAGAAGGAAAACGGAGAATAACCAAGTAGGAATTACAGTCTTGTCACTATTTTTCTTCTTTTGTAATTCACCTTTTAAAATATCTCTTAAAATGTTCCCTGGTGTTAGAAGCCACCTAATCATTACTGACATATGTCCCAAGGAGTACCACAAAATTTACAAGGACAAATGCTTTTTATATAGTAAGCTCAACTATCTACTAAAATGGCATGTGTCATTTGTTTCAAGACCCTGCTGACATGGTAAGTAAGAGGGAGCAATGGACTGTCATGCTGCCTGTTGTTCATAATAGCATCCCTGCAACCTGCAGGGAGGTGGGCTGTGGACAGGCCACAGCTTCTGTGCTGGTTACCAACACAAGGGCCTCTTCCTGGCCTTGACTCTTATTTTACTGATATGCATAAAATATTTGTGCATGTTTGTGGGGAACATGTGAATGCACAGGATGCACAATGATCAAGTCAGGGTGCTCTGGGTATTCATGGCCTTCAGTGTTTGTCATTCCTATATGTCAGCAGCATTTCAATTCTTCTCCTCAAGCTATTTTTACATGTATAATATATTGCTGTTATCTACAGTCACCTTGCTCTGCTACTGAACCTAAGAACTTGCTCCTTCCACTTAACTGCATGGCTGAACAGACAAGCCCAGCCTCAGAGAATAGGGCACTTATCACAGTGCTTGGTGGGCACAGAAATTAGTATAGACACTATGGAAAACAGTATGGAGATTTCCCAAAAAACTAAAAATAGAACCAGCAATCTTACCATGGAGTATTTATCCAAAGGAAAGGAAATCAGTATGTCAACCCATACCCCTCTGTTGGTTGTTACATCACAATAACAAAAACACTGAATCAACCAATTGTTCACTGGCAAACAAGTGGATGCAGAAAACGAGGTGAGCGTGGACATAGCAGAGTACTGTTTGGCCAGGACAAAGAATGAAGTGTTGTCATTTGCAGTAACGTGGATGGAACTGTTTCACTCATTATAATAAATGAAACAAGCCAGGAGCAAAAGACAAACATCTACCACTATTCATATGTGGGGGCTTAAAAAGTGGGTCTCATAGAGGTGGAGAGCAGAATGACAGACACCTGTCTAGATTTTACACGTAGACGTCTTCTGCTCTTTTTTTCTAAGACAGTTTTACAACTTAAGCTATGTATTCAATACAGACTGTACAGTACTTAGGAATGTTGCCATTTACAACTTGAAATATGCCTAGGCTTTAATATAAAAAATACAAAAGACAACGAAAACCAGAATAACTGATTTGCTCTTAGTGGAACAGGTGTGAATGTGAGTCTCAGAAGGATTAACGCAGGGAGGGATGGGAAGCAGAGTGGTCAGTCTAAATGTGAGTGCTTGGGAGATGTCCAGGCCCATGACAGGGTGGGGGCATTAGAAAAGGAAAAGAAGAATTCATGAGAAACAAACTAAAAATTATCAGACACAGTAACTGCCCACGACACTTGTGCACACAAGTTCCATGCACCTGCCCTTTGCCCTCTCATGTCCCTGATCTGCCCCCAACCCCATAAGTGATCAAGTCACAAATGAGGTCACGGTTAAAGAAAGTGACTGTGGAAGCATAATTGATTCCAAACCCTAACTAATAACAAGCTTTAAGTTCTCCTTTTCCCAATCCATTTCTGGCCACAAATCAATGAAAAATGAAAAGTGACATAGTCTTGAAAGTTGAGGGACAGGACAGAGGTAATGTGGTTTTCCAATGAAAAAGAGTGGTCGGATTCCTTCCATGCTTGGAATTCACAGAGATACTCCTCGGAGCATACTTCTCAGCTCAGGAGATGTGCTGGGAGGCAGATGAGCCACTCAGCTAGTGTGTCCTGCTCAGCATGAAACCACTGCCACAGCCTCTCAGCAAGTCACCAGGTCCCGTCCTTAGCCTTTAAAGCCACAGCACCGAACTACCAACAAGTTGTGCCCTTGCAAGGGTTAGAGGTATGGGCTGAGTTATTCCTTCTTTTTCTTATTTGGTCTTAATCTGTTCATGACTAACAGAGAGTCTCTGCAGACACAGGGAACAAAAAATTCTACCAAACATGTTCTCTGCAAAGCTAAGAACAGTAGCTGACCACCGCTTCACACTAACCTCATCCCTACACTGACTACCTCCTTAAGTTGACCTAATATCATTTTTTTAATTACTTTTTTAAATTTCAGGTTAAAGTGAGGGTACAAACAACTAGGTTACAATGTTTGCATTTGCTGGTAAGGTCTCTGTTGTAGTTGTGTCCCAAACCCAGTAGGTGTGCCGTGTATCCTTATGTCGTATCCAGTGGGTGGAAGCTCACCAATCCCCTCCCCTTCTTTCTTCCCCCTCCCAACTTGAATTGATTTATGTTTTTCTCTTGTGTAGGCATGTATTAGATTGGGTACACTGGATACTTGCTTTCCCATTCTTGAGATACTTTACTAAGAAGAATGTATTTCAACTCCATCTAGGTTAATATAGAAGATGTAAAGTCTCCATCTTTTTTTTTGTTTTGTTTTGAGACAGAGCCTCAAGCTGTCATCCTGGGTAGAGTGGCGTGGCATCACAGGTCACAGCAACCTCCAACTCCTGGGCTTAAGTGATTCTCTTGCCTCAGCCTCCCAAGTAGCTGGGACTACAGGCGCCCGCCACAATGCTCGGTTATTTTTTGGTTGTAGTTGTCATTGTTGTTTGGCAGGCCCAGGCTGGATATGAGCCCACCAGCTCTGGTGTATGTGGCTGGTGCTTTAGCCGCTTGAGCTACAGGTGCCAAGCCAAGTCTCTATCTTTTTAAAGTTGACCTAATTTTTACAGATTGGACATGTACCACATGTGCGTGTCAGGCAGAAGGCCTAGATCCTTATGGTGACTACCTCCATGTGTGGGTCAGCTTGTTACAACCCTCAGCAGTCACCTTACAGAGGTTCCACTGTATACACTGAAGGACTGACAAAGTTGCCACACCTTAGCAGAAACGACCAGAAGCTAAGGGATGTAGAAAAGGACATCAGGTAAGAAAGCAAAGTGCTATTTTGTTCTCATTGCAAAATACCTTCTTAGTAAATTGTCATAGAAAAAAGAATCGGCACCTGCTACTTATGTTGCCCGCTGAGCAAAGTGAGCATGTACACACGGAAGGTCCTTTCCTCACCCTTGTTACTGACATAGCCAATGTCACCCCCTAAAGTGCCCTGGCTCAAACATAGTATTACTTTCATCTAATTTTACTTAAAAAAAAAAAAGCAGACCCTTAAATACATGTGACTGCAAGAATATGTGTTAACTAAGAGTTGTGAGTGCCGTATTAACTCCCCTCCATTCCAGTCTTCCGAAGACTATTGATGAGTGCGCCCAGTGTGGTAAGCCCTGATTTTGCAGATCAGATTAAGTTTAGGTGTTTAAAAGAAAAAACAAAACCTGGCATTTTTTTTTTTTTTGTATGCATAGAATGTTATGCTCCATTTACTTCATTCTGAAGAAAACACTTTCCAACAGACTTCTCCTTATATGCCCTTGACCACAACCTGTGTTAGATCAGAGCCTCTTCACAGGAGGCTCTTCAGTGTCAGTCCCTATTGTTTAAGAACTGCCCCAGAGGCCCGCTGCCAGAGCCCGGCTCTTGGGCCCTGCGGCCTTTCTTCCTCCTCGGTGGCCGCGCGTGTGCTCCGAGCGCCGGGGTGCGCGTCGCTCTCCTGTTCTAGAGTTTCCCTTGGTGACATCTTGGCAGGCCAGGTGACACTTCCTCCTCTGCACCCCGTGACCCATGTCTGGCTCTCAACCTTGGATCACAGGGCCTCGCTTCCTGGACTCCAGACCCCTGGCTTCCTGAGCTACCAGGAGGAGGCCCCCATCAATGTGCTTGTTAAGAACAAAAAGAAGATGCACCTGGATTTGAGTGCCTCTGTCCTACTCAATCAACTCTGCGGGAATGTCCAAGCATGTCGCCACTCAAACTACTGATTCCTGAAGTCTCCCCTGATGAATTTAGCAGGTTGGAAGAACAAGGTTAATATATACAAATCAGTTGTATATACAAAAATTAACTCAAAATGGATCATTGGATTATAAACCTAAATATAAGAGCTAAAACTATAAAACTTGTATAGCAAGGGTTAATCTCAGCTGATTTCGATTAACCACATTTTGATGGTTACTTTAAGATGTCAGCATGGCTTTCGTTGCCTAGCGCTCGCGCAAACATGGTGAACGTTCCTAAAACCCGCCGGACTTTCTGTAAGAAGTGTGGCAAGCACCAGCCCCACAAAGTGACACAGTATAAAAAGGGCAAGGACTCTCTCTATGCCCAGGGAAAGCGGCGTTATGACAGGAAGCAGAGTGGCTATGGTGGGCAGACCAAGCCGATTTTCCGGAAAAAGGCTAAAACTACAAAGAAGATTGTGCTGAGGCTTGAGTGTGTGGAGCCCAACTGCAGATCTAAGAGAATGCTAGCTATTAAGAGATGCAAGCATTTTGAACTGGGAGGAGATAAGAAGAGAAAGGGTCAAGTGATACAGTTCTGATCATCTTTTGTTTTATCATGAAGACAATAAAATCTTGAGATTATGTTAAAAAAAAAAAAAAAAGAACTGCCCCAGACTGGACACACTATGCAAATATGGTCCCAAATTTGCACATTACAACAGTGCCCTTAAAGCACTTAAAGCTGCCTTTTGGGCCGGGGGTGGTGGCTCACGCCTGTAGTCCCAGCGCTGTGGGAGGCCGAGGCGGGTGGATTGCCTGAGCTCAGAGGTTCATAACCCATATGAGCAGCAGTCAGCCAGAGTAAGACCCCGTCTCTACCAACAACATCAAAAACAGCCAGCACTGCAGGAGAAAGAAGAAAATCAACAAAAAAGGAGTACTTAGAACAAAGAAGAATGAACAAGCACACTGAAATTAAAAAAAAAAAAAAAAAAAGCTGCCTTTTGAAGAAATGAGCTTTTAGATGCAGGCATGTGCAAATGTGCACACACACACATACGCACGCATGCTCATGCAGTGAACCCACATCCTCACCCTGCTGCACAGTTAGATTAAGCTCCTGTTTCCTGTCTTCAAATGTTTCACTTTTCATGTTAAAAGCTGCTCCCCACCCATTATCCCTCCTAAGAGCCTGCTCCTCTCTCCCTTCTCTTCACCACGGTCAGCACATTTTGACACTTAAGTCACTGGGACTGGAAGCCTGAACTTTCGTGTCAATTTCTGTGAATGACCTGGAACACATGTGGCAGGTGCTGTCCCACCCAGTGAGTCCTGACCCCTCAGACAGCGGGTGGGTCCTTGAGAGTCCAGGAAGGAGCAAAGACCAGCTTTACCCAGTCAGGGCAATGCCATCCCAGATGCTCACCTTCCCCGTCTTTCTGGGAATTAAAAATTGATCTGACACAGGTTGTGGTCAAGGGCATATACGGAGAAGTCTGTTGGAAAGTGTTTTCTTCACAATGAAGTAAACGGAGCCCCGCAAAACTCATTGTGTCTGCCCCTTCCTTCCTGCCCTGGAGGTGGTGGGCAGCTTCGAGTCCAGGCAGCTACAGCGGTTTGGTGACCACGAGGACAGACCTGAGACTCCAAATGCACCTGAAATCTCTGAGCCTGAACTAAGCCTCAGCCGCTGATACATAAATATTTTCTTATATATCCTGTTTTCCAAGGGTTCTGCTCATGTTGCCTGGCTTTAAGGAACTTTGTGCTCATTTTTACTTTTTAACATTTCCAGTAAACCTGTGTCTTATGAGCTTCCAGAGATGTCCCCAGCCTTGGAGCAGACACAGTGGAGGAGAAGTTGGCTTCTTTACAGGAGGTTCTTCAGTGTCAATCCCTGTTGTTTAAGGACTGCCCCAGACTGGACACACTAAATTTCTTCTGTATATAAGGATTCAAGCCCTCTCTAGATCATCTCTAGACTTGATTAATTACTTACTACACAGCACTAACTCTAAGTCAACTAGTTACCTGTTAACTAGTAACTAGGAGAAAGAGTAAGCTGGAATTTCAAGAGAATTTGACAAGAAAAATCCTTGTCAGGAAATCTTGTGACACTTCATACACATGATACCGTGGGACAGGGTTTGCTCAGATGCCAGAGAGTTGGTGTATTTTCCTTTGCACTGTATTCTGTCACAGGGCGAAATGCAGTGAATTCAGAAATACCTCACTAATGACATCTTAGTTATAGCTGTTAGAACAAAATGCTTGGAGGCCTCCAGCATTTCAAAGCAGAAAGCATGACCAGTCAGTTAGTTTTCAGCCTTTAGTTGTGGGGTGCAGTGAGGCTCACCAAACACTCTGCACCAGGCTTTCTGCGCGAGTCTGAACTGTGCAGGGAGCGCTGCCTGCCAGACTGCAGGGCCCACCCTCACTGCCTGATCCCACCTCCCTCCTCTCTGACACTCTGCTCAATTTCCAGAAACTCCAGGGTGACTGGAATGAAAGCAAAAACTACTTCTAACTGGCCAGTGATTTTTCTATTAACATTTTCTTCATTGCCATTTTTTTTCCTTAAGGTGGAGGAAAACCCAGCACAACAAAGAAAGAATTCACTTGCAATTGTTAGCAAGTATTGCAAATTGCTTATTTCAGAAACTTTCAATGCCTGTAGTCAAGTAACAAAAGATTCACTGCTAATCTCCTCTTACTAATAACAAAAATGAGGGCAGGTAATAGTGATTTAGTATGCCCTGTGCCTGCATTATTTCACACGACTACAGTCCTGGGGAGTGGGGCACTGTTGTCACTCCCTCTTTCTAAGGGAGAAACCTAGACCCAGTGGCACTGAGGAGCTTATCCAAGGTTACCCAACCTGGGTGTGGGGGAGGTTCTGACTCTGTCCTATGCTGCTTTCTTTGGGTGAAAAAAATTTTCTTTGAAAACAAGCCCTGAAATCACAGACACCAAGTAAGACTCCTAACCACAAAAACAAGGACTCAACCTTCTTCAGAAAAATGTAATTAAATGTTACATTCACTAAGACCCCCGCACAGCAAACCACGATTCCCCTAATACTTAAGGATCCAGCACTAAATATTTATGTGAAGAAATCCTGAGGAAGACAACATCAAAACATTATTCCTTAGTTAAAAGACTCATACCTCAGGAAGTTCCTTGATTGGACTTCCCATTTCAGGGAGGGGTTGTTTTTGAAATGATCCAAGACCAGCACTGGGAAGTCATCACTCCTCTCGTTTATGAGGAGTCAGGGTCTGCAGAGCCAAGACTGCAGAATTAGGACCTCTTTACACTGACATTCCTTACTGATTGTGCTCCAATGTGTTTACGCAGTGTGTGTGTGAGAGGTTACAGGAACAAACTGAGAAAACTTTCTGCCCTATTTCTTTCCCTAGTGTTTTGAAGGCCCGCTGGTTCTACACATTGCACTTTCCCTGTTACCAAACTGCTTTGTTATGTAACTAGACTTCTCAGACAATGAAACTCACTTAACCAGAAACAGAAGCTGGTGCATATTACATCTTCAGAATCAGAAGCAAAATGATGCCTCTTCCCAATGTTAAACCTCGAAGAGAAGGCTTCTGGATTGCACTGGAGCTGATTTAGAGGTTGGCCATTCTTCTATAAAATGTGTTTAATGGTAAAAGATGTGTAGAATTTCGTGTATATGTGTGTATCTATGTTCTTGACAAAATGATCTTAAAGACCACAGAGTATAGATTACTCAAAGGTAATAAAGCTCTCATCCCTTTCACCTTTGGATTCTTGGCACCCAGCACCAACCAGCACTTAGCAGATACTGACTTAACAGAGAGGGGATGGTAAGTGTGTTAGATTTTAAAATACATCTGTGTACAAGTAAGGACCCCCCCCCCTTGCAATTGCTTGATGATTACCTCTCTTTGGTCCTTTTGTTACTTATTTTGCCCCAAATTGTTTTGCCTCTCTCCAATTTGCCTTTTACGTTTATTTTGTTTTTTAATCTATTAGGTAAGGCTTCTACCAGAACCTAGGAAACCATTTATATTCTCATGTCAAACAATGAGACTTTGAATCCTAACTAGCAGAGGCTAAAAGATGGGAAAACGTTCAGCTTCCCAAGTTCTACTGACCATGGCACACACTGGAGTTTAAGCCATAGTCCAACACAAACACAGCAGGAAGCAGCAGCGCAGAAGCTGTCTGGCATCTGGGGTGTTGACATGTTGAGTGTACACACCAGGAAACAGCAGTCTGGTTGCACTGTTGCCACTGACAGGGCAAGGGAGCACCTGGAGACTGCAAAAGTCCCCATGTCCTTCCAAATGTCCCATTTTCTCCACCGTGCTTTAAAAGTAGGATGTTAATTAAACAAGAACACAGGAGAACTGAGGAAGGAGTTGAAATTAACTTCTAAAGTAATTCTAACTTCTTTCTTCTAACTTCTTCTTTTCTAAAGTAATTCTATCCCAGATGGTTCTTCTTTCTTTTTTTTTTGAGACAGAGTTTCACTATGTCACCCTCAGCAGAGTGCTGTGCCGTCATAGCTCACAGCAACCTCAAACTCTTGGGCTTAAGCGATTTTCTTGCCTCAGCCTCCGAAGTAGACCACAGATGCCCACTACAGCGCCTGGCTATTTTTTTGTTGTTGTTGCAGTTGTCATTGTTGTTCAGCTGGCCTGGGCCGCCGCCAACCTGGCTGTATGCGGCCGGTGCCCTACCCACTGAACTATGGGTGTCGCCCTTATTTAATTCTTTATGTCCATTCACCTTGTATAATAAATGGTGTCAGCTGGAAAAGTGCTATAAAACCCTGGCCCTGCTAGGGTTTGAAAACAGAAGTCCTGTGGTACCTCTAGGAAGGAAGTTAAGCAGAATAAATAAGGCTGATCTAAAGGCAGGAGAACTTTCTCTCCCTCTTTCCTGGTCTGTTTTTGCTTCATTCATTCAAAAAATTGTTTTTTGAGCATCTACTACTAATCATCAGGTACTGATGACAGATCAATGAAAACAAGACAGACCAGCTTCCTACTTGCAAAGGGCTTACGTTGTAATGGGGGGGGGGGGCTACAAAGCAACAGGCAAGTAAATAACTATCAGAAATAGTCACATGACATTTAGTAATTAATAAGGGTGATTTACTGGTGAATGGCTGAGGGGCTGCTGTGGACAGCGTGGCCAGGGAAGGTGGTGACACCAGGCTGAGATGCGAAAGACCAGAAGGAGTAGCCACTGGAGACAGGACAGGCCGACAGGAGACTTGTCTCCAGGGAGGAGAACATTCCAGGCCAAGAAACAACTTGTACTGCAATTTGTGTCTAGGAGTGGGGGACCATGAGGAACTCCCAAATATAGAAAGGCTGGCACAGTGAAGTCACTGATAAAGGATAAAGGCTGTGATTCCCTTCTGTTCTCTCCCTCAAATAAATCCTCTCTCATTCCCCCAGGTGGAGAGAAAGGACCTTTCTCTGATTTCTATAGTGCTTATTACTACTTGTTATTTTGAAGATATGGCTTCACTTTGTCAGCCTAGAACTGGGCTGAGGTGACACTGAACACCCCTAACACCTCAGAACACGGCAGGGATGAGTTTATTGGACATGCCTCTCTTGGGGCAAGATTTGCACAAACAACTGGGTGTCTAAAGGTGGGACTGAGAAAAAGGAGAAAGGGAAAAGCAAAGGTTGTAAAATGCAATTATTTTGTAAAGGCTGATTCAGCCTGAAATCTTTAAGATAAGAAAGAATGATACTTTTGTTTGTCTTTTTCTTTAGAGGCTGGGAGCAGAAAAGTAGTTAGGATAGAAGCCAAGGAAGCTCTTGATTTAGCATGTAAAATTTTGAAAATCATTTGATTATTATCCTAATTAAAAGAGCATGGACTTTTATGCAATGCATGTATTTTCGCCATTAGTGTGGCAAATAGGCATAATCTCCTTCGGCCTGTCCTGCTCTGGTATAAGCCCTGCCCATTCACCCTCCAGCAATCTACCTGATGTTTATAGTCTACCTCCCTCTCTCCCCCAAGACAGAGGAAGAATATTTAAAGAGGAAGTAATGAAGGGAGATTGAAAGCAGCATATTGTTACCTATATATTGTTTGGTCCGACTTAGGAGGTGAGCCCAGTGGGAAAACTCAACCGTGCCCTTCTGTGACCTTGGCAGACTACCCACTAAGTCTGGTATTCTCCACTTTCCTCAGAGTTGATTCCTGGGAATTCCACGCATATCCAGCCCTTTGAAGGGGCATTCCTTTATTCCTAGGAATAAAGACAACCAGGGATTTTCACACTGAGCCCTGCATTTATTTTAAATTTTGAGTCTTCAGGCACCATTTTTCAGAAAAAGAAGAGCAAGAGACTCATGCGGTCCACTCAGAACAAGAAAAGGAATAGGACAAATAAATCAGGTCTATGCCTATTCTTTCCGACAAAAAAGATATTATTTGAGCATGGTGTTCCTTCTTTGATATGGAATGACACTGTTAATTTTTTCTTGTGCTGTGTCGAAGCATAATGTCACATTCCTACAGAGGACAGGAGTGCTGTGCATGTCCCCTTTATGTGCCAGATAGCCCACATTTGATTATACTCAGCTCTCGGTGGCATTCTGGAGGGCTGAGGCAGGTGGATCTCTTGAGCTCAGGAGTTCGAGACCAGCCTGAGCAAAAGTGAGATCCCCATCTTTGCTAAAAGCAGAGAAACTAGCCAGGCATGGTGGCAGGTGCCTGTAGTCCCAGCTACTTGGGAGGCTGAGGCAAGAGGATCATTTGAGCCCAGGAGTTTCAGGTTGCTGTGAGCTATGACACCATGGCCCTCTACCCAGGGCAACAGAGTGAGGCTCTATCTCTAAAAATAAAATAATAATAATTATGCTCAGCTCATTCGTGAGAGACAGTGTTAGAAACAGATAACGGGAGATTCAGAAACCCCTGTGACAGACAGGACAGGTGGCTAGAGTGTGGGGTCTTCGGGTGAGAGAGGATGGGGCTGAATTCAGTCAGAGAAAAGAGCTCATGGCATTTGGTTTTTTTTTTTTTTTTTTTTTGCCTCTTCTCATGATCAGTATTGGAAGTATTTGAACACCCACCCCCAAAAGCAAAGATTTTCCATTTTGAAAACGATCTTTCCACCCCAGCATCCAAGAAAAAGTCAAACTCTATTGTGAGATTAATTTATTACAAGAGTAAATATTTTGATTCCTATTACTCCCTTACTGTGCCCTCTTAATTGCTTCCTATTAGTTTAGGTTCAAATGAGGAAGATGTATGAAATACCATAAAGCAAAGAATATAAGCCTCTCCTTCCAGGAAAGGGAATACAACCATAGGCTGATGAATAAAGGCTAGAGCAAAACACAGTGTTTCACTGTTGACTATAAGAGGCAAATAAAATCTCATTTTTACCCCAATGTATAAAAAGAAATAAATATAGAAATATACAAGGATTTTACTTGGCTGTTACCAATAGTCACTAATAACTTGGATGCCGTGCTTAATTATTTGCTGATGTCACTTAACAGTATTTCTCCATCAATGGACAAACTGTTAAAACAATGAACAAACCTTTCTAGGAAAGGCTGTGATCACAAAGAAAAGAGTGGGCAGCGTCACACCAAACCAGCAGCACTGCTCACTTCAAGAGGGTAGGTGGGAAGAGGAGAAGCAGAAAATACGAACTTTGTCTTTAATTACCTCTGAATTGTTTGAATTGTCACATCAAACATGCATTTATTATGTGATTAAAACAAAATCCAATAAAGTTATAAAAGAACATTTAAAAATTAATCTATATTCTAAAAGTGTCATCAAATGTTATTTTCTACCCAGTAAAATGGCAGTAATCATACAATATGAAAATCATTAAATCATGCTCTATGAATATGTTTAAACACAAAAAGATTTGAGGAAAAAAACAGTAGTAAAACATGGAATAAGGAGATGTTATCTGTGAGCTAACCCTGAATTTCCTCACGAAGGGGAATTAGCCCCTTTTATTCAGATCTCAGGCACTAAAGTCCATTTCTCTGCATCACCTTTTACAATGAAAATGACTCAGAAGCACCTGCTGTCACTCTTCAAATCTACACTTCAGCACGGCATCCCAAGTTATTCTGCCAACAGGGCCGTCACCACACATCAACATCGCTGCAAAGCAGAAATAAAGGTGCAGAGCTGTTGACAATCCTGCGATAAGCAGGGCTGTAAATGTCTGTTAACAGCCCCTCATGTTTGCTCTCCTGTGATTTTTGCCCGATTTATGATGACCAGCATGAACAGACTTCACTTTGGCAAGAGCACAGTCAAGCCCTACTCCTGGAACACATCTGCCCTCTTCTTCCCCAGACAGCAGAGCAGGTGCTTTGTTTCGTTAAAAGCACTCCAAATACATATTCAAAAGGTATAGATGAAAGAAGTCAGCAGCAGCAATTAATTTTATAGGTTGGTGCTGCAAGGGCGTAAATCTTTTTTCAGGCCATCATGTTTTAGCTCCTTTTCCCTGCTCAGCCCCTCCGTAGAACTGAGTACAGGGATGAATGGTCACTGGCGTCTTTCATGCGGCCCTGTACAAGCCTGGTGAGTAGCACCACTGCCTTCCAAAAAAAGCCAAAACAGAATACAAAATTAAGTGTGGGTAGGTGATAGATTATTGAAACTGCAACGCATGATTGTCTAGAAGTCTTATTTTATAAAAGAGTCTGCCCCTTTGTTAACTTAAGATGTTCTTTCTGACTGATTTGTTAGTTGATTAGTCTAACAATTTTCAATAAATAATAAAGCAAGGAACAAATGCAAGGTGTTATTTTAATTTAAAGACCTTATCAATTCTAATATTTCTAACAAATAAGCTGATGCCAGAGAGAAGACAGGAGGCTGCAGGGGCCTGGGGAAACAAAGAACAACTCCTCCCTAAAGGAGCCCTTCCTGCCCCAAATCAACATCAGACATCGCCAGGAAGAGAAGGGGCTTTCCCCGGTTCTGGTGAACACACTCTCCTGGAGCCCTGACCTTGCAGCACATGCACATTCTACATGACTCCCACATTTCTGCTGACATCTGTCAGGGCAGTCATTCAAGGCCTGTCATGCTGTGATGGAACCTTTGAGCTTATTTCTACCTCTCGCTGATCTTGTAATGGCTCCATTCATAACAACCCTGTGCCCTGTGATGCCAATGGAAACAGCTCATGCAAGGTGTATCATCCCAAGCTAATAATGGGAATCAAACAGGGAGGCAGCACTCATGGAAATGTACAATTCTGTAGAATCCCAAAGCCACATGGGCTGTGGCAAACCTTGTCCTCTCTGGTTTCTCTCCCCTCCGGGACCTGCACAGAGTTTCTGTCCTCAGGCATTAGTCTTCCCCTCTCATCTGTAGAGATCTCCATACTGATACTCACATTTAAAGAAATAAATACAAACTACTGACACATTTGGAAACGCAGCTGGCTGAGCCCCTCTTCCCTACCTTAGTGACTACATGTTGTATGTGGTATTTTCACAGCCGTAACCTTTTAGCTTTTAGCAAAGGCAGCTCTAACCAAGCTTCTCGTTTACCTTATTTATTTTTAGGTATCTTTAGTATTTTTGAAAGACTTGCCCAGCAGCAAGGTCACCTCAGTCAAGGACATCTCACTGCACAGCTGAGTCCAGGCAGGAGATCTTTTCTAACCAGGGAGGATGAACCTCAGACCCACAGAAGTACTCACAGTTTGGGTTTGGCCAGCAGAGGTGGTGGCTCCTTACTGGGTGAAGGCAGGACAGCAGGTGCTGGAAGTGCTCTGTCATCATTCACTTTGCCATTAATCAGCCCGTTTACTCCGTGGTGCAGATGGACCCCATTGATTTCCCTCTCTGCAGAACTGCACTGCGTGTGAAGGGCAGCCGTGCTCAGGCCTGACTTGGGGCTGCTCCCCTGCCGCACCTCAGAGGATCTCTTTGAGGCCAACTTGGGGGAATCTGTCTCCAAGACTGGAGCAAAAGATGGGAAGTGCTGGAAGTGATCATCACTGGACTCTTCTGCTGAGTTACAGCTATAGTTCTCAGTGTTGGCTAAGGAAGGGGGGAGAAAGGAAAAACAATAAGCTACTAGTTCAACAAGCTATTTTCACACTGTCTGAGGTCTTCTGAGAATCCCTGATGTCCTGCTAAGTTGCTAAAGGAGATGTAGGTATGGGGCTCTCGTGTGATTCTCTGATTCTCATGCTTGCTGGGAATCAGCCATCTGCTTCTCTGCCTAACTGAGCCCACAGGTGGAGAAACAGCTACAGAGTCATTATCAAGTTCACATGAAAACTAAAGACAACTGGGTGAAAAGTGACACCAGAGCTGCAACAGCTGACAAAGCTCCGTCTTTCCACACTTGGGTCCCTGGGCCTGACTGAGCACCGTGCCTGTCTCTGCAGACAAACCCAGCTACAGAGGCTTTGTGACATTCAGTCTACAAGGTGTCCCAGAAGTCACCCCTCATGAAACTGTAGCTAAATGCGCCTTTATTTACAGGGTCTCTACAGAATATTCTCTACGTGTTGACTACCTCTTTGCAAAATTTTGTAGTGAACATGTTGTAAATAAGGCACATTTAACCAGAGTTTCCCATTTTCCCTATGTATGGAGATATTAAGGGTAACTTCGGGGATGCCCTGTATTTTACAGCTAAGAAAGGTAAAGCCCTGAGTCAGAGTGTCTTGTGATCTAATAAAGGTTATTTCTACATCAGGTGATTGTCCCAACTGAACTCAGTATGCAGGAGAGGTACAGTCTCTCAACAGACTGAGATTGTATCTTCTTTGAAGGCTTCACCTTGCCCGGAGCCCAGCAGAGCTGCGGCACATACCCAAAAGTGCTGGCTGAGGTAAACGAAAAGCTCAAAAGTACTCATCACTGATGTTTGCTACATCATGAAAAGATTCACCCCAGATGAAAATGAAAATATTATATACCAGCATTTGCCAGTTTACAGAACCCGGGCGCTGGCCATGTACGGCCTCTGTGCAGGCCAGGACTCCGGGTCCTTCTTGCTCTACAATCCCAATCATGACCCCGAGGTTCCTTTTAACACATTAGCACTCATTCATATCAGCCATTTTCCCACTGAGATGACCCTCATGCCTCTTTTACTAATTAACATGAGACAGCATGCACAACTACAGCAGCCTAAACCCAGCGTTTGGCAGCTTCTGCTACCACCTAGCACTAAGTCCGGCTCTTCCAAAGGAATCTGAATGAGAGCCACTTGTTCTGGTTTGGTCCAGGCTCAGCCCTCTCACTACCAGTGGGCTGACCCCTCGACTGTGAGTCACATGCAACAGGCTTGGTTGGAGAGAGATTTTTAACAATCTCTGTAAGATGAATAATAGAGATGAGGCAATTAAAGTAACCTGAAGTGCATTTGTAATCGTAGAAAACAGTCAACTAAAATTTAAAAAAAAAAAAGCAAAAAACTGTTTCACACTACCTTAGTGAGATTTTTGAATTTCGAAAATATACATTTTTGAATTTGATTTCAAAAATACAAATATTGCTTTATTTTTCGTATCAGTTTTATGCTGTCATTGACATAATTACCAATGAAATTTGATTTCCAAGATCTTTACATCTTCTCTGAGTTTGCCTTGCATTACCTTTTATATAAGTAGATTTATCTTGTATGACCTTTTGAGATGTTTCAGTGGTGTGTTAGACAAGGACTTGTTTGTATAAATATCTCAGGATCGTATGCACTGGCACTGCTGAGAGCAGGGGCTGCAGCTCTGCTTTCGAGGTGGCCTTCTGACAGGGACTGACTCTGGGTCAGCACAAGGGTGTTAGGAAACCAGCTCCATTGTTTCCAAGATTGCACAAGTTAAAACAACAGCCCCAGTGTGTGCTCAGCTGCTGCATTACCACTCTCTTTTGTTTTTTTGTGTCTCTACTTATCCTAACCTCCTCCCTCTGCCCCAAAGCTGTTGTCTCACAATGAAAGGCATCAGGGCAGCTCCTGGGGTGGCAGGTGTCCGTCTGCTGTGGGCACCCCACACCCCACACCCCTCACCTACCTGAGATGACAAACAGCTGGGCAGTGCTTGTGGCCAACCCATACTCATTTCTGGCCAAGCATGTGATGATCCCTGTGTCTTCAGGGAACGTTTCTGCAATAACCAGGGTGCAGATTTCCTCTAGAAGAGGAAAGAGGCGGCGCCTGTGGCTCAGTGAGTAGGGTGCCGGCCCCATATGCCAAGGGTGGTGGGTTCAAACCCAGCCCCGGCCAAACTGCAACCAAAAAATAGCCGGGCGTTGTGGCGGGCGCCTGTAGTCCCAGCTACTTGGGAGGCTGAGGCAGGAGAATCGCCTAAGCCCAGGAGATGGAGGTTGCTGTGAGCTGTGTGATGCCACGGCACTCTACCAAGGGCAATAAAGTGAAACTCTGTCTCTACAAAAAAAAAAAAAAAAAAAAAAAAAAAGAGGAAAGAGTAATTCATCAGAGTGAATCCAGGAAGTCACTTTCTCGAAGTCAGACCCTCTGTCTTTCTACAACAAACTAGGTAACGCTGACTACAGAATCACTTTACGGAATGCACAGTATAGAATCTCTTTATGTTTAGTTCAGCAATGTAGCCTGGGAGACAAGGCTTTGGTGTCCGACCCATTCTTTGTGATTTTAGGAAACCAAGCGGTAGTCTTGGTTTCCTCCTTTGTACAGTGGGCATAACATACGCCTAGTGGGGTATCTGTGAAGATAACACAGATGTTACAAGTATGAAACTAACTGTACTTTGCATGTAGAAGATACTCAGGGAATGTTAGCTTCATTCTTCTGTCACAGCTACAATTAGACAATTTACTGTGTAATTATTAGTAGCTTATTTCTGGTTCTCTGACTTGAATACAACCTCTGAGAGCAGAAACCATGTCTGTCTGTCACAGCATCTTGTACATGAAAGGCACTCTATAATTATTTTTGAATAAATACATGGATGAGGTTTAGATTGAAGAAAAAAGTAAGCAAGTTTTCTAAAGGAATTCTCAGACTAGTCTTTCCACAAGCTTCCTTGATGTGTTTTAAATGTAACTGAACAGAATTCATTGTATATGAACTCTCAAGACTATTTTTATGCATAAAATAAGGTGTACACCTGCATATAGTTTATGACCAGCTGAACATATGGAATAGATACACTTTTTAAGAAACAAAAAAAGAAAACACATGTTCTTTGAGTGATTTTCATGAATTGATATGTCACAATGATTTTTACTAGATAAAATTTTAATCCCATGTCCCAAAGTTTGTCAAGCTTTTTTTTCTCTTGGAAAATTTCAGATAGCAGGATGAAAAATAGCAGTGACAATATGGCCACATTTTGTTGAGAGAGAGAGAAACATCATAGCTCATATGGTTCTGACATTACAAAAACGAAGAAAGCTGTGAGGAATGTGACGAGCCAGGCTGTTAGTATTGAATTTTCATCTGGTAGCATCTTACTTGAACAAAGGCCTATAAGACATCTATAAAATAAATTTCAGTAAGGAATGG